>NC_140172.1:83697143-84034643 GCF_963971535.1 Notolepis coatsorum
GATTTTGAGACGGTACCCATACTTTCACTTAAGTATAATTTCTGTGTACTTTTTACACCATTGCTCACAAACAGTGTCTTCTCGGCTGTAAAGTGGCCCAGTGCCTGTGGCAGGCTAACACTGGACTCTACTATTACAGCTCTCTCAAATCAGGCATCTTTCCAGACTCACTAAAAATGGCTGTAGTTAGGCCCTTTGTTGTGAAGGATCAGATTAAACCGAATATATATATTTATTTATGGATATATATTTAATAGTATTTGTATATCGTTTGATATCCCCTGTATATTCCTTGTACAATATGCACTGAATATCCCTTTAGTCTACTAAACAGCCCATAATAGTTTCATTCTACCATTGGACGAGAACCTGGCGCCAGCAGCCATACCCCTAGGTTCAAGTTCAATCGTGCCGACCAACATGTCGTGGCAAGCCCGGTTCCGCGTAGGAATACGTCTGGCGAAATACGAATGGTACTATTTGTTCACAGCGCATATATATATGGCGCAAGTAAAGTAGAACTTTCTTTTAGTCCATTAGTTCTTTACCCTCCAACCTAGTAACAGACGCTAAGCCTCACCCACGACGCACGTGTGGTGCAGTAAGGCCTACTTGGCCTCAGAATAGGCATTGAGACATCGTGTGGATTAATAGTTGAATTGTCATAGTTTGGCACTATACCGTCGAGTTGGACGTATTTCTATTAAGCTAATAATAGTCTATTATGTATGGTGCATCGTTCGGTTAGAGTTATAAAGTGAGCAGCACCCCCATCGTTCCTGACGTTATCTGGAGTCTTAACCAGGCTGGGCAGACCACTTGTGGTGCTTGCATCCGAGGAGCTCCGGGCCAGGATGAGTGGACCTGTACATTGGATTACTTTACCCGGACGACGGCGAGCCTTCCACGGCTTGGATTATCTACATGCTTTGGGTGCTTTGATTATTCCATGGATAACGGCCAACACTGCTGAGTGTTGGAACTACCCCCCGGAGAGGAGTCCAGGTGAGACGGCGCTCTACACCAGTGAGGTCGCCTCACGTCTCTCCGTTGTGGACCGGCAGTTACCGTCCACCAGAGGGTCCAGCTGTATTCATCTGCGGACCGAGGTTCTGTGGGCATCGTGTTCAGGACTCTGAATTCTCCCAAGAAATCGTCGGCCAGATGGGATACCGCCAGCGGCTCTTCTAACCCCCCCTCCTACTGTCTTACAACCAGCGGGACCCCCCCCCCCCTTAGTGTATCCAGCTATAATCATTTAAGTACCATTGCTATAGTTCCCTAAAGAACCGGGTTGTATACTTACTCCCTGCGTAACCAGAGATTGGACATTCAATGTTGATTTACCTACGAATACTCATTTGCCATACAAGTGCATTTCAAATCATAAATGTCATCAAGTGAACGTTGTATATACCCTTTGCTATATAAAATATTCGATTTGTACATTTGTGTGGACTTCGTTTCATCAGGTGGGAAAGTGTTCATCATATCTATATCATGTACTGGATGGCCAGAAGTTAAAGTACAAGAGGTAGTGGTTTAATAATACCATACTTATCAATACAGTCAGGGAATTGTACCCCTCAGTTACAATTGGTCCTTCGAGCCGGAGGGTAACTAGTGTAATATTAATATAGTGTTATTAATATTAAAATGGCCTATGATGAACACTCCACGAAACGGTCCTCCTAACGTAGAACGCCCGCAGCGCAGACGACAGCCACCTCAGTACTTAGAGGATTACGCTGTCAGTCAACTACCTAGCCTTCGACAAACGGTAAACGCGGTAAAAGTAGAAAGTAAAATTATGTCTGACCTTAACGACCAGGTTTCCCCGACCACAGAGGCCCTAGTAGGTTCTAATGTAACTGACCAAGCTCACGGTGGGGACCAGGAGGGAGCTGACATGCCTTTACCCCCCGCCAATACCGAAGAAGTAGTCCCCGACCAGCCCCGGGAGGAAGACAACCCTACAGAGAGAGAACTCTGTACGGAAGAAGAGGAGGAGAGCGCCGAGGAAATAGAGCTCCAGGACTCCCCAACGAGTACACCCAGGAGCGGCTCACCCAGGAGCGGCTCACCTCCACAACCGCCTTCCCCCAGCGAAGCGGAGAGGATGCTACAACAGGCGTTCCTCGTCAGCCTGACAGCCTCTACCGAACGCGATCGACTTCAGGGTGAACGCGATCGACTTCAGGGCGAACGCGATCGACTCCAAGCACAGCAACGGAGCGAAGAAGAGCGCATACGCCTGGAGATGAGACGCCTTCAGACGGAAGAGAATATGGCAAGAGACCGGGCCGACGCCCAGCGCGCCGCTGCCGGTGCCCAAAGAGAAGCAGATCTCACCAAGCGCGAAGTCGAGCGCGACAAGTTACAAGCGCAGCTAATGGAGCAGCTGATCCTCAAGGCAACACCCTCTCCCTCCGCCAGGGGTTCAAGAAACTCGTCGAGACAACAGTCAAGGGCAGCGTCTCCTAACCGAGCAAGCGACCCTGAACTTGACCAACAGACCAAGCCTATACCCCCCGCAGACCCCCTTCCCAGACCGGTCCAAGCGAGACCCAGCTACAAGGAAGGAGCGGCATACACTGCGGAGAAGCTAAATAAACGACTACAGGATCTGGAAGACCTGATAGAGGAAGAAGAGGGAGAGGAGGAGAACCAAGCCCGACGACAGCACAGTACTCCACCGGACCAGGAGGTCCAGTACAGCCCAGGCTATACCCCCGCGGCGCTGCGCTACAGACCCCCGACTCTATTCACGGGTGAGCACGACGCACGACCAGCCCCGAGGAATAGCACCTGGACCAGCGGGCCATGGTACCCTGTCGGTACCAGCCCACAGAGAGGCGCAAGAGGAGACTCGCCTAGGAGGTCTCTCCCCCAACGCTCGCCGATGTATCAGCCATCCACGGCGTCATACATTGCCACGCCGTCGTTTCCAGACTTCACCTATGAGAATCGAGCACAGTACACGGAGCTCCGGATGTGCTTAGAGACAATGATGGTGGATGTCGCTGATGAACGCCACAAGTATGCAATATTACTGAAGCACCTGAAAGTACCGCGAGCGCACAATATAGCGCTAGCCTATGCCACCTCTACGACCCCATACACCGCGGCCCTAGCAGCGCTGGACCAGAGATATGGACGTATATGGGATTACGTAATCCAAGAGATAAGGCATATTGATCGCCTACCCCCAGCAACAGACAATCGCTCATTAGACGACCTGTCAATCAAAGTGCAGTCCCTGGTAGGGATGCTGGGAGCGCAACGGGAAAAGGGCATGCATGAGCTATACGCCAACTCTAACGTCGAGAGGATTTTGGAGAAGCTGCCACCCGCAAGACAAGAGCGTTTTAGGCGGCAGAGGGACTACCGGGATCCTAACGGCCCCGAACCATCCCTCCTTGATCTAGCCGACTTCCTGGCGAGAGAAGTCAGCAGCTTACGACTGGATACGTTCGGGCGGAGCACGCCAAGCTCCAGAGAGGGACCCAGGAGAATAAATGATGGAAGAAGATCGGTGACTGTCATGCACCAATCAGAGTCAGTACCGAGCAGTAAGAGCCACAGTACCCCCTCGAGAAAAGAGAAGTGGAAGATGGTGTGCCCCTACTGTGAGAAAGAACACTGGCTGTCACAATGTGACCTGTTCACAAAGATGAATGCAGAAGAAGTGAGTCAATGGATAAAGTCCAACAGGCGCTGTTACCGATGTGCGCGCAGTCACATGGCAGCTGAATGCCGCCTAAAGAAAAGGTGCAGTCGGTGCGACGGAGCCCATCTAGATATACTACACGAGAGTAACAGAAGACGGCCTTCACCTGCACCATCGAGCGGCACCAAGGCAAGTGTCATGTACATTGACCCCGCCAGCAGCAGCGGCGCCCAAGTGCTCTTAAAGGTAGTCCGTGTGACATTGAGCTACCAAGATAAAGTCATGGACACTTACGCCGTCCTTGATGACGGGTCAGAGAAGACCCTTCTGCTCGCGTCCGCTGCGGCCCAGCTGGGACTGCGGGGGAGCGAGAACCAAATGACGATTCGGACAATAAGAAGAGATTTAAAGACGATAAAGGGCGAGAATGTCTCCTTCACTATCGCAGCAAACGGGCAGCCAGAGCGACGGTATAGGATTACAAATGCTTTCACCAGCCAAGAAATAGGACTATCGCAGTACACCTACCCTATCGCCAAGTTGATGGATAAATATGTGCACCTGCGTCAACTACCTATCCCGCTCATAGACGGCGCTACCCCGACCCTGCTGATAGGCTCCGACCATGCAGAACTCATAGTCCCGATTGACCGGGTCCATACAGGACCCCGAGGCTGTCCTGCAGCAGTCGAGACCCGCCTAGGGTGGACACTACAAGGCCCCCTCGCTAAATCTCTCAACCGAACAGCAGCCACTAGCTGCCTCCACTCCAGAACGACAGAAGAAGACACCACTCTCCTGCAGCATGTCGAGAGGCTATGGACACTAGAGACAATGCCCTTTAAGAACGAAAAGAAAGATATTCGTTCTAAAGAAGACATTTACGCCATCAACCTACTCGAGCAAGGGACAAAGAGAGTCACAGTCGGCGGAGTGATGAGATACGCAACTCCACTCCTGAGGCGAGAGGGAATGCCCACCTTTCACGCAAAGAAAGACGCCACGGAGCGCTATCTATTGAACACGGAGCGGCGCCTAGCCAAAGACCCCGCTCAAGAGGGTGTGTACCGCGCTGAGATTGAGAAGCTAATCACAGCGGGACACGTAACAAAGATTGACATTAAAGAGGCCGATCAGACGACCGAATCATGGTACGTGCCGCATCACAAGGTCCACCACAACGGCAAGGATCGCATTGTGTTTAACTGCAGCTACCAGATCGGATCCCAAAATCTGAATAAAGAGCTCTTACCCGGCCCCACACTCGGCCCCACCCTACTAAGCGTGCTACTGCGCTTCCGCCAGGACAAGGTGGCTATCAGCGGGGATATCAAAGGGATGTTCCTGCAGGTGAGACTAGTGGAGGAGGACAAGCCCCTGCTGCGGTTCCTATGGAGAGAGAGGATCGGAGATGAGAACCCAGCCATCTACCAGTGGGAAGTACTCCCCTTCGGAACCACATGCAGCCCGTGCTGTGCTACATTTGCACTACAGAAACACGTCGCAGAGGACCCAGCAGCAGATGAAGAGGTCCGACACAGTGTGAAGAACAGTTTCTACGTGGACAACTGTTTACAAAGCGTTTCGACTCAAGAAGAAGCCGAGGCTCTCCTAATCAAGCTGCGCGCCTCCCTGATCAAAGGCGGCTTTGATCTCAGGCAGTGGGCCAGCAGTGACCCGCACGTATTGCGCAGCCTCTCCCCCGCGGACAAGGCTGCCAGCAGCGAGACCTGGATGGCGACCATCCCAGGAGAAGCCCAAGAAATGACACTAGGACTAGTCTGGCGCTTCAAAACAGACTCGCTCCACTATAGACACAAACCCCTGACTCCAGAGCAGGGAAGGTCGACGGCGACACCGACCACCAGACGGAGTGTGTACAGAACACTCGCCAGACAATATGACCCGTTGGGATGTATTCTACCTTACACCACCAGGGCAAAGATGATTGTACGAGCACTATGGGACAAGGACCAGGGCTGGGACGACCCCATACCCGCACACCTTGCCTCAACATGGAGAGAGTGGGAGACGGAACTCCGCTCACTCCCAGGCGTCAATATACGCCGCAGCTACTTCCCATCCACAGTGAGGCCAGAGACATGCAAGATTGATCTACACGTCTTCAGCGACGCCTCCGAAGTAGCCTATGGATCGGTGGCCTACTTGCGTGCCCAAGAGAAGGGAGGAAAGATACACACTGCTTTCATCCTGGCTCGCTCAAGAATAGCCCCACGAAAGCAACAATCTATCCCGCGTCTAGAGCTCTGCGCAGCCCTAGCAGGAGCGCATCTAGCCACGTTAATCCAACGTGAACTCACCATTCCGGTGCACAGAACAATCTTGTGGTCAGATTCCACGACAGTACTCACATGGATCAAGTCTGATTCATGCAGATACAAAGTCTTCGTGGGAGTCAGAGTCACAGAGATTCAAGAGTTAACAGAAGCAGCGAGCTGGCGGTATGTGGACACCAAACACAACCCAGCTGATGTCATCACCCGGGGAATGTCTCTGGATGACCTCACCCGTCGCAACATCTACAGTGACGGACCAGAATTCCTCAAGCTCCCGGAAGAAGAGTGGCCTACGCCCACCCCACGGGAAGCAAGTAACGAGGAGGCTGAGAACAAGAAACCTATGTTCTGTGGACTGAGCACAGTCGCCTCCACAGACCCCAACATAGATGACTGCATTACCCTAGAGAGTGCGCAGCAAAAGACATTCCTGTGGCACCACCCAGAGATTCAGTCCACCACTGACATTTCAGCAGCTGACTACGAAGAAGCAGAACTTCTTCTACTACAACGAGCCCAGAGAGACTCGTTCCCCGATGAGCTAGACTGTCTACAGGGAGGAAAGCCCGTCCCATCAGACAGCAGACTGCTCCACCTGGCACCCGAGAGTGACGCCCATAATCTCATCAGAGTGGGTGGTCGCCTGCGGAGAGCCCCCGATCTACCGGATGACATTAAGTACCCGATAGTCTTGAACAGCCGACACAAGGTCACAGAGCTGATCATAAAGAAATACGACGAGGATGTACACCACGCAGGAGCAGAGAGAGTCTTCGCGGAGATCAGACGTCGCTATTGGATACTTCAAGGAAGAGAAGCGGTGCGACGCTTCCAGCGAACCTGTCTAGACTGCCGAAAGTGGCGCGCGCAGCCCAGCATACCACGGATGGCTGACCTACCCCCCTGTCGCCTCCGACTCGGCGACAAGCCATTCCACTCCACAGGCATGGACTGTTTTGGCCCGTTGTATATAAAGAGAGGAAGAGGAACCGAGAAGCGGTGGGGTATTGTATTCAAATGCATGACCACCAGAGCGATACATATCGAGCTCCTTCCGACCATGAGCACAGACTCATTCCTTATGGCCTTCCGAAGATTCACATCACGGAAAGGAAAACCGTCTACATTGTTGTCTGATCACGGGACAAACTTCAAAAGCGGAGAAAGAGAGCTGAGAGAGAGCTTCCAAGCTATGGGCCCAGAACTTAAGACCCACCTAGCTCCATCCCAGATTGACTTCCAGTTTAATCCCCCGAACGCACCCCACTTCGGTGGAACCTGGGAACGAGAAGTACGTTCTATAAAGACAGCCCTGTACGCCGTGCTTGGGGCCCAGACTGTGGCGGAGGAAGTCCTAATGACAGTCCTCACAGAGATCGAGGGAGTATTGAACTCAAAACCCCTCGGTTACGTCTCCAGTGATGTAGCAGATGTCGACCCAGTCACCCCCAACACACTCTTAATGGGGCGGCTGGACCCCGCGCTACCCCAGACAATGTACAGGCCTGAAGAAGCGAACGGCCGAAGAATGTGGAGGTACAGTCAAGTACTAGCTGACAAGTTTTGGAGCAGCTTCCTACTCCACTACCTACCGTCTCTACAGACCCGCCAGAAGTGGGTAAAAGAGAGAGACAATTTGACAGAAGGAACAGTCGTCATGATTATCGACCAGTCACTACCCAGAGCTATGTGGCCGGCTGGCCGCGTAAGCAAAGTGATCACCGGTGCCGATGGCAAGGTCCGAGCAGCTGAAGTACTCGTCCAAGGGCGAACTTACACACGACCCGTGGCGAGGCTAATAGAACTGCCCCGACTCCCAGATACTATCGAGGATGACCATGACCCCATGACTTTGTGAGTTGACTGACCCTTACAGCGGACCTTGAGTGGTAGACAGTGCGGTTAATCTGTCTCTGCTTAGCTAATTAGGTGGGACTAATTAGGGGGCGGCTGTTGTGAAGGATCAGATTAAACCGAATATATATATTTATTTATGGATATATATTTAATAGTATTTGTATATCGTTTGATATCCCCTGTATATTCCTTGTACAATATGCACTGAATATCCCTTTAGTCTACTAAACAGCCCATAATAGTTTCATTCTACCATTGGACGAGAACCTGGCGCCAGCAGCCATACCCCTAGGTTCAAGTTCAATCGTGCCGACCAACATGTCGTGGCAAGCCCGGTTCCGCGTAGGAATACGTCTGGCGAAATACGAATGGTACTATTTGTTCACAGCGCATATATATATGGCGCAAGTAAAGTAGAACTTTCTTTTAGTCCATTAGTTCTTTACCCTCCAACCTAGTAACAGACGCGAAGCCTCACCCACGACGCACGTGTGGTGCAGTAAGGCCTACTTGGCCTCAGAATAGGCATTGAGACATCGTGTGGATTAATAGTTGAATTGTCATAGTTTGGCACTATACCGTCGAGTTGGACGTATTTCTATTAAGCTAATAATAGTCTATTATGTATGGTGCATCGTTCGGTTAGAGTTATAAAGTGAACAGCACCCCCATCGTTCCTGACGTTATCTGGAGTCTTAACCAGGCTGGGCAGACCACTTGTGGTGCTTGCATCCGAGGAGCTCCGGGCCAGGACGAGTGGACCTGTACATTGGATTACTTTACCCGGACGACGGCGAGCCTTCCACGGCTTGGATTATCTACATGCTTTGGGTGCTTTGATTATTCCATGGATAACGGCCAACACTGCTGAGTGTTGGAACTACCCCCCGGAGAGGAGTCCAGGTGAGACGGCGCTCTACACCAGTGAGGTCGCCTCACGTCTCTCCGTTGTGGACCGGCAGCTACCGTCCACCAGAGGGTCCAGCTGTATTCATCTGCGGACCGAGGTTCTGTGGGCATCGTGTTCAGGACTCTGAATTCTCCCAAGAAATCGTCGGCCAGATGGGATACCGCCAGCGGCTCTTCTAACCCCCCCTCCTACTGTCTTACAACCAGCGGGACCCCCCCCCCCCCCCCTTAGTGTATCCAGCTATAATCATTTAAGTACCATCGCTATAGTTCCCTAAAGAACCGGGTTGTATACTTACTCCCTGCGTAACCAGAGATTGGACATTCAATGTTGATTTACCTACGAATACTCATTTGCCATACAAGTGCATTTCAAATCATAAATGTCATCAAGTGAACGTTGTATATACCCTTTGCTATATAAAATATTCGATTTGTACATTTGTGTGGACTTCGTTTCATCAGGTGGGAAAGTGTTCATCATATCTATATCATGTACTGGATGGCCAGAAGTTAAAGTACAAGAGGTAGTGGTTTAATAATACCATACTTATCAATATAGTCAGGGAATTGTACCCCTCAGTTACACCCTTACTAAAGAAACACAACCTTGATCCCTCTGTGTTGAGTAACTATAGACCTATCTCTAATCTCCCTTTTTTGGGCAAGGTCTTAGAAAAGAAAATTTTTTCAACTGGATGCGTTTTTACAGAAAAATAGGGTCCATAACAAATTCCAATCTGGTTTCCGGAGGGGCCATAGCACTGAGACAGCACTTGTAAAGGTAATTAACGACCTTAGGGTGTCTGCGGACAATAAAGAGGTATCCGTTCTCCTACTCCTAGATTTAACGGCTGCGTTTGACACACACAATTCTAATGCACCGCCTCGAGTATTGGATAGGTCTGTCAGGCACGGCCTTGTCCTGGTTTCATTCCTACTTAACAGGTAGAAGCTACTCTGTCAATCTAGCGAATTATGATTCCGACAAACACACCATCTGTTCTGGTATCCCGCAGGGATCCATTCTTGGCCCTTTATTGTTCTCCCTGTATATACTGCCGCTGGGTGGACTTATTACCAGTGTTGGGAAAGTTCACTTTCTACATGAACTAGTTCAGTTCACAGTTCACAATTTTTAAAATGAACTAGTTCAGTTCATAGTTCATAATTCAAAATTTTGAACTAAAGTTCATGGTTTCAAAAATGAACTAATTTAGTTCTTTTTAGTTCGTTTTTGATATATATACATTTTTTTATATAGATTTTTCACGTACAGTTACTTACATTACAAAAACACACATTGGGACAATGGAGGGGGGGGGGGTCCTCCAGTTCATCTCTATGCCATCATCCACACCATAAGCAAGCAAAAACAAAACAAAAAGAAAAACAAGCAAAAAGGAAAAGCAAACCAAGACAGGCACTGTACAGTATTGCACTTGCCTCGAGCCCATTCACATGTAGACATATATTTATTTTTTCCTATCCTAGGTCTGTCCATACAATGGGGCACTGGGCCTTTAGAAGGATCAGAGAAATTTCAGCAGGAAAATAGACTAATAGTGGGGCCCACACCTCCTGAAAGGAAGCGTTGTTGCCTCTATGCATTGCACATTGCATTGCACATTGTCTTTCATGGGGTAGCACACCGAAGATCTCTCTATACCGCTCTTAAAGAGCACCTACGGGAGGCTGCAATTCGTAAATGCCCAAAACCCCCACCACCTCCTAATAGACAGTCTCCTCCCCACCGCATGTATATATTCCCTCCCACCCACCCACCCCCTCCTAATGTACAGTCCCCTCCCCATCATATGTATATACTCTGTCAGGATCTAGGGGTAACAGTACTGTATATTTGAATACCGTTTATGTCACAAATGTATCAGTACTAAATACCTATATGTCCCTATGCCATAAATGTCATGTATGTTGTGTATGTCATAAATGTCTATATGAATTGAAAATGGGGGACCCTGATGGAAACAAGACAAACGTCTTTCTCAGGTCTGCATCCCCTTAACAATTGTATGTATTGAGCCGTACTGTATTGTACCCATTCTGCAATCTGTTAAATAAAGTTTTCATTCATTCATTCATTCACACCACATTTGTAAAAATGGAGGCTTATCCTTAATCCAGTTTATCAGAATGCATTTCCGGGCTGAAAGTAGAAGTTTATCAAATAGTTTGAATTGTAAAGGGTGTCACCCCTCCTACCCCCCCCCCCCCCCCCCCCCCCAACCACCTCCAATGTACAGTCCCCCCCCCCCACCTACCCAACCTCCTCCAATGTACAGTTTCTATGTCAAATGTATATACTCTCTTTTCTGGACTCTTTTTGTATCACAAACAGTACTGTATTTGCAAATCTGGTATGTCATAAATGTATAGATGTAGCAGTACTGTCTATCTGTATGTCATGTATGTCCTGATGAATTGAAAATGGGGGACCCTGATACAGTACAGCTCAATACATACAATTATTAAGGGGATGCAGACCAGAGAAAGACTTTCGTCTTGTTTACATCAGGGTCCCCCATTTTCAATTCATGACTGAGCTGTAGCCTACTATACTGTACCCATTCTGCAATATGTTAATAAAGTGTTCAATCAATCACTTGGCCCCAGAACCTGGATAAACACTTAGATTCCCAAAAGTAGTGATAGACTGTAGCCTGTAGGTACCCAGGTCTGTTTGACATTTCGAACATAAAGGAGATATTGAACGGCCCATTTTGTTAGTTCTTTTTTCAATACGTTGCTGCAAACTATTATTTGTAAAAAATATTGAACCACAGACAGCAATCAGAATACTGGCATTTCCATAACGCTTTGCCACCGCGCATTCAGTCCACACTGCAGCTTTCATCTCTACAGTATATTTTCAAAAACATGAGGAACAACTTTGCTTGAATTGTCTTTATTATGAAAACTATGTATTCTCAATGTTGCTGTCGACGTTGTTGCGTCGATGTGGGGACTTGTGTAGTAGATTCCCAGTCAAACTATTTATTGTACTGTACACCTTGGATCAGAATGGCAGAAACACCGACAGGTAAAATGCATTCACAATTTCTCCTGGCTTCTCTGCCTCTATCAACAAAACAAACGAGACGTATCGCTGATTTGAAACAGCTGCGTGGCTCAAGGCTCTTAACCAGGGTGTTGAAACAGGCAGCTGCTGATTGAATAAGAGATAGTCTCGTTTGAACTTCCTGGGAAAGTTAATAAACTGGGTGATTTTACAACCTAGTGCTCTAGGCAAATGGTCCAATTAAATAAGAAGACAAAGAAACTGCCTTGAGAGACGCCAGACAGTCTCTTCTTTACAAAGGATCAGTTGATCAAAGCATTCTGGACTTTGAATCCACATCGTGACCTAATTCGGTGCAAAACGTCACGGTAAGGAGTTAGCCAATGAGAGCTGAGAATAAGTGTTCTCCAATAGGAACACTCGAGGAGAGTTTTGGAAACGCCCGCTTGCCGTAAAATTAGAGGCGGAGCCTAAATAAGATATAACCAAAAACTCCTCGCCAGGAGACGGAAACAACAAACCCAAAAACCCAGGAAGCAACAAGAAACAAACACACCCTTTTTCTCCACTAGAACCCAGCAAGGAGAAGAAATTGACGAAGAAGATCGAGACGCGAGGCTGTTTATAGACAAGCTTTTTATTGAGAATTTAGTCTGAATTTCTGCAAACATCCGGCATATTGGATGCCTCTCGCAGGTTCATTGCACAATGAACAAATTCTTTTTGTAACATCTGATTGAAATCCATTTTCATTAAAAACGGGTTCTTTTCAAACTGCTCAGATCTCGCTTCATTTCAAACGGCAGCGCCGTATTTTTCTCTCTGGGCTGCAGTTGGCAAAGAGTGGATCCCAAGAGCTTGTAAAAAGGTTTAAATCACAACGCAGAAAGAAGTAGTAATAGGGAATTTAAGCTGGGAATCCACTTCATTGTGGTGCCGTGACAAAGAATCAGCGCGCTCGTTTTGTCATCACAACAAAGAAAAGTTATTTTTTTTTCTCTCTTCGCTTTCTTCACGAACGGTCAACGGGGAATCAACTGATCAATCGATCCGTCTTCAAGTGACTAGGGAGTTGCTAAGAGGTGAGTGTGATGATAAATATGGGGGCTCTATTCGAACCAACAAGGGGGTTGCTAAAAATATGACTGTAAAGAGATATTGAATGGAATGTTCTGACCAAAGGATGGCGGCTCTAGGTTCTGTGTGCGTTATATGTCCTGTAAGCAGGATTTTAAGCACACCGTGCGTCGTATACCTTAAAGTAAGGGTTTTAAGCACAATCGTGCGTAGTACATTCTAAAGTAGAATTTTAGCACAATAAACGGGACGCCGCTGGCAGTCGGAACATTAAAAAAAGGTAAGGAAGTATTTAGAGACATGTCTAGGTTCGTGCTCAAGGTTAAGCAAGGTAAACATGTGCGTTGTATGCCTTAAAGTATTGGCTTTAGCACATGTGCGTCGTATTTTCTAAAGTAGAGATGGAGCACAAATAGGTCTGGTTTAACCTTGGGCACCGCCGGGCGTGTTAAATTTAAACGGCGGTAGGCTGTAACATAAGAATAGTACTTAATGGGGAGTCGTATGTTGCAAGCTATGGTTAAACATTTGTGGGTGTATGATGTTTGAGTATGAGTGAAAGGATTTATGGTTATGTACGTTGCGTGATGTGTATGGATTAAATCTGTAAATTGGCACTTACAATATGACTGAGAACGGTTTTTAATATTGAATCGGGTACACACGCAACGTCCAATGCGCCACCCAACTATTCGTGGAGGGGGGGCGCGTGCATGCTCGTGCTGGACAGAGCGCGTTCTCGTCAGAACTCGTGCGTGTCGTAGCGCGTGACATGCTACAAACAATAGCTTGTCGTGGCTCGCTTAGCAACATGCTACAAACAATAGCTTGTCGTGGCTCGCTTAGCAACATGCTACAAACGATAGCTCGTCATGGCTCGCTTGAAGCCCCTCCCTTTCCTCCTCTCTACCCCCCTCCCCTTCCTCCTCCTCCCTTTCCTCCTCCTCTCTTTAGCCCCTCCTTTTCCTCCTCTCTACCCCCCTCCCCTTCCTCCTCCTCCCCTTCCTCCTCCTCTCTTTAGCCCCTCCCTTTCCTCCTCTCTACCCCACTCCCCTTCCTCCTCCTCCCTTTCCTCCTCCTCTCTTTAGCCCCTCCTTTTCCTCCTCTCTACCCCCCTCCCCTTCCTCCTCCTCCCCTTCCTCCTCCTCTCTTTAGCCCCTCCTTTTCCTCTTCTCTCTACCCCCCTCCCCTTCCTCCTCTTCCCCTTCCTCCTCTCTCTAGCCCCTCCTCCTCTTTCTACCCCCCTCCCCTTCCTCCTCCTCCCCTTCCTCCTCTCTCCTCTCTCCTTTCCTTCCTCTCCTCCCCTTCCTCCCCTTCCTCTCCTCCTCTCTCCTCTCTCCTCTCTTCCTCCTCCTCTCTCCTCTCTCCTTTCCTTCCTCTCCTCCCCTTCCTCCCCTTCCTCTCCTCCTCTCTCCTCTCTCCTCTCTTCCTCCTCCTCTCTCCTTTCCTTCCTCTCCTCCCCTTCCTCCCCTTCCTCTCCTCCTCTCTCCTCTTTCCTCTCTTCCTCTCTCCTCTCTCCTCTCTCCTCTCCTTCCTCTCCTCCTCTCTCCTCTCCTTCCTCTCCTCTCTCCTCGTCTTCCTCTCTCTCTCCCTCTTTTCTCTTTTTCTAGCTTTCTTGCTGTTCTCTCTCTCTCCCTCCTTCTCCATAGGAGACGTTTGGGCAGTGCAGAGTATGACATATGGTATAAATGTGTTTTATGGTTTGGAACAGGTCTGTTCGGGACTGCGTACCCCCCCCCCCCCCCCCTTCTCTTGATTTTCCTTTGAACCCCCCCCCCCCCCCTTCTCTTTATTTTCCTTTGAAACCCCCCCCCCCCCCCACTTCCCTGATGTTCCTTTGAAACCCCCCCCCCCCCCCCCTTCTCTTGATTTTCCTTTGAAACCCCCCCCCTCCCCCCCACTTCCCTGATGTTCCTTTGAACCCCCCCCCCCCCCCCCCCCCCCTTCTCTTGGTTTTCCTTTGAAATCCCCCCCCCCCCCACTTCCCTGATGATCCTTCAAACCCCCCCCCCTCCTTTTCTCTTGCTCCCTCCTCTCTCCCGTTTCCCCCCCCCCCCCCCGCTCCATCCTTTGCCCCACTTGCTGTGCCTCTCTCCACCCTCCCCCCTCTTCCTTCTGTAGACCGACATGGGGTTACATGTTTTCCCTCTGGCCTGGTTCTCTCTTGGCCGGTTGGCGGCTACGTTGCGGCCTTTTCTACATGTCCTGGTGTTGTGTTTAGGTTGGGGTCTTCATGTCAGTAGACTGAGGGTATGTTCGGTTATAAAGTTGTGTTGTTGTTTGTGGGGATTGCAGGACATATTAGGATACGCGCCGGTGACGGAGGGAGGAAGAGGAGGACGGAACAGACAAACATGGTTCCTGGTTTGAGTGACAGTAGTAGGCGGGTGCTTCGGGGGTGTGCCGTGGCAATGATTTGGTTATGTGTGTTGATCGGTACTATAATGTATGATCCATATCTGCGACCTGAACAGCCAGAGGTGGTGGTAGTGGGTAGGAGGTCGCAGCCAGACCATCACGGTAATCTGTTTTTGGGGATGGCGAGGACTGTGGCTAAGGCAGCCAATAGGTCGGATTGTTATGTGTGTGGCTTAGCCCCGCTAGCAGGCGACGCAGGTCTTCCCTTGATTGCACACCCCTTAACGAAGTGTCATGCCAATGTGTTGAGGGACGAGCCTCTGCTCGGCCTATGCGACGGGGTGGGTCATGATAGGATGTTGAGGTATTTGGGCCGGGAACAGGGGTCGAATAAGGCGGTGGGTTATGGGGGTCTTAAGGACACTAGCCCCATTCCAGTGGCGTTTAGGGCGGCTGGGTTTGAGATGTGCGTAGAGGGGAAGTCAGGTGGTAAGGACGTGGGATATTTGGACGGCTGCAAGGGTGAGAGTGGAATATGGGGTAAGAATTCGGAGGCGCCGGCCCCTAGGGGGGCGTTTTGGATTTGTGGTGAGTATGCGTACGCAGCGTTGCCTATTAAGTGGAGGGGTAGGTGTGCGTTGGGGTATTTGGTGCCAGCTATGAGGGTGTCAGATGTTTTGCCGACGATTCCCAAGTCAAGGAGGAGGAGGATGATGTATGCGGACCACTTTTTCAGGGTGGCGTTTCCCTGGTGGGGGACGTATGCAAACATGGGTGAACTGGACCATCTAGCTCGCGTGTTTGAGGATATGACGGCTACGACCGCGAGAGGTATGGCCCTGGAGGCTCAAGAGTTACGGTCCTTAAGACTGATGGAGCTGCAGTCAAGGACGGGTTTGGACTTCCTGTTGGCGAGTTCAGGAGGCACGTGTGCATTGATTGGTCAGGAATGCTGCACATTTATCCCCGAAAATGACATAGGCGGCATACAGGAGGTTATAGAGCATTTGAAGAATATTACTAGGGAGATGCAGCCCACGCGGGAGGACTCGTGGGAGGGCTGGGGCCAAAGTTGGTTGGGTTATATAGGATGGACAATTGCTAAGTATTTGCTGTGTGCTGTGGTGATGTTTGCGGTTATAGTAGTTTGTGTGAATGTTATCAGGGTGTGTGTGGCGTACGTGTTCAAGACTCTCGGCGCGGCTGGTTCTGCGTCTGGGGACCCACACCGCTCGGTTGCACCTGCGTATGCGATGATGGTGATGAAGGATGGCGCGGAGGGTGGCAGGGTAGGTGTGGGCGTTCCGATAAAGCCGTGGTGCCCGGCGTCCGCGCTGGCGACTATTCTCTGATCTGGGTGGTGGACATTCAGGGTTGGGGAGTGGGAGGGCCGGGGCGTGCGTGTGGGTGTGAGGCGGGGGACGTTCCTGGACGACCGTGCGTTGCAGTTGACGGGATAGGGTTGTGTGTACAATTGTGTTTTTTTTCCCTATAGTAGGTACGTTTGGAGTGGCTGTATGATGTGGGGCGGTGTACCCGGGGTTCGGTGTTGGGTCTGGTCGGCTATGCATGGCCGTCCGGCAGGGCACTGGACTCTGGGGATACTGGCCTGAAGCACGGGAGAGGTTGCCGGGATGCTGTCTGCTGTGTACCTGTGGTGAGGTGGGTTTAGGCCACTGTGGAGGGGCTGTCAAGGTCTCTTCAGTAAACAGGGTCGACACCTCACGGCGTGCGTGGCGCGGCGTCTGTGGCATTCTTTAGATTACCTCTGGGGGACACGTGTCTGGGTGACAGGTGTCCCCTGGGGGGTGTGGTACTGAATAATGAAAAAGAATGTGAAAAAATAAATGCAACTATATTAATCACGATGTTTTTGCTTTCCGAGGGGTATCAGAATTGGAGCAGAACCAAGCGGAAGTAAAGGAGAGCGGAAATTCGAAACATAGGAACCCAGTGTGTTGACAGAGATCGAACGAGAAGAAAAACAGGGAGTAGAAACGGGTGGTATCACACACATGTATCAATTACAATTGTCTCATGTTTAAGAGTGTATGAGGAAAGTAAAAAAGATACTCGTACAGTGAATGAAAGGAACCTCTCAGGAATTTGATTAAAAAGACAGAGTAAAGTACAAGTCCGGTTGATAAATTAACAAGAACTGTTGTCATTGTGTGCTCTGATCTACAGCAGTTCGATTGGACACGCGGAACACCACAAATCAGGTAAGAATAGGAATTTCAACTGAACAAGGGACAGAAGAGAATAGGAAGGGCCCACAGTGCCACTATTGGCTGTCCGAGTAGGAGATAGTCACAAAAGCATAGACACCTACACTTAGATAGGGATTACACAAGCTATTGTTCTGCCTGTTGCCATTGTTACGAGATAAAAGAGACAAGAGAAAAATGGGGCGAAAACGAGACAATCTAAACGCATATAAAAAGATAAAAGACAAAACCGACGCAGGTAAGTCGACCGTAATTGGGTGGATGGAAGAAAGTCCAGTACAAATTATTGCAAATGAACATGACACGACAAGAGGTAACAAATATTATTTGAGAAAAGCAAGTTATGTATCAGGAAGATGGAATGATAGATGGAAGGATGGGAAACGTTGGCCAGTCGATGGTTCTTTTGATTTGGAGTTAATAGCTAAAATAGGAACACTAATTGAGGCATACACCTATCAGGGTGACGAGGAGGAAAGAGCAAAGAAAAGGTTGCAAGAGACAACCTTTTTAAAAGCTTATAGACGGGAAGGTGAGAAAAGGGAAAATGAAAGGAAGGCCGTTGCAAATGGCAATGATGCAGACAAACCAGTAGAAGGGGTAGTCCAGGTCACCAGAACTCCCCAGGCCCCTGAGACGACACCTGTCACCGCCCAAAGTGCGGTGCAGTTAGCCTCACCCAACCCAGCCTCCTATCTTATGGTCCAACAGGAAAGAATTGAGGAAGCTTTAGCACCCCCGCCATATGCCAGTGAGAAGGGGGAGCCAATATATCCCATCCTACCTTTATTAGAGATGATAAGCCCTTACCAGTTGACAGATGATCTGGGGAACCTAGAGAAGGGACAAGCAAAGACATCTATTCAGCTGACAGCTAGGCAACCAGATAGGTCAGACTGGAATAGGTCAGACAGAGAGGGTGTGGACGCCTCACGGCAACCAGATAGGTCAGACTGGAATAGGTCAGACAGAGAGGGTGTGGACGCCTCACGGCGACCAGACAGGTCAGCCCAGACTGGGTCAGGCAGAGAATATGTAACCACCCCACGACCAAGGGATAGGATAGAAGAGCAGACAGAGCGAACAAGAGTGATACAAGCAGCTGAGAGAAAGAATAAGGAAGGCTATGAGGCAATGTTAAAAGAGAAAGAGTGGGAAAAGAAAGAGTGGGAAAGGGTGAAGAAGGCCCACGGTCAGCCTCAGAGAGAGTATAACCCCCAGAGAGACTACCAGAGAGAGCCTGTCCACCAGCTGGAGCACCCCCAAAGCTCCCCAGCTCCTACGCCCCGTACTATATATCGAGAGCTCATTCCCCCCCAGCATTTTACCTCCCCCCAACCCCAGGGCCACAAGGGGGTAGCACCTGACAGTCACAAGATTGATCTCACAATACCACCACATGTGACTATGGTTGGAGTAGGTGAGGATCTGGAGACTATCGACATCGTACTTGGGGTACAGATAACACGGATAAAGGATGATCTGACGGAGATAGAGCAGGGGCTCATGACTTTGGACCAAGATCAAACGGTCCTAGCAGGACAAAGACCCGACCCTAAGGCCATGGAAGCGGAGGGGGAGGAATATCATACGTTCATGAGGACGCGGGCTGGCATTGAGGGGAAGCAAAAGGACCTGAAAGACAAAAAAGGAGAGAAGCAAGAGGCCCTTTTGCGGATACAAGAGCGTGTAATGGAGAGAAGACAGACAAGAGCCCAGACGAGAAACATGCAAGCCCCTATCCGCATGGCTCCTATAATAATAAGAGGACAGGACCTGGAATATCACCCCCTGAAGGTGTCGGACATGACACAGGTGACTGAGAAATTGCCGCCCCTCGAGAATGGGGCCAATCCTTGGATTGCCAAACTGGAGGAGGTGATGGTTGGCACAGAAATGGCAATGGGGGATGTCAAGAAGATATTGACAACCATGATGGGAAAAGACGGCATGGAAAGGATACTGGAGACGGCTCGCCTGCATGGCCATGTGGGGACTGGAGCGCATGATGCGGACCTGTTCCTAGCGTACAGGGGAGTAACGTGGGCGGCCCTACGAGAAGCCTATCCAATGAGACTGCACGCAGACCAAATTCCGATTGGTACTTTGGAGACATCAGGGCACCCCAGGCAATACGTACAACAAGCCTACTCCACGTGGAAGAACACAACTGGTCGGGAGGCGGGACTTGACCCTATGCATGAAGCCCAGTTAAGAACCAAGATTGAAAACGGCCTCCCCATAGAGGTAAGACAGAAATTGGCCGAGGTGGTGTCATTGTCAAAGATGGCGCTGGAATTATATATAGATCAAATAGAGCATTACGTTGAACTGTATCGGAAGAAAGAGCAAAGAGCAAAGGAGAAGGATGCAGAGCAACAACGTAAGATCATGTACCAACAGCCAACCGAGGTAGTAAAGGTAGTGGAATACCTTCAAGCCTTAGTCCAGGCCCCACAACCAAGAGATGGGACAGGCTATGAAGGGGAACCACAGGGACAGAGACGGGCTCAAGTGGGAACACAAGGGGGTTATGCGCCGGACCAACAACAGAGGCCGAGAGAGTGGCAACCACGACCGAAAGGAGGAGGCAGACCCCGGAATCCGAATGGATTCCCGCCGCGGGTGGTGGTGTGTTGGGCGTGTGGGGTGACTGGTCATATCTCACGGAACTGTAGACAGGCTTGTCAAACCGGAGAGGGAGACCAGGAAAGAACTTGGCAAGGCCAAGGTCAACCCCGAGTCCAAGACCGAAATGAGAACATTGGCCCGGTAAATCCAGCAAGAGGGCCAAATGAATCACTATGAAGAGGCCCAGAGAGTCCAATGGGGAGGTGTCAGCTGTCAGTGTCGTCTTTAAGGGAGGAGCCTATTGTGTGCGTAACGGTGAATGACAAATCTGTCGAGATGATGGCAGACACCGGCGCGGCTTACACGGTAGTACAACCCCAAGACGCGACGCACCTAACCTTGTCCGGTCGATATGTACGGACAATTGGATTTGAGGGAATAAACCAGCTGACGGCTGTTACCGAACCTGTGACTCTGAGATATCAAGGCAGGGAAGCGACTCTCCCTGTGCTGGTCTCGGAGAGCACACCTATTAACTTGCTCGGCCGAGATGGGCTGGGGTTACTGGGGATGGACATTAAATGTACTGCGGAGGGTTGCGTGATAGCCGAACGAGAAGACCAGTACTATCAGATGGTACAACGAATTGACAGTCAACCACCAGAGATCTATTGTCTAGGGGGATTGGACCAAGAGCTACTTGGCCCGCCTTACAATGGGAGAAATTTATCACTGCCAATATGCCTGAAGCAAGGGATCCAAAGACCCCCTATCACTGCACTCTGCAGTATCATAGAGATGCAAACTCGTCACAGACTAAGGAGTGGCTGAGGGTGCAACCTGACAAAGTACAGCTGAATGCTACCAATATCATATTGGGGCCACAGGGAGCAGCGTTACGTATTGCACGGAGTGACTATCTGCGTAAAGAGCACGGCATAATGGATAGTGTTCCCCATGTGACTTTGAAGGTAATCAGCTCATGTGATCAACAACACATAGGCGAAATGATGAAAAAAGCTGAAGGGATAGAATTTGAACAGATGAAAGAAAACAAACGGATCTGGATAAGCCCTGATAAAAGGTTTATTAAGATCATGGTTCAAGGCACAGGGATGGGTCATCCCCAAACTGTGCAATTATCCCAAGAGACACTGGGAGAACTCCCTAATGCATCAAGCCTCCAAGAGGACATGATGGAGGCGGTGCCTGAGACGCTGTGGGCAAAGAACAGCACTGACATTGGACTAATCAAGTCCGCTCAACCTGTGAAGGTGGAGCTTAGACCTGGGGCCACCCTGCCTTGGAAGAAACAGTATCCATTGAAGGAGAAAGCAGTGGCTGGAATCGAGCCACAAATTAAAGGACTTTTAGCTGCAGGAGTCTTACGGAAAACAACTGATCCCCGGAGCAACACGCCGTTGCTACCCGTGGAGAAGCCGGATACCTCTTACCGGCTGGTGCACGATCTAAGAGCGATCAACGAGGTGTTACTTGACTATCCGTCCGATGTCCCCGACCCCCATGTGCTATTGACATTTATCCCGTCGAAAGCCGAGTACTATACAGTTATAGATTTGTGTAGTGCATATTTTAGTGTGCCCTTGAGCGAGGAGTGCCAGCATTTTTTTGGGTTTACTTATAAGGATGAATATTATGAGTATACTAGGATCCCGCAGGGGCTAAAACATTCGCCACACATATTCAACAAAATCCTAAGGGAGGATTTAGAGGGGTTGGATAAAGTCATGACCTCTAGGGTCATTCAGTACATGGATGATCTGATACTGTGCGCGGACGATCAGGAAACATGTCATCGCGATTCCGTGATACTGTTGCAACTATTGGCGAAAAACGGCCATAAAGTGTCGTTGAAAAAGTTGCAATATTGTAAACCTAAAGTGATCTATTTAGGACAAACAATTTCACAGGGCCATCGGGCTATTTCAGAAGAACATTTGGTGGCCATAAGGACGGCACCCAAGCCTGTGACGGTACGACAGCTAATGGGATTTCTGGGTATAATGGGGTACAGCTCTCCGTGGGTCGAGAACTATACGGAAATAGTGAAACCATTGAGAGAGATGCTGAAAGAAACGGGCGTTGATAAACTGAGCAGTAAAGTGGTATGGACCGAAGAGGGCTCACGGGCATTCGAAACAATCAAGTCCCGACTGTTAGAGGCGCCGGCCTTGGCGTTGCCTAACTATACCAAGAAATTCATACTATACGTCTCTTCTTCACCAGATCAGAAGCAGGCGTGTGCGGTGTTGGCCCAGGACACAGGGGTGGGGGCGCGACCACAGCCGATGGCGTACTACTCAATTGCCTACTCGGAAGTAGAGATGGGGATGGCTCCATGCTACCGAGAAATGGCTGGAGTGTATACGATGTACGAAAAAGCCGCAAGTATTACGATGGGATATCCAGTGGATATCATGGTGAGGCATGACTTGAAGAGTCTGTTGGAGTCCGGTAAATATGCACTAACGATGCCTCGCATTAAACACTACTACAGACTTTTGGAACAGGAAGATGTGACGCTGGTCAGGTGTTCCATAACGAACCCGGCAGCTGACATCCCTACGCCTGAAGATGGAGAGCCCCACGACTGTTTAGTCGAAGTCGAGAGGTACTCTAAACTCAGAGCAGACTTGCAGGCATTTCCATTTGACAGTCCAGATCTGGAGTTATGGACTGACGGCTCTTGTTATCGTGTTGGCGAGGGACTAAAAGCAGGTTACTCCGTGGTAAGGTCACAGGGCGAAGGATTTGTGGTAGAAAAAGCCGAAGCATTATCACAACCTTGTTCAGCCCAGTTAGCAGAATTGGTCGCACTGACGGAAGCATGTAACATGGCAGAGGGCAGAACTGTAAATATTCATACCGACTCGGCCTATGCACATGGAACCGCCTTCTTATTTGGCACAGTGTGGAAAGGGAGAGGATTCAAGAAAGCCGATGGAAGCGCCATAAAACATTGTAGTCAGATTAAACGTTTGTTAGAAGCAATTATGAAACCAAAGCAGGTTGCGATAATCAAGTGTGCTGCTCATCAGTCAGACGAGTCCAAGATATCTCGAGGGAACAGAAGAGCAGACGAAGCTGCCAAGGAAGTGACAGGTGCTGACAGAACAGGCAAGGTATTGGTTATCACACACGGAGTTGAGTTAGAGGACAAGATAACCTACAAAGATGTTTTGACTTTCCAGGAGGAGGCTAGTCAGGTGGAACGGAACCTCTGGATAACCAGGGGAGCTAGTCAGGATGATTCAGGTTTGTGGCGCGACGCCGGTGGATTTGTGGTGGCTCCTGCTGGCCTGGTCGGACTGCTGATCCACACGGCGCACGACTTTTGCCATGCGCATAAAGGAGAGGTAAGGAGAAAAATCAGAGAATATGGCTTTTGGGCGCCAGATTTGGTCAGTCAAATTGATCATGTGTTACAGAGGTGTGTAATATGTTTGAAAAACAATATACGTAAGGGGATTAGTGTGTCACCAGGACATATCCCCACGCCCAATGGCCCAATGCGAGACCTTGTAATTGATTACATTGACATGATTAAGCCCATTAATCAGAAGAGATATATTCTTGTCGTTGTCTGTCGTTTTTCAAGGTGGGTGGAGGCGTGCGCCACCCGGCACAAGGATGCAGCATCTGTGGCTAAGTTCCTGTGCCAAGAGGTAATTCCCCGTTTTGGTTTAATGGACAGAATTTCGTCGGACAATGGAAAAGAGTTTGTAGACAAAACTGTGCGTTTGATACTCCAACACTTAGGCATAAAACAGCGATTGGGGGCCGTTTATCATCCGCAGAGCCAGGGGTTGGTGGAACGCATGAACGGGACACTAAAAAACAAATTGGTAAAGATCTGTCAACACACAGGCTTGAATTGGCTAAGCGCTCTCCCGTTAGCTTTGATGGCTTGTCGTTCGAGCGAAATTCGCGGTCTGCGTCTGACACCGCACGAAATGATGCTAGGTCGCTGCATGGTAGTACCAGGTTTGCGCGCGACAGGCAAAGGTCCGAGTTTGGACATCCTGGACAACGACATGCGTGAGTACGTAAAATACATGTCAAAGATACACAAAAGTATTCTGGTTCATGTCTCCAGTAGACAGGAGCATGAAACCGGGGAGGAGGTGAATAGGCAGACTACACCTCAAATCATACCAGGCGACTACGTTTATGTCAAAGTATTTAGACGCAAGTGGTTTGGCGCGAGACGAGAAGGGCCATACAAAGTCGTTCGAGCCACCGAGAGGGCTTTACAAGTTGAAGGATCGCCTATGTGGTTTCACGTTACTCATTGTGTAAAAGCAACCAATACGGACCAAGAATGGGAACCTGAACCACAAGACCTTGACGGTAAAACCGGGGCGTCGCAACCGTTACACGAAGGCGAAGTGAAGGCGGCGCTAACCCCAAACGATGGGGAAGACCCGGATGATTATGGCGAGCCAGACCGAGGGGGCCACGATTGGCCACCAGTAGAAGATGAAGGTTTTTTACAGGAACCAGACAGAGGAGAAGATTATGAATTGGAACATAATAATTTCTCCTCTGTGGACTTGGAGAAGGTACCAGAAGAGCCAGAGGAACCAGTGCTTAGCACAAGCCCGGAACAAGATACTCGACCACAACGAGTCATCCAGAAGCCTAAACGGTATACATAGGCAAAGGAAGGGATAGTGTAACTGATAGGCCTTGGAGAGGGCGTGTACATATTAATTTTTCATTTTTCATTAGCTAAGCTCTCTCCTTTTTTAGAAATGTTTAGATAGTAAATGCAATGTAAGGTCTTTTCTTTCAGAGTGAATTGCACAAAACAGACACATTTGGATAAAAAAACACATAAAGTATAGTCTAAACCTGGTAAATGGTACGATCATCTTTTTGTATAAAGGGACGGACCTAGACTGAAGTGAAATTGATATAACTGATACATTGTATATAACCTGCAAATGAGTGGAAATTGTTAAACGGTGTGAGTGAATAGAGAACTGTGTAAATAAAAATGGGTCCATAGTCGGTCAGTGGAGGAGGGAGTAATGTGGGTGTTGAAAGCAAATGATACTAACAAATATGGAAAATGAGTCAGAAGGATTCTGGAAAGGTTTGGCTCTGAGGTAATTAGGTTAAACAGTAAGGTTAAGGTAATTGTAAACAGTTTGTTTGAGAAATTACTAACATGTATCTTGGGGATTATTAATCCCCAAACCGGGGAAACTGTAGTAGATTCCCAGTCAAACTATTTATTGTACTGTACACCTTGGATCAGAATGGCAGAAACACCGACAGGTAAAATGCATTGACAATTTCTCCTGGCTTCTCTGCCTCTATCAACAAAACAAACGAGACGTATCGCTGATTTGAAACAGCTGCGTGGCTCAAGGCTCTTAACCAGGGTGTTGAAACAGGCAGCTGCTGATTGAATAAGAGATAGTCTCGTTTGAACTTCCTGGGAAAGTTAATAAACTGGGTGATTTTACAACCTAGTGCTCTAGGCAAATGGTCCAATTAAATAAGAAGACAAAGAAACTGCCTTGAGAGACGCCAGACAGTCTCTTCTTTACAAAGGATCAGTTGATCAAAGCATTCTGGACTTTGAATCCACATCGTGACCTAATTCGGTGCAAAACGTCACGGTAAGGAGTTAGCCAATGAGAGCTGAGAATAAGTGTTCTCCAATAGGAACACTCGAGGAGAGTTTTGGAAACGCCCGCTTGCCGTAAAATTAGAGGCGGAGCCTAAATAAGATATAACCAAAAACTCCTCGCCAGGAGACGGAACAACAAACCCAAAAACCCAGGAAGCAACAAGAAACAAACACACCCTTTTTCTCCACTAGAACCCAGCAAGGAGAAGAAATTGACGAAGAAGATCGAGACGCGAGGCTGTTTATAGACAAGCTTTTTATTGAGAATTTAGTCTGAATTTCTGCGAACATCCATATTGGATGCCTCTCGCAGGTTCATTGCACAATATTTCTTTTTGTAACATCTGATTGAAATCCATTTTCATTAAAAACGGGTTATTTTCAAACTGCTCAGATCTCGCTTCATTTCAAACGGCAGCGCCGTATTTTTCTCTCTGGGCTGCAGTTGGCAAAGAGTGGATCCCAAGAGCTTGTAAAAAGGTTTAAATCACAACGCAGAAAGAAGTAGTAATAGGGAATTTAAGCTGGGAATCCACTTCACTTGCTTCTTCAAACCGGGTGGACAAAGTTTACAGACAAACGTTAGATTGTTTCCGTCTGAGTCAGTACTGACTTTAACGTTAAACTATTTTAAATCCCCAAGCGCCGACATCTAGAGGTAGAGTTCTCTGAGCGAGTGCTGCTCTCGACCTGCTGCTGCGCAGCTCACGGCTTCTGCTCGCAGATTCAGCTGTTGTTGTGATGAGTCTGATGACGTAGCAGGGGTTGACAGGCGCGTTGCCAGATCGGTTGGTTTTCCACATAATTTTAAAGCCTGTTTACGGTGTGTTTTAACTGGGTTTTCGGCTGAAATACATATGAAATCTGGCACATCTTTGAACGCCGTTATAACAGAGTGCTGAGAATGAACGCACTTTTGAACTCCGTTACACAGCGCTGAGAATGAACGCGTTCTCAATTACGTTCATTTAGCGGATAATCAGTACGTTCAGTTCACGTTCGCCCAAAATACGAACGCGTTCATGAACGATCGTTCATTGAACGCGTTCAGGTACATCACTGCTTATTACCAATCATAGAGTTAACTTCCATTTATATGCTGATGATACCCAGCTTTACCTCTCCGTAGCTCCAGGCGAGCCCTGTGCTCTAGACCCGCTGTTGACCTGTTTGTCCAGCATAAAAGGCTGGATGAGTGAGAATTTTCTCAAGCTAAATGAGGATAAGACAGAAGTTCTCATAGTGGGGTCTAATGAGCAGAGAGAACTGATAAAAAGTAGACTGGGTAACCTGAACGTAGAAAATAACACTGCAGTAAAGAACCTGGGGGTTATTATTGATTCTGAATTGAATTTTAATACACACATTAATCATGTCACGAAGATTGCCTTCTTTCATCTTAGAAATATTGCACGAATTAGAGCCTATGTGTCCCTGGATGATGCAAAAACGCTAATCCACGCTTTTGTTTTCTCTCGGCTTGATTATTGTAATGCACTTTATTCTGGCCTTCCAAAGAAAACAACTGACAGATTACAACTTGTCCAAAATTCGGCAGCCAGAATTTTAACTAGAACTAAGATGAGGGAACATATTACTTCAGTTTTAGCTTCACTGCATTGGCTCCCGGTTGTCTTTAGGATTGATTTTAAAATTCTCCTGCTTGTTTTTAAAGCTCTTAATGGTCTGGCACCATCTTATCTCTGCGACTGCTTACATAGATATGTTCCAAACCGCCCCCTCAGGTCCTCTAGTGCGGACCTGCTCGAAGTGCCTACAATGAAATATAAAAAATATGGCGAAGCAGCTTTTTGTTTCTATGGGCCGACGGCGTGGAATAATCTCCCACTACATATAAAACAGGCAGCCTCTGTGGATAGCTTTAAAGCACAGCTCAAGACATATTTTTATACTCTTGCTTTTAGCTGATTTTAAAATCCCAATTAAACATTTTTCAAATTTGTTTCTGTGACTTTGACATGAGGCCCAGATGGTCCGTGAGAGAGGCCCAGATGGTCCGTGAGAGAGGCCCAGATGGTCCGCGAGAGAGGCTCAGATGGTCCATGAGAGGCCCAGATGGTCCGTGAGAGGCCCAGATGGTCTGTGAGAGAGAGAGGCCCAGATGGTCCGTGATAGGCCCAGATGGTCTGCTTTTAGCTGATTTAAAAATCCCAAGTAAAAAAATAGTTTTAATTTGTTGACATGCTGAGCGGGCGGGTTTTTCCAAGCCAGCACTGTCAGCACTGTTAGCACTGTCACTCACCTATAAGGAAACAACCCCTCAAAACGTACAGAAGGGCTCTCATATCTGTACTCTCTGTCCCTGACATGCTGCGCGTCAGTCTCATCGGGCTAGCAGTATCACTCACCTACAAGGAGGCAATTCCTCAAAACTGACTGTTCTATTGTATTCACAAAATATGCTTAATTCATATATGCTACCACATATATAAATCTATTGCTATGTTTGCCCATCACCATCACAATCACGCATGCAGTCTAACGCCTTTCCCGTCTCCCTGTCTCCCTGTGGGTGGCTGTCCTGGAGTGACACCCACCCACACCCACCCAGGATGCGATCCTCCTCTGCGTGCCCCCCTGTCTCCCTATCGCCGGCCGGAGTGATGACTAGAGTGCTGGACGTCCCGTGATGACGCCCACCCAGGATGCGACCCCTGCTGGCCCCTCTGCGTGCCCCCCTGTCTCCGGCTGTCTCGTGGTGGTGGCCGGAGTGTTCGACGTCCCGTGATGGCCGGGGGGATGCGGCCATCTTCAGCTGTCTCGGAGTGGTGGCCGGAGTGTGGAACGTCCCGGGAGGATGCACCCCTGCTGTCTCGGCTGGAGCCGCTATCAGTTCTCTCTTTAATCTTATAAAATGTTCAGTTGTTATCACTATCAGCTCTATATAAAATGTTTCAAAATGTTCAGTTGCTATCGCATGCACTCATCTGTGTTTCACTACACACATGGGTGCATGCTTACCAGCTGTTCGCCTCTTTTTAATGCAACATGCAACACTATTATCACCAACATCTAAGAAGGGAGATCCCCCCTTGAATTGGCCCTTCTAAGGTTTCTCTCCTCCACATTGCCTGTGGAGCATTTTTTCCTATTGTTAGGTTTTAGTGAGTTTTTCCTTACCTTCGCGTGGGGTACGTCTGGGAGTGTTGCATGCATGCATGCATTTATTTTGAGCTTATGGTATTCTTGTTTTTTCTTGACTTACTGTGTTACTATATGTATTTTTATTTTAATTTTTTTTTCTTGGTTTGTTTAAAGAAGACGTGTCTCTGTTAAGCACTTTGAGCTGCACTCCGTGTATGAAAGGTGCTATATAAATGAAGATTATTATTATTATTATTATTATTATTATTATTATTATTATTATTATTATTATTATTATTATTATTATTATTATTATTATTATTATTATTATTATTAAAGTATTATATAAAGACGTTTGGGAGGAAGCCCACACTATAACACCCTCCCCTGTGTGTCCTCATATCCGGGCCTGCCCCCTATTCCCACGGTTCCACCTATCCAGACCAACTGAACCAATCCATTAAATCCATGATTCTGCCCCACCGAGTGAGGCAGCTCACCATTCGACCAATTTCCCCAGCGATAATGTCAAATGTCTTTGTTCAGTAAAACCGACAATTCAGCCATTCTCAACCCATCTACATTTTCAACCGTCCTTTCCGGCTCAATCACTTCCCCCTTATTCACCTTGGGTGCCTTGCAACCCGCCACACACCACTGGTTCCAGTCCCACCTTAAAACAGTTATCTCCCGCATAGGCCTCCCAGCTCATCGATTCTCCCTCATCCCCTTCCGTATAGGAGCAGCAACCACAGTGGCCCACACAACAGCATATACCCGAGACCATGATTTAAAACATCTGGGATGCTGGCTCATCTAACGCATTATAACTCAAACTAACAACCTCTCATTTCCGTCAAGCCCAATTATCCCTCCTCCAGTAGTAACGTATATTGCTTCCATTATACATTTGTTATTGGTGGTGGATGCACAAATTGTTGGGGTCTCTGTCCCATAAGTTACATATAACATCTACCCCCTATCAGGCAAGTGCTTAGCTCCCCCACTGAGGCCACTCCACCGCGTGGAGTCTATCACAGGCCAGCGTGATCGTATGCCCCTCCGGAGGCCACTCTGTCGGGAGGCTGGTCGTAGGCTAACGGAGTCTCGTTCCCCTCTCAGAGGTGGGAGTGGTTAGAGGTGAAAGGTCCCCTTTCCCTTTAGACAAAGGGGATGAGCAGGTTGGCACCTTGTATGGTCGCCTCCGCTGTCGGTGTGTGTTGTGTGAGTGAACGGGTGAATGTGAGGCATAATTTGTAAAGTGCTTTGGAGAAAAGCGCTATATAAATGCAGTCCATTTACCATTCCATTTACCATTCCATTTACCATTCCAGTTACCATTCCATTTACCATTCCAGTTACCATTCCATTTACCATTCCAGTTACCAATCCCCGCTGAGTGCACCTGCCCAGGAGCACCCGGCTCCATCTGTATCCTTCCCAAGCTTCCTGTATTAGGCTGTTGCATTGTTGCTCTAATAAATCTTTGATTCTCATCATTGGTATGGGCTGAACTGTAGATCACAAGAAGATCCACAGGGTCCTTTGAGTGACAAAGTAATAGCAATCTTCCATTTACTTATGTATGTATTTTTAGGCGGGTTTTCTGAAAATAAGGCTTGGGCTTAAGAGGTTAAGGTCGCATTCACACCAGAGCTGTTTGGTCCGCTTTAAACGCACCAGAGTTCGTTTCCTCGGATAGTCCGCTTGGTTTGGGGTAGTGTGAAAGCTCATTCAAACTCTGGTGCGGACCAAAAAAGCAAACTCCTGTCCGCCTGAAGACGTAGGTCTCGGTTCGGTTCCAAGTGAACCCTGGTGCGTACTTTTGTGGTGTGAATGCTCATCGGACCAAACGCAAGACCAAATATAGGAAGTGACCCGATAAACTGTGCATCTTGAGTAGAAGGAAACAAAACAAACACAGCGGCGCGCACTGCAAAACAAGCATGCATGGAACATGTCTCGTGGACAGACGTGGGCGAATGAGGAGGTAAAAGCCCTGATAGAAATATGGTCAGACGAGCTAATTAAACAGCTGCTTGTGGCCACTCACAAAAACAACAAGGTGTACAAGTTGTTTAGCGAGAGAATGATGGCAATGAGCTTCAATCGAACAATCGACCAATGTCACATCAAAGTAAAAAAACTGCGTCAGCATTTCAGCAATATATGAGAATAATGTGTGTGTGCGCTGGGCTGCTCCGGGGAATAATGTGGTGTGTGTGTATGTGACAGTGGCGTTGTTAGCCCTGGGATTCCGGGGCTTTAGCCCTGGGCTTCCGGGGCTTTAGCCCCGGATGTTTTTCTCCTAGCCCCGGATCTAAAAAAAAAAAAATTAAATTTTTTTTTATTATTATTATTATTTATTTTTTTTGTCAGCATTCCCATTGTCTGTGCTGAATGTTTGTTAGTGTTTGGTATTTTTTGTTGGTTTTTAGTACTTTTAAACATCCATTTTTAGTAAGTAGTTTTCATTTGATCCTATAATTTTTTCATTCACCGATTTGTGGACTTTTTTTTTAGTGTCCTGAAAGGCGCCTTATAAATCAAATGCATTATTATTATTATTATTATTATTATTATTATTATTATTATTATTATTATTATTATTATTATTATTATTATTATTATTATTATTATTATTATTATTATTATTATTATTATTATTATTATTATTATTATTATTATTATTATTATTATTATTATTATTATTATTATTATTATTATTATTATTATTATTATCATCCAGGAGGGAAAAGACACTTTGGATAGTAGGGACTGCATCTCTGCCTGTCCTGACCAGGAAACACTTTGCAACTGTGATCTCCTCTGGCAATAGTTGGATATTGTAATGTGTGGCGAGGGGTTGCAGCAATTCCACTGAGAGAAACTGGTCTGAGGCTGGATAACATGCCTGTATGCCTCTCATAAGTTGTTATCCAACTCATGAGAACCTGCTCTCAAGCTCTTGCAGCATTCTGTCGACGACTGGATAGAACAGTCTCTGAGCTGAGGTCTGAGCTTGTGCCACAAGATGACTCAACTACATACTCGTCCATCCTTTTCTGCTTCCTCCTTTGGCTGGTAGTATGTTCCTCAATCCAAAGGCCATTACATATGGCCTTTGTCCTGTCATACATGTCCACTGCCATCTCTGAGGTGCGATAACCTTTGAGTGTGTCCTGCACTGTGCTTTTAAATAGTACAGATATTGAAGATGTGCACTTTAACGCAGCAGCACCTGGAGCCATCCATACCCATGTCCAGTGTCCTATAATAAGCTTTAATCGAACCCTGGTTAATTTCCTCGGATAGTCCGGTTGGTTTGGGGTGGTGTGAAAGCTCATTCACTCTTGCAAGTGAACCCTGCTGCGGTTCATTTGAGATGTGAATGCAAAGCGGACCAAAGGCAGGAAAAGACCCAAAAATCGAATATTTTTTTTATGAGAAGACTGAAACATATGTATATAATGAAACACACAATACAGTTTTTTTTCGATTGCCTGATGACTGTGTTTAACCAATTGGCTCATATGTGTGGTAATTTGACATTCTGTGTCTAATGTAATGCAAGTGTGTTTAGTGTTTTGCAAATCACTGTGTGTATTGTTTTGCAAAAAGTGTGAGGCTGACATTGTAGGGGTGCAAATCTGGGCCTATATTTTGCTCCTTGAGTGTAAGGTTTTGATAATTGTGTAATTCTTTTGATTTGAGTGTTTATGCAATTGAAGAAAACTGTAAAGACTAGAGATGAACTGTTTATTTATTTTGTACATAGGCTGTGCATATGTTTGTTTGTTTGTTTATTTGCTTATGTGTATGATTCTTAACTGTGTTTATATTTTGTTATTGGTGTATATGTGTGTATGTATGTACAGTATATGTATGTATATATATATATATATATATATATATATATATATATATATATATATATATATATATATATATATATATATATATATATATATATATATATATATATATATATGTGTGTATATATGTATATTTGTACTCCTGTTGGGGCTTCTTGGACCAGATCAATGTTTTATCTGGCTAAATAAAGGTTAAATAAATAAATAAGAAACTGATGATTTGGTCCTGTTAACTTTGAATTTTCTATGGGGACTGCCCAGATCCCTCTCATGGACCTGGACCTCACTTTGAGAACCTCTAATGATTCTAGTTATTCAGTATTCATCTCTAATTACTCTAAAATTACGTATTTCTGTGTTTAAAAAAAAAAGCCCCCAATGTTTTCTAACCCAAAAAACGCCCCTGGTATGTGAGTGTGTGCGCTGGGCTGGGCTGCTTCGCAGAATAATGTGGTGTGTGTGTGTATGTGTGTGCACTGGGATGCTTCGCAGAATAATGTGGTGTATGTGTGTGCGCTGGGCTGGGCTGCTTCGCAGAATAATGTGGTGTATGTGTGTATGTGTGTGCACTGGGCTGCTTCGCAGAATAATGTGGTGTATGTGTGTGCGCTGGGCTGCTTCGCAGAATAATGTGGTGTATGTGTGTGCGCTGGGCTGCTTCGCAGAATAATGTGGTGTGTGTGTGTGTGCGCTGTAGAGCTGTCCCCGAAGCCTGTTTTTGGGATTCTATATATCCAATAGACGAGCGCCCTTTTCTATCGCGTGACATTGTTCAGAAAGTTTGGTGCACTTGACAAATTGCAGTGTGAAAGCAAACCGAACCAAATTAAGAATGCAACAATGTTGCAACTTCACCCCCCCAGTCCACCAAACTATAGTGAAAGCGACCTAAGGATTATTTGCTACAAGTAATGGTGAATATTTTATTATAACGCATGTATGTCTTATGAAGACATAGAGACTGACAGAGAGAGAGAGAGAGAAATATACACAGAGAGAGATACAGAGATAGAGACATAGAGAGAGACAGAGATAGAGACACAGAGAGAGAAAGAGATAGAGACATAGAGAGAGAAAGAGACAGAGAGAGACAGAGATAGAGAGAAGCAGGAAGAGGAGTCATGGTGAAGATGAGCTCCTGATTTAATATTTAACTTTTGATTGTTAAGAGAGAGATAAACATCTTGGACAAGATAAATACCCTCACAAAGAAGGCTGTTATATTATATATATATATATATATATATATATATATATATATATATATATATATATATATATATATATATATATATATATATATATATATATACATGTAGCTGGGAACCTCAGTGTGTGTCTACTTAGCAAACTTTGACCTGCTAAGTAAAGCTAGCTAACAGTACTAGCTAACTAGCTAGCCCCAACCTAGCTGCTAGCTGTAAAAGATCGTTTTTGTTGGCTAGAAGACTGTTTTACTTTGACCTGCTAAGTAAAGCTAGCTAACAGTAGCCTACTAGCTAACTAGCCAGCCCCAACCTAGCTGCTAGCTGGAAAAGACCGTTTTTGTTGGCTAGAAGACTGTTTAACTTTGACCTGCTAAGTAAAGCTAGCTAACAGTACTAGCTAACTAGCCAGCCCCAACCTAGCTGCTAGCTGGAAAAGACCGTTTTTGTTGGCTAGAAGACTGTTTAACTTTGACCTGCTAAGTAAAGCTAGATAACAGTACTAGCTAACTAGCCAGCCCCAACCTAGCTGCTAGCTGGAAAAGATCGTTTTTGTTGGGTAGAAGACTGTTTAACTTTGACCTGCTAAGTAAAGCTAGCTAACAGTACTAGCTAACCCACCCACCACCGAGCCCCCACCACCCAGCGAGGATGCAGCCGAGAGAGGCCTTCTAGCCCCCCGGGCCCCCTCCTCCCTCAACCCACCCACCACCGAGCCCCCACCACCCAGTGAGGATGCAGCCGAGAGAGGCTCTCAAGCCCCCCAGGCCCCCTCCTCACCCAGCATCTCACACCGTCAGCCCACCACCCTGAAAAACGACACTGAGGTTGCTATCCTAATAGACTCAAGTGGCAAGTTCATCCAAGAACAAAAACTTTTCCCCAACACAAAAGTGTCCAAAATCTGGTGCCCCACATTAGAGGATGCACTACAAATCCTTGTGCACCCCGAGTTTGGCACACCAGGCCATATTATCATCCACACTGGCACCAACAACCTGCGGGAGGAACAGGACCTTCCCAGAATCACGCATCACCATCTCAACCTTGCTACCCCGCAAAGACTTTCACCCCAAGACCATCAATAGGGTGAACGCTGACATCACCAGAGGATGTGCCTCACTCCAAAATGTACACGTTGCACATCATATATCCGTAACGCCTGAGCACCTGTACGACTACTCCCACTTAAAAAAGCAGGCAGTGGGCATGTTTACAAAAACACTAAAAGATGTGGCACTGGGCCGTCAAAGCATCCATCTTACACCAGCCAGAGGACCTCCCAGGGACCCCCACTATGCCCCAGACCCCACCAGGAGCCAAAGACCTCCCAGGGACCCCCACTACACCTCAGACCCCACCAGGAGCCAAAGACCTCCCAGACATCCATCCAGACCCAGCGCACCCAACAGACCCCCCGCTTCACTAGAACATCACCAGCTCCAGCAGCACAACCAGACTGGCCCTGGCTACTACCCCTCAACAAACCAGAGACTCTACCAGAACCAAGAGCCTGGCCCTCGGCCCCTTCCCAGCCCACAGCATGGAGAACCACACCAGGCCCCACGCAGCTACGCAGAGGCCCTCCAAGGAAGAGTGAACTCTGAAGGAATGAGTGAGATTAAACAGCTCCTCCAGTACATCTGCACTAAGCTGAACTAGTCTCATAACACACACACACACACACACACACACACACACATACACATACACACACACACACACACACACACACACACACACACACTACTCGCATTACGCATTACTTAATTAAGACAACATTTGTTAGTTAAAAAGAAAAGCTAGTTAAAAGCTGAATTAGTATTGATACTTTATACTGTTGAAAGAACATTTTACATATTGTTCAAAATGCATCAGCTCTAACAATGTTCTCAATAACCAAACACACACATTTACAAAATACAGTAAACACCGCATTTTAGTTCAACGTTCGTACCTCTCTTGACAATCCAGTAGTTACTGTTTTATCTGTTTTACCTGTGCCATCTCTCTCGTATAATGAAATCCCTTTCAGTTTGCATGTGGAACATCCAGGGCCTGAAGTCTTCAGCCTTTGGGCTGAAGAGTTTAGCCCCGGAACTCAAAACAAACCTTAAAGATGTCGACATCATTATTCTACAGGAGACATGGTGTAAAGCTGACACTGTCACCCACTGCCCCAACGATTATAGAGAAATAATAGTACCATCTCAGAAACACAGCAACATTAATAGAGGTAGAGGATCAGGAGGATTAATCATTTGGTATAAATCTGATCTACATCATCAAATTGACCCCCTAAAAATGGGCAAATATTACATATGGTTCAAACTAAAGAAAGAGCTCCTATTAACAGAAAAGGATTTGTTTATTTGTGCAATATATATCCCCCCCTCCGAATCCCCCTACTTCTCAGAGGACATTTTCCCTACCCTTGAGACAGAGACATGCCATTTCCTCACAGATCCACAAGGAGACATTTACATCTCAAATGAAAATGCCTCTCACACTTTCACTCTCCCCCACAGGAGTAATAGTGACCAGGTCATCAACAGGAGTGGAAGAGACCTCCTGCAGCTCTGTCAGAGCCTCAGTCTGTACTTTGTCAACGGTAGGGTTCGGGGGGACAGCCTAGGTAGATTCACCTACTGCTCACCTCTTGGCCACAGTACTGTAGATTATATGATCACAGACCTTGACCCTTCCTCCCTCAGCTCATTCACTGTAAAACCACTAACCCCTCTGTCTGATCACAGCCAAATTACCCTGTCTATTAAAAGATCAGACACAACAATGGCACAAACACAAAACAGTAAGCTGTACAACATCAGAAATTCATACAGATGGGACCAAAACAGTGCAGAACAATACCAGAAAGCAACTCATACCCCAAGAATCCAAACACGTTTGGATAACTTTCTGGACTCCACATACTCTCACAGTAAAGAAAGCCTCAACCTAGCAGTAAACAATATTAACAATATATACAGACAAACAGCAAAGGAGGCACAACTGAAATTTACTACAAACAAACCAAAAACTGCAACAAAAAACAGCTGGTTTGATACAGATTGTAAAATCATTAGGAAAAAAATTAGAATGCTATCAAATCAAAAACACAGAGACCCCAATAATGCTGATGTACGCTTTCTCTACTGTGAGACCCTAAAACTCTACAAACGTACACTCAGAACCAAAAAACAACAATATGACAAACAGCAACTGACACTAATTGAGGAGGCAATCAATACAAACAACTTTTGGCAACATTGGAAACACAAACAAACCACAAAAACAGGAATTGGCTATACAGAACAGTGATATATGGACAACCCATTTTAAAACACTATACCACACTGTTCAAATTGATGGAAACACAGAACAATCTCAAATTCTTGATAGATTGACTAAATTGGAGCTTGCCATAAAAGACAATCAAAACCCATTAGACTCCCCAATTATTGAGCAGGAACTGCTTAAGAAACTACAAACTCTTAAATCTAAAAAGGTTTGTGGACCTGATGGCATCTTGAATGAGATGATGAAAAATATGAACAAGAAATTCCAATTGGCTATATTAAAACTATTCAATTTGGTCCTGAGTGTAGGATATTTTCCTGACATCTGGAATCACGGACTCATAAACCCAATCTATAAAAGCGGAGACAAATTTGACCCTAATAACTACAGAGGCATCTGTGTGACCAGTAATCTGGGGAAGGTTTTCTGTAGTATTATGAATACCAGACTTTTAAACTTCCTTACCAAGCACAATGTCTTGAGTAAAAGCCAAATTGGATTTATACCAAAACACCGCACAACCGATCATATTTACACCCTACATACCCTAATTGATAAACATATAAACCAAAATAAAACCAAAATATATGCCTGTTTTATTGACTTCCAAAAGGCTTTTGGTTCTATTTGGCATACAGGACTGTTCTATAAAGTCATAGAGAGTGGTGTAGGGGGTAAAACACAGTGATGGGCAGTAGCTAGCTACAAGTAGCGACGCTACATAGCTTAACTACAATTCTCAGTAGCGTGCTGGTAGCTCGCTACTTTTTAACCAGGGTAGCGATCTCTGTAGCGGAGCTATTTATAGAACGAAGTCGTAACGTAGCGACGAGAAACGTTACACGCTACTTTCGGAGAAACAGTCTAGACTAGAAGATCTGCGAGGAGAAAAAAAAACTCCCCGTAAAAAACCCACTATGATTGGTTGGTTTGTTTAGATATGAGTGACGACTCACGATTGGGTATGGTAGGCCAAAACATCACGGGTAGGCCAATCAGAGGCAGGATAGGGCGGGACTCCAGCCGCAAAGCAGGAAGTGAAAATCAAAACACAGACGTATTGAACGAATGCAATTTAACGGATTACATGAACCAGTCTGCGCGAAATGGCAGAGGGGTTCGATGGCATTGATGAAGATGATGATGTCAATAACAACAATGACTCTCCATGGCCCTATCTGGGACACATTTATGAGTTTGACTGAAAAAACGGCTAAAACATATGCTGCTCTCTCAACACGTCCAGCACTAACTTGAGCGGACACATTCAGGTGAGCTGATGAAAATCAACTGTTCCCAAACAGCACACAAGTCAGTACACTTTGTCAACAGCTTTAACTAAGATAGCTGCTATCATGATGTTTCACTGTAGGCAGAAAATGAACAATATTATTGGGGTGGAGAAAAGAAAAAAAGAGGGAAAAGCAGTGGTTCTCAACCTGTGGGACAGGACCCCCAGGGGGGGTCCCCACATGATTTTGGGGCCATGGAATGTTTTGTGAGTTACATATTTAAATACATTTGGTCATTTAGCTGACACTTTCATTCAAAGCAACTTACAAATTGTGTACAACAAGTCAGTAGGAGTGGTACATATCTAGCAGCCAAGGATAAGTAGTATTGTTTGTCAGTGTCAAGCTTGAGTGTTATACTCTGAGTACATACTGTAGTAGTATAGACATATTAGCATAGTTGGTAGTAGTATATACATGGTAGCATAATACTAGTAAAATGAAGTAAAACAATTCAGATATTGAAGAAGTGTGTAATACAAGTTCATGTTAAAAGGATGACACAAAAAGCCAGACCGAGGGCTTGTTTCAGTTTTATAATAAACAATCAAACTGAGAATCTTTTTTCCTGCTTATTTGTTTGGTGGAAACTTGGTCACGAAGTAAAAAAAAAAAAAAAAAAGTGCCGATGTAGACATTATTAAACACTAAACACTATTTTTGCCATGTTCTTGTAGTGTAGCTTGCTACATTTATCTGGGGATAGCTTCCATTGTAGTTGAGCTATATTTAATCAAGAGTAACTTGTAGTGTAGCTTGCTACATTTTCCAAGTAGCTTGCCCATCACTGGTAAAACATATGATATTATTAAATCAATGTACTCTGGTAATATGTGCAGCATAAAAATTGGCAAAAAAAGAACAGAATTCTTTACCCAAGGGCGAGGCGTTCGTCAGGGCTGCAACCTCAGCCCGGCACTCTTCAATATCTATATGAATGAATTGGCTAATATACTAGAAAAGTCCTCTGCCCCCGGTGTAAGTCTCCACAATCGTGAAGTGAAATGCCTGCTCTTTGCAGATGACCTGGTTGTGTTGTCCCCCACAGCAGACGGCCTACAGCAGAGCCTGGACCTGCTAGTGCATTACTGTCAGACCTGGGCCCTGGCAGTAAACCCCAAAAAGACCAAAATAATGGTATTCCAAAAAAGATCCAGATCTCAGGACGTCCTACCAAAGTTCTCAATTGGTACAAAACATGTAGAGTACTGCACACATTACACATATTTAGGCCTAAAACTAAGTTCAACTGGACATTTTAAAGAAGCAGTCAATGAGCTGAGAGGGAAAGCACGCCGGGCTTTCTATGCCATAAAAAGAAATATCCAAACAGAAATACCAATTCGAATCTGGTTAAAATGAATTGAATGTGTTATTGAACCAATTGCACTCTATGGCAGTGAGGTGTGGGGTCCACTTACAAAACAAGACTGTACCCAATGGGACAAACACCCCATTGAGACCCTGCATGCAGAGTTCTGTAAGATTCTCCTACATGTCCAGAGGAAAACTACAAACAATGCATGCAGGGCAGAATTAGGCCATTACCCACTAATACTAAAAATACAAAAAAGAGCAATTAATCTACAGTTTATAGCCTACATATTTGGTTTTTATTTCCATCATAATTATTATTATTGGCTATTTTTTTTTTTTTTTTTTTTTTTTTTTTTTTTTTATGATTACTATTAGGCATACAACATTTCGTTAGTGCTATAACTATAGGTCATTAATATTTCTTGTTTTGGGGAGGGTTTTGGTATATTTACTATTTATAATTTTGTATCTGAAATTCAATAGGCTTTTTTTTTGTTTTTTTTGTTTCAATGTTTTTTATAATAATTAGGTTGGTAACACACTTGCATATGCTCCATATAAAGGTTTTCTATAGTCGTTTTTTTATTTTTTTTTATTACTTAGTTCTACCCTTGAGCACTCCTTTGAAATTAATGATTATTATTTTATGAATTTCGTTTAGTGTTAAATATTGGTTACTTAATAATGTTCTATTTTCTCCCCCTTTCTTTTGTTTACTTCCTTTGCATAGTATGTATATATATATATATATATATATATATATATATATATATATATATATATATATATATATGTATATATATATATTTACATTTAATCGTTTTGTCATTTGAGTTTTCCAGCAAAAAAAATAAATAATTGAGTCTAGTGCAGCGTTTCCGTTAGCCGGTAATTACCGGTATTTGACTGGCAAAATCTGTTGAAGTCCGACATATTTAATCTCTCCGGTCATAATGTCCGGTGAAAATAATTCCCTCTAAACACAATTAGATTATTTGAATTGTATTAAAATAGGCTAAAATTATATAGCCTATGCGATGAACGAAACAATCTCACCAAGCAGCCGGTCTAATAATGACATCCTGCTGTCAGCGCGAGCTGGCTGCTGATATATTTACGTGAAGCATGGCTTGGCAGGGTGCAGTACTCCAATTCAGCCATTGGCAATTCAGCTGTTGGGTGGGGGCGCTGCTGACACCACTGCTCTGCTCTGCCTGCTCCAAGTGCTCCATGCTTCACGTAAATATATCAGCAGCCAGCTCGCGCTGACACAGCGGTGCCAAATTTCTCAGTTCTTCGCTTGATATAATTAATACAAATGTCCAATATAACGGAATTAGTTAGCTCATAAAAATGTGATTATAACAGACTGCTGTTTATTAAGGTCGGGCAGACTGCCCACCGACACCTCAAGTCGGCAGCAGCAGCACGAAGTCTCGAGGGACTTATTTTATTTGGAATATATTAATGACTGATACGCAAAAGTAGCCTAGTTTTAAGTTAAAATATTATAAATGCCTTGATGATGTCATTCTTTATATAGGTCTATCAATTGTTTTTAAGCTCAATAAACTCTGACCGGAATTTATCCCATTTGTCCGGTAGATTGAAATCTACCGGACACTCAGACCTGCAAAAAAAAATTCTAACGGAAACCCTGGTCTAGTGTGTAAATTACTACCTTCTTTGTTATTATTATTATTATTATTATTATTATTATTATTATTATTATTATTATTATTATTATTATTATTATTATTATTATTATTATTATTATTATTATTATTATTATTATTATTATTATTATTATTATTATTATTATTATTATTATTATTATTATTATTATTATTATTATTATTATTATTATTATTATTATTATTATTATTATTATTATTATTATTATTATTATTATTATTATTATTATTATTATTATTATTATTATTATTATTATTATTATTATTATTATTATTATTAAACTTGTTTTCTTCATGTTTTTTTCGATTCATTATTTGTTTTTCCATTACAAAAATTCTCCTCAAACTAAATGTACTATAGTTTAGTATATAAACACTTACAATAACAAAATACTTAACAGATGATAGACAATATCACACATTCATAGTCACCATATTTTGATGGTTAAATAAAATGCTACTAGGCGATATTATCAGTACTATTTATTATTGCTGTTTCTTATTTGTTTTTACTTTTACTCAAGAACACCAATTATTTAATGGTGATACCAACAAAGTAAAAGTAATTGTCATACTTTTGGCCAATACTCCTTTTATTTTTACCTGCTGCTCTTCATAGTTATTTTTTTTTCTTCAGTTATTCTTTTCTTTTTTATTCTTTTATCTTAACCATCATCTGCATAGTCCATCATAGGATTAATCTGGGTGGTGTAGTTCTGCGAGGTCTTAGATAGTTAAGCTATCTAAGATACTTATTAATTGGATAAACACAACGTTTTTTTTTTTTTTTTTTTTTTTTTAACATTCTTTTTATCAATTTGACAAATGTCATAAAGATATATTCCAACTGAATAGTTGCTTAGACACCTGTTAATCAATACTGTTTACTCCAATTGCACAGAGAGCCGACCAGCACACAGCCACCCACTGGGACATGAGGAGATGAGCTTCCTTTTGCAGCTATGTCACAACCCTGTGTTAGATATACAGGGTGGGGAGGATCTACGTGGGAGGGGCACCAATCACCTTTGTTTTTTCTTGTTTTTTTTGTTTTGTTTTTGAAGTTTTTGTACTGTTTTTTTTTATTCTTACAGATTTTCTTTGTTAAGATGGGGTGGGTTATATGGGCCTTTTTTTTCCTTATGTGGGCATACTTTGGGCATCTCGTCAACAAAGACCAAATTTGGGTTATCTATTAGTACAGATTCATATACTTTTGAATTATTTTATTTCATATTATAAATGTCGTCTTTAGCAATTTTTTCATGGAACGTTAAAGGTCTTAACAATTCCATTAAAAGGGCTAGCTGTCTTGATACTATATCAAGAAATCGAGTTGAAATATGCATGTTTCAAGAAACGCACTTGCTTGAAAGAGATATGCACAAATTAGAAAATCAGCGTTATAAAGTGGCTTCTTCTGCTTCAGCTTTGAATAAAACCAAAGGGGTTGCTATAATCATTGATAAAAAATGCAAAATTACCATCATAGGCAAAGGCAGTGATCAAGAAGGAAGAATAGCTTTTCTAAAATGTATTCATAATGGTAAAAAAAATGCGTTTATTAATGTCTATGCACCCAACTGTTATGAACCAGACTTTTTTCAATCATTGAATAAAATCCTAATGGAACTAGCTGATTTCCAGTTGATTATTGGGTCGGATATGAATTCTGTTTTGGATCATACCTGGGATAAATCAAAAGCAGTTAATCATAATGCTCGCTCGACAAACGCTTTAAAGCACTTGCTATCTGACTTTAATCTTTTTGATATTTGGCGGGTTCATAATCCAGGCAACAGGGAGTATACTTTTTTCTCTAATAGACATCTATCATTTTCCCGTATTGATTTAGTTTTAATATCAGCATCCTTATTTTCAGACGTAAAAAAAATTGAAATCCGACCTATGAGTTTATCAGATCACCATGCCTATTTCTGTCAATTTCAATTCAGCCAGGCTAAGAAAAAGGCCACAAGATGGCGCTTTAACTGCTCTTTATTGGATAATCCAGCATTCTGTGAGCAATTTCAGTCTGAGCTAGCCCAATTTTTTATGTTTAATAATAACTCCGTGGATGATTTCAGGATACTTTGGGACGCTACTAAAGGCTTTGTCAGAAATAATGCTATTACTTTCTCTTCAAGTCTTAATAAATCTCAGCTAAAACGAATATCGGAATTAGAAACCATGCTGTCTACCTTGGACCTATCTCAACAGAGGCATTACTCTCAACAGACTGCCGCCACACTAGCCAATGTTAAGAGTGAACTAAACGATCTTATCAGGAAAAGAGCCGAATCCTCCATCCATAAAGGTAGAGTAAACCAATACTTTCATGGTAGTCGACCGAGTCAAATATTGGCCAACAAACTACGCAATAGTGATCTTGTAGGAAATATTACTACTGTTACATCAGAAAATGGTGAGCTGCTTACAGATCCAAAATTAATCAATACAAGATTTGCAAAATTTTATAATGATTTATATACTACAGAAGGCGAGCGTCCCTCTGAAGAGATTGAATCCTTTTTAAGTGGCCTTAACCTCTCTGTTTTGTCACCAGTTGAATCAAGTTTAATGGGTGCTCCTATATCATTGCAAGAACTCAAAACATCTCTGGAAACTATGAATAAAGGCAAGTCTCCAGGGTGGGATGGCATTCCCCCTGAATTTTATTTGCGGTTCTGGGACGTCTTAGGCCCGCTACTACTTGAGATGATTAATATATCCATATCTAAAGGCTCCTTAGGGAGAGACGTGAATATGTCCCTAATCTCTCTTTTATTAAAAAAAGGTAAAGATCCAAACCAGTGTTCTAATTGGCGCCCTATTTCTTTAATTAATACAGATGCCAAACTATTTTCTAAAGTATTATCTTGCCGTCTTGAAAAGTTTTTACCTAAACTGATTCACCCAGATCAAAGTGGTTTTGTTAAAAAAAGGCTTTCGTCTGATAATTTGCGACGTCTCCTTCACATTGTCAACTCCGCCTCTCAAGCTAAAGTGTCGTCAGCTGTTCTCTCTGTTGATGCAGAGAAGGCCTTTGACCGTCTGGAGTGGACCTATCTTTGGGCTGTACTGAAACATATGGGACTAGGTCAACATTTTATAAATATGGTAAAAATTATATTTTCTAATCCATCAGCCAGTGTCATAACCGGAGATATTAGTTCTCCTCCTTTCAAAATCACTTGTGGAAGTAGGCAAGGGGATCCGATCTCTGCAAGCTTGTTTATTTTATCCCTTGAACCTTTAGCCCAAGCTATACGGCAATCAGAAAACATTAAGCCAATCTCTGTAAATTCTACTGATCATCATATTTCGCTTTATGCGGATGACATCTTGTTATATATGGAGAATGTATCTCAGTCTCTCTCAAGCCTCCTGAAAATCTTTGAAAAATTCAGTTCAATTTCAAGTTATAAAATAAACTGGACCAAATCAGCACTAATGTACCTAAGAACCACTCCTAACTCTGTGCTTGACCATGAGATCCCGGTTGTAACACAATTTAAATATCTTGGTATTGATATATTTCCTTCAATTGAAAAAATTGTGTCCGTAAACTACAATAGAACCATTAGGTCAATCATAAATGATCTCAATCGATGGTGTAATATACCTGTCTCCCTTTCCGGAAGAGTCTCTATTATCAAAATGAACATATTACCTCGAGTAAACTTCTGTAGTTCCATGATTCCTATTGCCCCACCTGTTGCTCATTGGGAAAATTTACATAGAGCAGTCTCAAAATTTATATGGCGAGGCAAGCGAGCTCGGGTTAAACTTACTACCTTACAAAATGAGCGGCAATCTGGTGGTTTAACTGTGCCAAATTTTAAGTTATATTTTCAAGCGTTATCATTTCGTCCTCTGTTGAGTTGGTTTAATTTAAATTCTGAGGCCCCCTGGTGTTACGTTCTGGACACCGACCTCGGTCGGTGACCACCCACATTCCTGGCATATGTCACTGGGCTTGTCACCTGTCATTTCCCTGTCAATTAGTGCTGTCACTTAGGGGTGGTTCCTGATTGGCTGTCACGGGGGTGTGTGTGGAATGTTGGTGTTTTGTCTCTATTTAACATACCTCTCTTCTGCTTGTCCATTGTCAGGTCTTCACTAATTGCGTTCGGGGATAACGCGGACGGTTCTACTGTGGACCTCCAATAAGCTCCCATTTACCTTATCTTACACTTGTGCTTTTAGCACTTGTTCTCTCTTAGAATTTACTCTGTGTTCTTACTATTAAAGTCGAACCTGTTCAAGAGTAAACACTCTCTGTCTCTGTGATTGCCTTCAACCATTGGAATTCACCTACCTGCATTCTGACAGAAGACCTGACCATCAGAATTCCATGGAGGCCATCATGGAGATGCTCCGGACGGATGGAGGAACGGATGGAGGAACATCAGCAGCTGGTCAGCGCCGAGTTAATCCGACTCAATGGGGTCGTCGGATCATCCCAAGCGGTGGCGCAGTCGGCGTTGGCCACAGCCCGACAAGCCCAAGAAGGAGTGGCTGGTGTGCAGTCGGCGGCGGGGGAAGCAGCGCTCCACGCAGAGGAAAGTCGGGGGGTGTTCGGGGTCCAGGAGCGGTCCCGCGAACCACATCTGCAGGCGCCCGCTCGCTATGACGGATCACCGGATGGTTGTCGGGAATTCATCACCCAGTGTCTACTCGTTTTCCGGCTGCAACCACGATCATTTCCATCGGAGACAGCGCAGGTAGCGTATATTATCACACTGCTCACCGGCCAAGCTCTCTCCTGGGCTACGGCGGAATTAGAGGCAGGGGCGATAATCTGCGACAGTCTGGACGCCTTTACCCGGGAATTGAGAAGAGTATTCGATACTTCCTGGGTACTCTCGATCTTCGAGGCTGGTGGTCGTCTTCTCGACTGCCGGCAGGGCCTCCGCACAGTCGCAGCTTATGCTATCAATTTTCGGATCTTGGCTCGGGAGACAGCTTGGGCGGAGAACGTCTGCGTGGTTCTGTTCGTCAGGGGACTCTCAGCGCGGATGCGAGATGCTCTCTCCGCGCGTGAGATCCCCGAGCAGCTGGAAGTGCTGATCAACACCACCATCAAGATGGATAATCGGCACCGGGAGAGGGAGAAGGAGCATGTCAACAACACCCAGCCCCAGGTATGTTTTCCTTCTTCTCCTGGTGTTGATAATTCCATGCATTACACGAGTGGGCCACTGGGTGATGAATCCATGCAGCTTGGAGCGCTGTCGCTCTCGGACGACGAGAGGCAGCGCTTCATCAAAGAGCGACCCTGCTTCCGGTGCGGCCGCACCGGTCACCGCTTCGGCAGCTGTCGGGTCCAGGCTGTATCGGCTCGGCGCCAATCGGGGATGGAAGGTGCGCCGTCGGGCCTCGAGAGGGCGCCAGCAGGTGGGCTCATTCCTGCCAAAACCACGGATTCTCGTACATTTTTTGAGGTGGCGATCAACTGTGGGGGTGACATTAGGGGAACTAAGGCTCTCATTGACTCAGGGGCGGCGGGCAATTTTATTCACGTGGGATTGGTGAAGGAGTGGGGTACCCCGGTGGAGGATTTAGGGGTTCCCTTACCAGTCTATGCCCTGGACGGTCGGCCCCTGGGCAGTGGGAGCGTCACCCAGCGCACAGTTCCCTTACACATCCGGGTGGAGGGTGGGGAGTGGGAATGGGTTACCTTTTTTGTCATCTTTTCCCCCTATTCTGTCATGGTGTTGGGTCATCCCTGGTTGTCGTCATGTGTTCGTGTCATTAATTGGAGCACGGGCGAACTCTCAACGGCGGCCGACGTCAAGTCGATCGTCAGCGGGAGTTTGCCCAAACCCTTGTCTCCCCCCCCCTCTTCTCTTTTGTCTCCTCCCTTTTTCTCCAGGATGGTGGGGAGCGTGGCAGATTCTGATCTACCCTCTAATCCCGATTTAATAGGGGTGCCTGAGATCTATTGGGACCTGGCGGACGTTTTTAGCAAGACGCGTGCTAAAGCACTTCCGCCTCATAGATCATACGACTGTCCCATTAATCTTCTACCCGGTACCTCCCCGCCTCGCGGGCGAATGTTCTCTCTCTCACGCCCCGAAACCTTGGCCATGAACACCTACATAGAGGAGGCATTGCTTGCGGGGCACATACGCCCTTCCACTTCCCCTGCCGGCGCTGGCTTCTTTTTTGTTGATAAAAAGGATGGGGATCAGCGCCCATGCATTGATTATAGGGGATTGAATGACGTTTCCATCAAGAACCGATATCCTTTTCCCCTCATGGACACGGCCTTTGAGTGCTTACAGGGGGCACAGGTCTTTTCTAAACTTGACTTACGTAATGCATACAACCTGGTCAGGATTAGAGAGGGAGACGAGTGGAAGACTGCATTTAACACACCCAATGGGCACTATGAGTATTTGGTCATGCCCTTTGGTTTGGCTAATGCTCCGGCAGTCTTCCAAGCCCTGGTTAACGACGTGCTGCGAGACTTGATTGGGGTGTCGGTGTTTGTCTACTTAGATGATATCCTGATTTTTTCTCGCGATATGGTGCAACACCAAATGCACGTTCGGGAGGTGCTAGACCGTCTCCTCAAGCATCAACTATTCGTTAAGGCTGAGAAGTGTGTGTTTCACACGGACACCGTGTCCTTCCTGGGCTTTGTGTTGACGAAGGGCGATCTGCGCATGGATCCAGCCAAGGTGAGTGCAGTTTTGGACTGGCCACGGCCTTCGTCGCTCAAGGGGTTACAACGTTTTTTGGGCTTTGCAAATTTTTACAGGCGCTTTATTCGCAATTTTAGCGCCTTAGCCAATCCCTTAACAGCTCTCACTAAGGCCTCTCTCCCTGGCTTTGAATGGTCGCCTAGGGCTGAGTCGGCCTTCTGCGATCTTAAACGTCGTTTTACATCCGCTCCTGTATTGATCCGCCATGACGCGGAGGTTCCGTTCATTGTGGAGGTGGATGCCTCTGACGTCGCGGTGGGGGGGGTGCTCTCTCAGAGATGCTTAAAGGATGGGAAAGTGCACCCGTGTGCTTTTTTTTCTCGCCGTCTGTCACCAGCCGAGCGTAATTACGACGTGGGTAATCGGGAGTTATTGGCGATCAAATTGGCACTGGAGGAGTGGAGACATTGGTTGGAGGGGGCGGCACATCCTTTCATTATTTGGACTGATCATAAGAACTTGGCTTACATCCAAGGGGCTAAACGCCTTAACGCTCGCCAGGCCAGGTGGACGTTGTTCTTCACACAATTTCGATATACCATCTCCTATAGACCCGGCTGCAAGAATATCAAACCTGACGCGTTGTCGCGCCAGTTTGATCTTCCTGGGCGGGAGGAGCAGCCCCATCCCATTATTCCACCGGCCTTGATTTTGGCACCCGTGTCTTGGGGCATAGAGAAGGTGGTAAGGTCGGCGCTAACGCGGGAGCCCGATCCTGGTGGGGGTCCTCCGGGACGGTCGTATGTTCCCAAGGTGGCGCGCTCACGCTTGCTACAGTGGGCACATGCGTCATCCCTCACCAGCCACCCAGGGGCAACCAGGACCCTGGAATTTATCCGTAGGAGGTTCTGGTGGCCGACAGTGGAGGGGGATACGCGTTCCTTTGTGGCGGCTTGTCCGGTGTGCGCACGTAGTAAGACCTCTCGACGGGCACCGGCGGGTCTCCTCCGACCACTTCCTATTCCTAAACGACCCTGGTCACACATATCTCTGGACTTTATTTCTGGTCTTCCCCTTTCGGACGGATTCACCACCATTTTGGTGGTGGTGGATCGGTTCTCTAAGGCGGCTCACTTTGTCCCTCTCCCCAAGCTTCCTTCGGCCCGGGAGACTGCTGATTTAATTATACAGCATGTCTTTCGGGTCCACGGGCTGCCAGTAGATATCGTGTCGGACCGGGGTCCTCAGTTCGCCTCCAGGTTCTGGAAGGCGTTTGCCGCCGGCCTCGGCGCCTCTGTCAGTCTGTCGTCTGGGTTCCATCCACAGTCGAACGGGCAGACGGAGAGGGTCAACCAGGATTTGGAGGGGGTCTTGAGGTGTTACGTTGCCGGTAGTCCGGCAACGTGGAGTAGGAGGTTGGCTTGGGCTGAGTACGCGCATAATACCCTTCTCTCCTCTTCTACCGGTATGTCTCCCTTTCAGTGCCAGTATGGTTTTCAACCTCCTCTGTTTCCCGAGCAGGAGCAGGAGGCGGAGGTGCCCTCGGCCCAGGCACATGTGGCTCGCTGTCGCAGGACGTGGAAACAGGTTCGGAAGGCGCTACAGAAGGTTTCGGTTAGTACCCAACGGCAGGCTAACCGTAAGCGTCGTCCGGCTCCAGTTTACCGTCCAGGGCAGCGGGTTTGGCTTTCCACCCGGGATCTCCCTCTCCGGGTGGAATCCAAGAAGCTGGCTCCTCGCTTTATAGGACCATTTAAAGTGATTCATCGGGTTAATCCAGTGGCTTACAAGCTACGACTTCCGAGCTCTATGAGGGTTCATCCGACGTTTCATGTGTCCCTGTTGAAGCCATTCCTCTCATCGCCCTTGGCCCCGCCACTGCCTGTGGTTCCTCCGCCCCGGTTTATTGGCGGTCAACCCATTTACACGGTGCGGAGGATACTGGGTTGTAGGCGGAGGGGTAGGGGGTTTCAGTTCTTGGTGGATTGGGAGGGGTACGGGATAGAAGAGCGTTCTTGGGTGCCTCAAAGGGATATTTTAGATCCCAGCCTGATCGTTGATTTCCGGCGGCTGAATCCCGAGGCTCCTAGGTGAACGTCTGGTGCCGTTCGTCGGGGGAGGGTACTGTTACGTTCTGGACACCGACCTCGGTCGGTGACCACCCACATTCCTGGCATATGTCACTGGGCTTGTCACCTGTCATTTCCCTGTCAATTAGTGCTGTCACTTAGGGGTGGTTCCTGATTGGCTGTCACGGGGGTGTGTGTGGAATGTTGGTGTTTTGTCTCTATTTAACATACCTCTCTTCTGCTTGTCCATTGTCAGGTCTTCACTAATTGCGTTCGGGGATAACGCGGACGGTTCTACTGTGGACCTCCAATAAGCTCCCATTTACCTTATCTTACACTTGTGCTTTTAGCACTTGTTCTCTCTTAGAATTTACTCTGTGTTCTTACTATTAAAGTCGAACCTGTTCAAGAGTAAACACTCTCTGTCTCTGTGATTGCCTTCAACCATTGGAATTCACCTACCTGCATTCTGACACCCTGGCTTAATATTGAAAAACATATTGTGGCGCCGATTCGTTTACAAGACATTGTCTTTACAGATATTTCACTAAAGCAATGTAGATTACGTTATGGTCCGATAATAGCGCATGCCATATCTTTATGGCGCAAATATGAAAAGTTACTTAATTGGGATACTAAGTGGCATGAACAGACTCCCTTATTTCATAACCCGTTTTTGCTTAGCGGAGGCCACAGTTTTGTAGCTCAATCATGGTCCAACTGTGGCATTCATGTACTTGGCGATGTTATGGAGGACAATGGTCTAAGAACATTCTCAGATCTGAAAGAGTCATATAACTTACCTGGCACCTCCTTTTTTTTATATTTACAGCTCCGCTCGGCTATGCGAGCCTATGGAGTTCCATGGACCAAACCAACTACTCACCCGTTAATTACTTTCTCTAAAAAACTGCAGGTCTCTCCAAAGGACAAGTCTCTATAATTTATAAAGATCTATCACAAAGATGTACTTCGTTAATACCTGTTATCCAATCGTGGAGCACAGAATTGGGATTAGAACACCATCACTCTATCAATTGGACCAGAGTTTGGGGAAATGTTACTATGGCATCACGAAACCCAAATCATCAGCAGATTCATTTCAATTTTGTCCATAAAACATATTTAACCCCCCAGAAAGCTTATAGAATGAGACGTGCTATGTCACCAAACTGTACACTTTGTTCTCTAAATACTACTGGTACTTTTACACATATGATGTGGGAATGCCCCACAGTTAAAAGTTTCTGGGAACAGATAACTAATTATCTATCTAAAGTATTACAAAAACATATTCCCTGTTGTCCCAAATTATTTCTCCTTAATGATGATGATTCTTTAGTTTTAAGTATTGTTCAGAGACGATTTTGGCTGGCAGGAAGTACTGCTGCAATAAAAATGTTGGCGCTGCGATGGCAAGCTCCACACTCTCTGCCCTTTAATCACTGGAAACAGTTATTAGCTGATGTTGTAACAATGGAGCTTTCTACAGCTAGATTAAATGGGGCAAGATATCAAACAATAGATAGCTGGAACCATATTCTCTATCAAGTTAGGACCTTCAATATATAGCTAGCAGGACATAACTAATTATATCTGTATAATTCCTTTTAGTTTTTTTTAGTTTTTCGGTCTTTGTTGAAATTTTTGTTCAATTAATTTTCTTCTCAGGCCTATGACGGGGTGGGTTGGGGGGGGGGTTACTATTATTATTATTATTATTATTATTATTATTATTATTATTATTATTATTATTATTATTATTATTATTATTATTATTATTATTATTATTATTATTATTATTATTATTATTATTATTATTATTATTATTATTATTATTATTATTATTATTATTATTATTATTATTATTATTTTATTTATTTTTTGTCAACGGTGGTTGGTGCAGGGGTTAGGGGGTAGGAGTTTTTTATTTTAAATGAGGCAAGGGGCAAGCCAATGCATGTAATTGGCAAATAATTTAAATGTATGTTTTTATGTGCATTGTATGTGCATTGTATGTGCATTATATATCCTGCCTTTTCTTCCAAAAAATGAAATAAAAATATATATTAAAAAAAAAAGGAGAAAAAAAAAAAAGAGCAATTAACTTTTGGACACACCTAAAACGAAGTGACCCCCTCTCGTACCATTATCAAGCCCTGCAGTGCCAAGAGCTGAGGAGCATCAGGAACCCCCTTACCCAGCTGTTCCTGAGGCTGAGTCCACAAACTTGCTCTCTTAACACACCTCAGGAACAGAACACATCACCAATCAGAATAAATCAAATTACTACACAGCTAAAACAAAACTACATCACCTATTGGAAAACACAAACAAAAGCACAGAGCAAAATGCAGTGCTATCTGGCTCTAAATCGACAGTACACCATAGCAGATTACTTGAGCATGGTGACTGATCAACAACTAAAAAGAACCTTGACAAAATACAGACTGAGTGAACACAGCCTCGCTGTTGAAAAGGGAAGGCACAGGAAAACCTGGCTCCCTGCAGAGAAAAGGCTATGCTGTCATTGCATCCTCAGTGAGCCTGAAACTGAGTTGCACTTCCTCACCAAATGTGAACAATATAAAGATATTAGAGAAACGCATTTTAAAAAATTTGAACTAATAACAAAAGGTTTTCTTGCACTACCAGATACAGGAAAACTACCAGTCCTACTAGGGGAGGACTCAACAAGCTGTGAGTTAGCAGCAGCCTATGTTGCTGCCTGCCATAGACTGAGGGACAGTGAGTGACAGTCACCTGACATGTTTATGCCGTAATATGTTATGTTCTATTTTATGATGAAAATGTTTGTATATACTATGACATTAATATGTGTTTTGTAATCCATGCTTATGTTATCAACCATTTGCTTTGGCAACATGTACAAGCTGCGTCATGCCAATAAAGCCACTTGAATTGAATTGAATTGAATTGATAGAGACATAGAGAGAGACGGAGAGAGAGAAAGAGAGAAAGAGACAGAGCGAGAGACACACATTGAGAGAGACAGAGAGAGAGAGAAAGAGACAGAGTGAGAGACACACACTGAGAGAGAGAGAGAAAGAGACAGAGCGAGAGACACACACTGAGAGAGACAGAGAGAGAGAGAGAGAGACACACATTGAGAGAGACAGAGAGAGAGAGAGAGAAAGAGACAGAGCGAGAGACACACACTGAGAGAGACAGAGAGAGAGAGAAAGAGACAGAGCGAGAGACACACACTGAGAGAGACAGAGAGACACACACTGAGAGAGACAGAGAGAGACACACTGAGAGAGACAGAGAGAGAGAGAGACACACATTGAGAGAGACAGAGAGAGAGAGAGAAAGAGACAGAGCGAGAGACACACACTGAGAGAGACAAAGAGAGAGAGAAAGAGACAGAGCGAGAGACACACACTGAGAGAGACAGAGAGAGAGAAAGAGACAGAGCGAGAGACACACTGAGAGACAGAGAAAGAGAGAGAAAGAGACAGAGCGAGAGACACACACTGAGAGAGACAGAGAGAGAGAGAAAGAGACAGAGAGAGAGACACACACTGAGAGAGACAGAGAGAGACACACTGAGAGAGACAGAGAGAGAGAGAGAGAGAAAGAGACAGAGCGAGAGACACACACTGAGAGACAGAGAAAGAGAGAGAAAGAGACAGAGCGAGAGACACACACCGAGAGAGACAGAGAGAGAGAGAGAGAAAGAGACAGAGCGAGAGACACACACTGAGAGAGACAGAGAGAGAGAGAAAGAGACAGAGCGAGAGACACACACTGAGAGACAGAGAGAGAGAGAGAAAGAGAGAGCAAGAAACACACACTGAGAGAGACAGAGAGCCAGACTCACAGGCCACCACGGAGCCAGAGCGGTTCTTCTTGGCGTTGCCATCCCTCAAGCCCGCGGTGGAGCTGCTTGGCTCTGCCTGATAGGCACACAGCGCCTCCCACTCCTTCTCCAGGCGGTCCTTCTTCTTCAGGTGATCCTCCATGTAGGACTGGAAGAGGAGAGCAGAGTAGAGGTGAGGAGAACAGGAGAGGAGAGGAGGAGAAGAGCAGAGGAGAACAGGAGGGGAGAGGAGGAGGAGAGCAGAGGAGAACAGGAGGGGAGAGGAGGAGGAGAGCAGAGGAGAACAGGAGAGGAGAGGAGGAGAAAAGCAGAGGAGAACAGGAGAGGAGAGGAGGAGAAGAGCAGAGGAGAACAGGAGAGGAGAGGAGAGGAGGCGAAGGGCAGATGAGAACAGGAGAGGAGAACAGGAGAGGAGAACAGGAGAGGAGAACAGGAGAGGTGAGGAGAGCAAGAGAGGAGAGGAGGAGAGCAGAGGAGAACAGGAGAGGAGAGGAGGAGAAAAGCAGAGGAGAACAGGAGAGGAGAGGAGGAGAAGAGCAGAGGAGAACAGGAGAGGAGAACAGGAGAGGAGAGGAGAACAGGAGAGGAGAGGAGAACAGGAGAGGAGAACAGGAGAGGTGAGGAGAGCAGGAGAGGAGAGGAGGAGAAGAGCAGAGTAGGAGAGTGTGAAACGGAGATGTGTGTGTGTGTGTGTGTGTGTGTGTGTGTGTGTGTGTGTGTGTGTGTGTGTGTGTGTGTGTGTGAACCCCTAACCCTGGCAGTGTTAGTGCCCTGCTTTACCCATTGAACTACACAGGGAATGGAACCCCTAACCCTGACAGTGTTAGTGCCATGCTCTACCCATTGAGATAAACAGCGAATGGAACCTCTAACCCTGACAGTGTTAGTGCCATGCTCTACCCAGGCCTGCTGGTTAGGAATAGAATCCATTAAATTACATGCAATTTAAGCCTAACTCATTACCTCCCATAACGTATTCATAATTAAGTAAGGTGCTGTGACTTTGATTAACTGCCGATAACGAGCTTGTCAAGCGTGAAAGTTGAAGGGTCTGGCATGGTGTGTTGTGTTGCTGGTTGCAAGTTAGCTGTGATTGGATGATTGTGTGGGTGTATACCATGTTTCGAGTCAACTTTGGGAATCAGAATCGTCCACGCACGCAAATCCAGAAGTGTTTTTGGGAATGAGCCCATTCTTAAAATGGCTTCCCTATTTATAGCGTGGGTTACAAATGGGAGGGGCGTCTCTACTTTCCGTAGCTGCATTTCTGCAGACCCCTCTCTGATTGGTTGAGCCCATTTCTGCAGACCCCTCTCTGATTGGTTGAGCAAAAGGCGGACGTAATGTTATCATATCAAGAAGATAAAAAGAAATGTAATACCAGATTCGCGTATAACGTTATTTCGCGTGACTTCGCGGTTTATTCATAACGTTATGCACATTTCACAACACAGCCAGCTGTCAGAAACTGTACATTATAACGTTATATAACATAACGTTATGTTATTTCGCGGTTTATTCATAACGTTATGCACATTTCGCGTGTATATAACATAACGTTATGTTATTTCGCGGTTTATTCATAACGTTATGCACATTTCGCGTGACAACACATAACGTTATTTCACGTGACAAGTTCAACACAGCCCAGCTGTCAGAAACGTTAGGTTATGGCTATAACCAAGTTCTGTTAGTTAGGGGTGACGCTTGGCATCACCTACTGCACTCCCTCGCGTACGTGCACGCGTACTGAATAACATTCCACAAATATACCTTTAATACCAGTATTAGTCTGACCACACCCCTCATCAGCTTACCTTCATAAGCAGGTGTGTGGTCACCTGCTCTCCTCCTTCCCAAGCTTTCACCACAAGGTGAGGTCAAGGGCTGCAGCGGCCGTCTGATGCCAAGCGTCACCCTAACTAACAGAACTTGGTTATAGCCATAACCTAACTGTAACTGAGGGGTACAATTCCCTGACTGTATTGATAAGTATGGTATTATTAAACCACTACCTCTTGTACTTTAACTTCTGGCCATCCAGTACATGATATAGATATGATGAACACTTTCCCACCTGATGAAACGAAGTCCACACAAATGTACAAATCGAATATTTTATATAGCAAAGGGTATATACAACGTTCACTTGATGACATTTATGATTTGAAATGCACTTGTATGGCAAATGAGTATTCGTAGGTAAATCAACATTGAATGTCCAATCTCTGGTTACGCAGGGAGTAAGTATACAACCCGGTTCTTTAGGGAACTATAGCGATGGTACTTAAATGATTATAGCTGGATACACTAAGGGGGGGGGGGGGTGTCCCGCTGGTTGTAAGACAGTAGGAGGGGGGGGTTAGAAGAGCCGCTGGCGGTATCCCATCTGGCCGACGATTTCTTGGGAGAATTCAGAGTCCTGAACACGATGCCCACAGAACCTCGGTCCGCAGATGAATACAGCTGGACCCTCTGGTGGACGGTAGCTGCCGGTCCACAACGGAGAGACGTGAGGCGACCTCACTGGTGTAGAGCGCCGTCTCACCTGGACTCCTCTCCGGGGGGTAGTTCCAACACTCAGCAGTGTTGGCCGTTATCCATGGAATAATCAAAGCACCCAAAGCATGTAGATAATCCAAGCCGTGGAAGGCTCGCCGTCGTCCGGGTAAAGTAATCCAATGTACAGGTCCACTCGTCCTGGCCCGGAGCTCCTCGGATGCAAGCACCACAAGTGGTCTGCCCAGCCTGGTTAAGACTCCAGATAACGTCAGGAACGATGGGGGTGCTGCTCACTTTATAACTCTAGCCGAACGATGCACCATACATAATAGACTATTATTAGCTTAATAGAAATAAGTCCAACTCGACGGTATAGTGCCAAACTATGACAATTCAACTATTAATCCACACGATATCTCAATGCCTATTCTGAGGCCAAGTAGGCCTTACTGCACCACACGTGCGTCGTGGGTGAGGCTTCGCGTCTGTTACTCGGTTGGAGGGTAAAGAACTAATGGACTAAAAGAAAGTTCTACTTTACTTGCGCCATATATATATGCGCTGTGAACAAATAGTACCATTCGTATTTCGCCAGACGTATTCCTACGCGGAACCGGGCTTGCCACGACATGTTGGTCGGCACGATTGAACTTGAACCTAGGGGTATGGCTGCTGGCGCCAGGTTCTCGTCCAATGGTAGAATGAAACTATTATGGGCTGTTTAGTAGACTAAAGGGATATTCAGTGCATATTGTACAAGGAATATACAGGGGATATCAAACGATATACAAATACTATTAAATATATATCCATAAATAAATATATATATTCGGTTTAATCTGATCCTTCACAACAGCCGCCCCCTAATTAGTCCCACCTAATTAGCTAAGCAGAGACAGATTAACCGCACTGTCTACCACTCAAGGTCCGCTGTAAGGGTCAGTCAACTCACAAAGTCATGGGGTCATGGTCATCATCGATAGTATCTGGGAGTCGGGGCAGTTCTATTAGCCTCGCCACGGGTCGTGTGTAAGTTCGCCCTTGGACGAGTACTTCAGCTGCTCGGACCTTGCCATCGGCACCGGTGATCACTTTGCTTACGCGGCCAGCCGGCCACATAGCTCTGGGTAGTGACTGGTCGATAATCATGACGACTGTTCCTTCTGTCAAATTGTCTCTCTCTTTTACCCACTTCTGGCGGGTCTGTAGAGACGGTAGGTAGTGGAGTAGGAAGCTGCTCCAAAACTTGTCAGCTAGTACTTGACTGTACCTCCACATTCTTTGGCCGTTCGCTTCTTCAGGCCTGTACATTGTCTGGGGTAGCGCAGGGTCCAGCCGCCCCATTAAGAGTGTGTTGGGGGTGACTGGGTCGACATCTGCTACATCACTGGAGACGTAACCGAGGGGTTTTGAGTTCAATACTCCCTCGATCTCCGTGAGGACTGTCATTAGGACTTCCTCCGCCACACTCTGGGCCCCAAGCACGGCGTACAGGGCTGTCTTTATAGAACGTACTTCTCGTTCCCAGGTTCCACCGAAGTGGGGTGCGTTCGGGGGATTAAACTGGAAGTCAATCTGGGATGGAGCTAGGTGGGTCTTAAGTTCTGGGCCCATAGCTTGGAAGCTCTCTCTCAGCTCTCTTTCTCCGCCTTTGAAGTTTGTCCCGTGATCAGACAACAATGTAGACGGTTTTCCTTTCCGTGATGTGAATCTTCGGAAGGCCATAAGGAATGAGTCTGTGCTCATGGTCGGGAGGAGCTCGATATGTATCGCTCTGGTGGTCATGCATTTGAATACAATACCCCACCGCTTCTCGGTTCCTCTTCCTCTCTTTATATACAACGGGCCAAAACAGTCCATGCCTGTGGAGTGGAATGGCTTGTCGCCGAGTCGGAGGCGACAGGGGGGTAAGTCAGCCATCCGTGGTATGCTGGGCTGCGCGCGGCACTTTCGGCAGTCTAGACAGGTTCGCTGGAAGCGTCGCACCGCTTCTCTTCCTTTAAGTATCCAATAGCGACGTCTGATCTCCGCGAAGACTTTCTCTGCTCCTGCGTGGTGTACATCCTCGTCGTATTTCTTTATGATCAGCTCTGTGACCTTGTGTCGGCTGTTCAAGACTATCGGGTACTTAATGTCATCCGGTAGATCGGGGGCTCTCCGCAGGCGACCACCCACTCTGATGAGATTATGGGCGTCACTCTCGGGTGCCTGCTGTCTGATGGGACGGGCTTTCCTCCCTGTAGACAGTCTACAGATACAGCACTCAAAACTCAAACCTCTCATGCCTCTCTACCACTCTCTACCACTCCTCTATTGTTCTTGACCGGGCCAGATTTCACACCTCCACTTCCTCCCACAGGCTGGGCAGATTTTCATCTTAAATTTTTATTCGTCCCAAATGTCCCAGCCCCATCAGATTTCTTAGCTTTTTTCACTGTTTACTTATCATGCATTGCAACACTAATATATGGTCAGTACCCCAAGTCAGACTGCCCATATAAAAATTATTTTGGGGGTCTGAGGGCAGTAGCCCCCGACCCCCTCCCTGGGGAAGCACTTAAGTTAACTACCCTCCCTTTGTTCCCCCAGCCAACACCCCCGGAAAATTAACACCTGAGTAGACTTAAGTGGCACACAAGCAGCAACAAGCAGCAGACAAGCAGCAGAATTGGTTTGATTTTTGAGCGCTGCGTCTGTAGCTCATCGGGGAACGAGTCTCTCTGGGCTCGTTGTAGTAGAAGAAGTTCTGCTTCTTCGTAGTCAGCTGCTGAAATGTCAGTGGTGGACTGAATCTCTGGGTGGTGCCACAGGAATGTCTTTTGCTGCGCACTCTCTAGGGTAATGCAGTCATCTATGTTGGGGTCTGTGGAGGCGACTGTGCTCAGTCCACAGAACATAGGTTTCTTGTTCTCAGCCTCCTCGTTACTTGCTTCCCGTGGGGTGGGCGTAGGCCACTCTTCTTCCGGGAGCTTGAGGAATTCTGGTCCGTCACTGTAGATGTTGCGACGGGTGAGGTCATCCAGGGACATTCCCCGGGTGATGACGTCAGCTGGGTTGTGTTTGGTGTCCACATACCGCCAGCTCGCTGCTTCTGTTAACTCTTGAATCTCGGTGACTCTGACTCCCACGAAGACTTTGTATCTGCATGAATCAGACTTGATCCATGTGAGTACTGTCGTGGAATCTGACCACAAGATTGTTCTGTGCACCGGAATGGTGAGTTCACGTTGGATTAACGTGGCTAGATGCGCTCCTGCTAGGGCTGCGCAGAGCTCTAGACGCGGGATAGATTGTTGCTTTCGTGGGGCTATTCTTGAGCGAGCCAGGATGAAAGCAGTGTGTGTCTTTCCTCCCTTCTCTTGGGCACGCAAGTAGGCCACCGATCCATAGGCTACTTCGGAGGCGTCGCTGAAGACGTGTAGATCAATCTTGCATGTCTCTGGCCTCACTGTGGATGGGAAGTAGCTGCGGCGTATATTGACGCCTGGGAGTGAGCGGAGTTCCGTCTCCCACTCTCTCCATGTTGAGGCAAGGTGTGCGGGTATGGGGTCATCCCAGCCCTGGTCCTTGTCCCATAGTGCTCGTACAATCATCTTTGCCCTGGTGGTGTAAGGTAGAATACATCCCAACGGGTCATATTGTCTGGCGAGTGTTCTGTACACACTCCGTCTGGTGGTCGGTGTCGCCGTCGACCTTCCCTGCTCTGGAGTCAGGGGTTTGTGTCTATAGTGGAGCGAGTCTGTTTTGAAGCGCCAGACTAGTCCTAGTGTCATTTCTTGGGCTTCTCCTGGGATGGTCGCCATCCAGGTTTCGCTGCTGGCAGCCTTGTCCGCGGGGGAGAGGCTGCGCAATACGTGCGGGTCACTGCTGGCCCACTGCCTGAGATCAAAGCCGCCTTTGATCAGGGAGGCGCGTAGCTTGATTAGGAGAGCCTCGGCTTCTTCTTGAGTCGAAACGCTTTGTAAACAGTTGTCCACGTAGAAACTGTTCTTCACACTGTGTCGGACCTCTTCATCTGCTGCTGGGTCCTCTGCGACGTGTTTCTGTAGTGCAAATGTAGCACAGCACGGGCTGCATGTGGTTCCGAAGGGGAGTACTTCCCACTGGTAGATGGCTGGGTTCTCATCTCCGATCCTCTCTCTCCATAGGAACCGCAGCAGGGGCTTGTCCTCCTCCACTAGTCTCACCTGCAGGAACATCCCTTTGATATCCCCGCTGATAGCCACCTTGTCCTGGCAGAAGCGCAGTAGCACGCCTAGTAGGGAGGGGCCGAGTGTGGGGCCGGGCAAGAGCTCTTTATTCAGATTTTGGGATCCGATCTGGTAGCTGCAGTTAAACACAATGCGATCCTTGCCGTTGTGGTGGACCTTGTGATGCGGCACGTACCATGATTCGGTCGTCTGATCGGCCTCTTTAATGTCAATCTTTGTCACGTGTCCCGCTGTGATTAGCTTCTCAATCTCAGCGCGGTACACACCCTCTTGAGCGGGGTCTTTGGCTAGGCGCCGCTCCGTGTTCAATAGATAGCGCTCCGTGGCGTCTTTCTTTGCGTGAAAGGTGGGCATTCCCTCTCGCCTCAGGAGTGGAGTTGCGTATCTCATCACTCCGCCGACTGTGACTCTCTTTGTCCCTTGCTCGAGTAGGTTGATGGCGTAAATGTCTTCTTTAGAACGAATATCTTTCTTTTCGTTCTTAAAGGGCATTGTCTCTAGTGTCCATAGCCTCTCGACATGCTGCAGGAGAGTGGTGTCTTCTTCTGTCGTTCTGGAGTGGAGGCAGCTAGTGGCTGCTGTTCGGTTGAGAGATTTAGCGAGGGGGCCTTGTAGTGTCCACCCTAGGTGGGTCTCGACTGCTGCAGGACAGCCTCGGGGTCCTGTATGGACCCGGTCAATCGGGACTATGAGTTCTGCATGGTCGGAGCCTATCAGCAGGGTCGGGGTAGCGCCGTCTATGAGCGGGATAGGTAGTTGACGCAGGTGCACATATTTATCCATCAACTTGGCGATGGGGTAGGTGTACTGCGATAGTCCTATTTCTTGGCTGGTGAAAGCATTTGTAATCCTATACCGTCGCTCTGGCTGCCCGTTTGCTGCGATAGTGAAGGAGACATTCTCGCCCTTTATCGTCTTTAAATCTCTTCTTATTGTCCGAATCGTCATTTGGTTCTCGCTCCCCCGCAGTCCCAGCTGGGCCGCAGCGGACGCGAGCAGAAGGGTCTTCTCTGACCCGTCATCAAGGACGGCGTAAGTGTCCATGACTTTATCTTGGTAGCTCAATGTCACACGGACTACCTTTAAGAGCACTTGGGCGCCGCTGCTGCTGGCGGGGTCAATGTACATGACACTTGCCTTGGTGCCGCTCGATGGTGCAGGTGAAGGCCGTCTTCTGTTACTGTCGTGTAGTATATCTAGATGGGCTCCGTCGCACCGACTGCACCTTTTCTTTAGGCGGCATTCGGCTGCCATGTGACTGCGCGCACATCGGTAACAGCGCCTGTTGGACTTTATCCATTGACTCACTTCTTCTGCATTCATCTTTGTGAACAGGTCATATTGTGACAGCCAGTGTTCTTTCTCACAGTAGGGGCACACCATCTTCCACTTCTCTTTTCTCGAGGGGGTACTGTGGCTCGTACTGCTCGGTACTGACTCTGATTGGTGCATGACAGTCACCGATCTTCTTCCATCATTTATTCTCCTGGGTCCCTCTCTGGAGCTTGGCGTGCTCCGCCCGAACGTATCCAGTCGTAAGCTGCTGACTTCTCTCGCCAGGAAGTCGGCTAGATCAAGGAGGGATGGTTCGGGGCCGTTAGGATCCCGGTAGTCCCTCTGCCGCCTAAACCGCTCTTGTCTTGCGGGTGGCAGCTTCTCCAAAATCCTCTCGACGTTAGAGTTGGCGTATAGCTCATGCATGCCCTTTTCCCGTTGCGCTCCCAGCATCCCTACCAGGGACTGCACTTTGATTGACAGGTCGTCTAATGAGCGATTGTCTGTTGCTGGGGGTAGGCGATCAATATGCCTTATCTCTTGGATTACGTAATCCCATATACGTCCATATCTCTGGTCCAGCGCTGCTAGGGCCGCGGTGTATGGGGTCGTAGAGGTGGCATAGGCTAGCGCTATATTGTGCGCTCGCGGTACTTTCAGGTGCTTCAGTAATATTGCATACTTGTGGCGTTCATCAGCGACATCCACCATCATTGTCTCTAAGCACATCCGGAGCTCCGTGTACTGTGCTCGATTCTCATAGGTGAAGTCTGGAAACGACGGCGTGGCAATGTATGACGCCGTGGATGGCTGATACATCGGCGAGCGTTGGGGGAGAGACCTCCTAGGCGAGTCTCCTCTTGCGCCTCTCTGTGGGCTGGTACCGACAGGGTACCATGGCCCGCTGGTCCAGGTGCTATTCCTCGGGGCTGGTCGTGCGTCGTGCTCACCCGTGAATAGAGTCGGGGGTCTGTAGCGCAGCGCCGCGGGGGTATAGCCTGGGCTGTACTGGACCTCCTGGTCCGGTGGAGTACTGTGCTGTCGTCGGGCTTGGTTCTCCTCCTCTCCCTCTTCTTCTTCCATCAGATCCTCTAGATCCTGTAATCGTTTATTTAGCTTCTCCGCAGTGTATGCCGCTCCTTCCTTGTAGCTGGGTCTCGCTTGGACCGGTCTGGGAAGGGGGTCTGCGGGGGGTATAGGCTTGGTCTGTTGGTCATGTTCAGGGTCGCTTGCTCGGTTAGGAGACGCTGCCCTTGACTGTTGTCTCGACGAGTTCCTTGAACCCCTGGCGGAGGGAGAGGGTGTTGCCTTGAGGATCAGCTGCTCCATTAGTTGCGCTTGTAGCTTGTCGCGCTCGGCTTGTAGTCTGTCGCGCTCGGTTTCGCGCTGGATGAGAGCGAGGTCGCGCTGGTTGAGAGCGAGGTCGCGCTCTGCCTCTCTTTGGGCACCGTCAGCGGCGCGCTGGGTGTCGGCTCGGTCTCTTGCCATATTCTCTTCCGTCTGAAGGCGTCTCATCTCCAGGCGTATGCGCTCTTCTTCGCTCTGTTGCTGTGCTTGGAGTCGATCGCGTTCGCCCTGAAGTCGATCGCGTTCGGTAGAGGCTGTCAGGCTGACGAGGAACGCCTGTTGTAGCATCCTCTCCGCTTCGCTGGGGGAAGGCGGTTGTGGAGGTGAGCCGCTCCTGGGTGAGCCGCTCCTGGGTGTACTCGTTGGGGAGTCCTGGAGCTCTATTTCCTCGGCGCTCTCCTCCTCTTCTTCCGTGCAGAGTTCTCTCTCTGTAGGGTTGTCTTCCTCCCGGGGCTGGTCGGGGACTACTTCTTCGGTATTGGCGGGGGGTAAAGGCATGTCAGCTCCTTCCTGGTCCCCACCGTGAGCTTGGTCAGTTACATTAGAACCTACTAGGGCCTCTGTGGTCGGGGAAACCTGGTCGTTAAGGTCAGACATAATTTTACTTTCTACTTTTACCGCGTTTACCGTTTGTCGAAGGCTAGGTAGTTGACTGACAGCGTAATCCTCTAAGTACTGAGGTGGCTGTCGTCTGCGCTGCGGGCGTTCTACGTTAGGAGGACCGTTTCGTGGAGTGTTCATCATAGGCCATTTTAATATTAATAACACTATATTAATATTACACTAGTTACCCTCCGGCTCGAAGGACCAATTGTAACTGAGGGGTACAATTCCCTGACTGTATTGATAAGTATGGTATTATTAAACCACTACCTCTTGTACTTTAACTTCTGGCCATCCAGTACATGATATAGATATGATGAACACTTTCCCACCTGATGAAACGAAGTCCACACAAATGTACAAATCGAATATTTTATATAGCAAAGGGTATATACAACGTTCACTTGATGACATTTATGATTTGAAATGCACTTGTATGGCAAATGAGTATTCGTAGGTAAATCAACATTGAATGTCCAATCTCTGGTTACGCAGGGAGTAAGTATACAACCCGGTTCTTTAGGGAACTATAGCGATGGTACTTAAATGATTATAGCTGGATACACTAAGGGGGGGGGGGTGTCCCGCTGGTTGTAAGACAGTAGGAGGGGGGGGTTAGAAGAGCCGCTGGCGGTATCCCATCTGGCCGACGATTTCTTGGGAGTCCTGAACACGATGCCCACAGAACCTCGGTCCGCAGATGAATACAGCTGGACCCTCTGGTGGACGGTAGCTGCCGGTCCACAACGGAGAGACGTGAGGCGACCTCACTGGTGTAGAGCGCCGTCTCACCTGGACTCCTCTCCGGGGGGTAGTTCCAACACTCAGCAGTGTTGGCCGTTATCCATGGAATAATCAAAGCACCCAAAGCATGTAGATAATCCAAGCCGTGGAAGGCTCGCCGTCGTCCGGGTAAAGTAATCCAATGTACAGGTCCACTCGTCCTGGCCCGGAGCTCCTCGGATGCAAGCACCACAAGTGGTCTGCCCAGCCTGGTTAAGACTCCAGATAACGTCAGGAACGATGGGGGTGCTGCTCACTTTATAACTCTAGCCGAACGATGCACCATACATAATAGACTATTATTAGCTTAATAGAAATACGTCCAACTCGACGGTATAGTGCCAAACTATGACAATTCAACTATTAATCCACACGATATCTCAATGCCTATTCTGAGGCCAAGTAGGCCTTACTGCACCACACGTGCGTTGTGGGTGAGGCTTCGCGTCTGTTACTCGGTTGGAGGGTAAAGAACTAATGGACTAAAAGAAAGTTCTACTTTACTTGCGCCATATATATATGCGCTGTGAACAAATAGTACCATTCGTATTTCGCCAGACGTATTCCTACGCAGAACCGGGCTTGCCACGACATGTTGGTCGGCACGATTGAACTTGAACCTAGGGGTATGGCTGCTGGCGCCAGGTTCTCGTCCAATGGTAGAATGAAACTATTATGGGCTGTTTAGTAGACTAAAGGGATATTCAGTGCATATTGTACAAGGAATATACAGGGGATATCAAACGATATACAAATACTATTAAATATATATCCATAAATAAATATATATATTCGGTTTAATCTGATCCTTCACAACACTAACGTTCTGTTTCGTTAAGGGGCTCTGCTTGGCATCACCTACTGCACAAGGGAGGCCAAGCGGAGCCGCTGGCTGACAAATACACCCCGCTGACAGCCCCCCACAACCATCAGAACAGGGAGGGCCGAGCCCCCCCGACCCCCCCTAATGGAGGGCATCCCCCCTATTAGGGGCTTCACGGGAGGGCGTCGGACCCGACCGTGCGAAGAGGCACTCAAGCAACCCAACGCACAGGGTGAGCAGACCGTGGCTTGACCCCACGACTACACCCACGCACAACCCGCATGCCACCCGGGAACGAACGTAGGAACAACCTCGTCACTGCCCCCAGAATCACGGGGTCAAGGGCAAACCCAACCCCGTGGCAAGGCCGTAGCAGCGGAGCGCGAAGGAAGACCCAGACCCACCAAAAGGACTGGACTCCCTGGAATGGGGGCCCGGAGAAGTCCATGATGCCAGCATCAAGACCCCACCAGGGGGGCACCTAGTGACCCCGCCCCCCACATCGCCAGCGTATTCGGACAAAGGCCCCTCAGCCGAGCGGGCCCTGTCCTCCCCAACAGCACACCGCCTGGAACACAGGCCCTGCAACAGGCAGACAGCATGGTCATAACACACAAGAGTTAACCAACGGAAGCAGGCAGTGCACCGGGGAAAAAGACCAGGCAACAGGCTGTCAACCCAAGCCTGGAAACTGCGGACGAGGCAGGCGCCAGAAAGGACAGCTGAAAACAGCCGCCCCGGCGGAAGGGGCGTATGCTGGCGTTGTCGCATAACCAAGCTTTCAAACAGCACGTCAGAAGTGGGATCCGTAGACCACTCGGCCCCTGACAGCTGCCCACAGAAAAAGCCCATACGATCGGCAGACGTCATGAACGTGCAGGGGCACCCTCAACCGGAGAACTGGGAGTTGACACTGCAGCAACACACCAGAGAACCAACCACCCAGGCATCACCCCATGCAACGGTTGGTCCCATAACCCCTCAGGAAAGAAACCCCAAAACATATCTGCGGCACCGCCGCAGCCCGCGTTCCGGTTCCCAACAGGGCTATCCCGGGCCTACGGGTCAACGAGCATCACCCCGGACCGGGCCCGGTGATACGCGGAGCACAGGGTCCCCCGAGGAGGTTAAAACCACCCAACAGGCTCCTCAGCGCCAAAACGCAAGAGAAGAGCGTAAAAATGGAAGACCAGCCCCAGCACCCCGCACTCGGTATTCCCAGGAGGTCACCCAACCAAGTACCAACCAAGACCAACCCGTACAGCGGCCGAGATCCGACGAGATCGGACGCGTACAGGTCGGCACGGCCGTAAGCCAGAATACAACGCACCCAACAAGGGTCCCATAACGCTCAACCCTGTGACACCCGGATCGACCTAGCATTTTTCCCCCTGAAAAAACCCCAAGTCCCTCAGGGTACCAGAACAGCAGATCTGCATCCCCAGCGGACAACGGGTGCAACTGATCTGGACCAGCGCGACTAGAACCAGTCCCGTGCCCTAATCACGCCGACCTGCCAACCCCAGGAGAAGGGGCAGATATGCGCGTTTGATCCCAACACAAAAAAGAAGGCGCCACCCAGACGTGTCGGTATGAACCGCGTCCGGTGGCCCACCCCTAGGGCGTGAGACCCTTCCCCATATGTCCAGACCCATTCCGTCATCATCCCCTGACATGAACGGGAACCCATCGACAACACACAGGATGTCGGAAGAGGAAAAACCCCCATCCCAATTGCTCCATAAAAACCCAAGCAAACAAGGCGCGCCAGTCAGCCAATGGCCCAAAAGCACATCCTGAGCCAGCACTATGTGTGTGTTTGGACATACCCACATCAACAATAGGCCGTTTAGACCACCATATTGAATCCCCAAGACGCCCAGGGAAACGACAAGAGGGGCGAGATGCAATCAACTCCATGAATGAATGAATGAAAAAATTTACCCAACAGACTGCAGTACAGGAATACACACAATAGGATAAGGGGAGGCAGACCTGAGAAAGACGTTAGTCTTGTTTCCATCAGGGACCCTCATTTCCAATCCATCAAGACACATTCAACTCTTTATAAAAATAAAGAAAAGGCATCACCCGTATGACCCAACTGCACAGCTGGGAGTAAAAACCCTGTTTTTCACATGATTTTAATCCAGTCACTCCTTTTAATCAGAGTGTAAGACCAGACCCTCCCAGAAACACCTTCCCACATGAGACTACGGTCAAGAAAAAAGATATGTAAACTGTGAGACACGTGACCAATAGACTCAAGTTTGACACATAAACCGGGCGCAGCAAGCCTGTAAGCCCTGCGCCCAACCTCGACATCTTTAAGACACCAGCTCATGGAAGGCGTCGCCATAGCAACAACGCTACAACGGGCGGGGAAAACCCACCGGATCCTGTCATAACAGGAGTCGGTAGAATACCATCCCCCCCCCCCCCCCCCCCCCCCCCCCCTGTCAAGCACTGGCTTGGCCCTGACTGGCTCAGCAGAAAATATCAAAAATCCCCTAAACCAATCAAGTGGGAAAAAGGAGGGGTTTATTCGACACCCCCTCCCGAAAACACACCCTTTATCCCTACACACAGAAACACAACCGTAGCCATCTTGAAAAACCTCCGGTAGAAAACAATGCATAGCATAAGCTAATACAATGCCTGCTACCCACAAAAAGTGTAAAAGGTTTTACAACAAAACACAAGTCGCCTGTGCGTGAATCCCATACCCGTTGCCTATGTCATACATAGGAAAAAACGCTGAACGAGAGTAACGGCTAGGCCGTGAAAAGTGTGCGTACGAGCATTACTGCAACTAACAACACAGCATTGTGAAAACACATATACTTAGTTAAAGCAATGGATAACACCAGTTCTAATTGCATGTGGAGCATCAAGCTAAATAGAACCTATTACCGAGTGTAAGTTGCAGACCTTGCTTAACCTCGTAACACAACACAACTCACCACCCAACGTAAACAGGGTAGATTCATATATACACAACCCCACCATATGATTTGTATGAAGAAACACACAGTTTGTTCGGCCAAAACACAGTCCTCCTTATGTCGGGGAACTTTTTTTATTAAATACTAATAAAGTGTAAGGCACAATATCATAGAGGGGCCGGGAAGGGTGTAGGAGAGGGGATACAGAGGGGAAAAAGTCACTCCTATCGGCGTCTGCCACCTCGCGCCGCTCGAGTCTTGCCACCCCGGGGAGCCCCGGAGGGACGGTAGGTTACAGTCTGCTGGACACGACGTTCCCTACCGTCTCCTCCGGTCTGGGATGGGCCGGCGGTGGCCGAAGCGCCGTTTCGTCCCCTGGCCCTCTTGGCAGGGCCAGCAGCGGCGGCGGAGGCAGTGGTAGCGGCGACGGAGACAGCTCGACGTCGCGGAAGCCTTCTGCCCCCACCGGCAAGGACGGGAGGCGGAAAATGGGGTTGGAGGATGGATCTCTCCTCTGCCATTTCTCTGCATGTTGAGGTCATCAATTGCAGGGCCTTCCCGAACAGGCCAGCGTCGGAGAGGGCGGCCGTCAGAAGAGGGGCTCTCTTCTTCTCTGGCACACGGGCCTGCTCCAGCCAAAGGTGACGCTGGCCCAGGGTGGCCAGGGCGCGCACTTTCCCCATGGCTATGGCCAGCACCTGGGAAAGGTGCAGGACAGCTCCCGCAGCCTGGGTGATCTGATCGCATTTTACCTCGTTCAGATCCGTGCCGCCCGTCATTATCCCCGATACAAATCTAGCCAGGTGGGCGATGTTAGACGCCGCAGCCAGCGATTGTGTACCAGCGATGAATGACTGGTCACCCCAATAAGCCAATCGCCTAGCCGACTTCCCCTGGAGGACCGGCTTGCATAGGGGTTCCCACACCATATCCGGACAGAGGAGCGCGGTCATCGGATTGTCAAGCCGAGGCACGCCCTCCCCCATACCTTTGACTAACCCCGACACCCGCGTAACTGGTACGTAGGCGGGAGTTAGTCCCATGATGTTGGACACCGCCTGACCCCGACGAACATAGGCCCCCATCGATGGGAAAAATGGGTAGAAAACGTCCACCCCTCTCACTGGGGGACGCTGCCAGGGATGGCCTATGAGGTCATCAGGGACAGGTGCAGGCAATGGCAGCGGCAGCGGCACACCGTTTGCGGTGGCGGCTACCGCCATGAGCTCGGGAAACAAGGCCCGCAGTTCCCCCTGCGAACCTTCCTCCACCGACCCCGCATCCCTCGCATACAGCAGGCTGCGACTGGTCAAGGAGCCACAATCCGATGCGGCCGACAGTAGGGCATCCTGCTGATGAGGCCAAGGTGGTTCCTCGACATCCTCGAACAAGGCGCCCCATGGAGCCATTTCTCCCCCCTCCGGGGTCTCCGGAGGAGGGATACTCTCCTCCACGGGACCATCATACAAGAATCCGTCCGCCTCTTCCATGAAGTCCTCAGTTTCCATCAGAAATCCAGAGTCAGACGCATCCTCGCTGGTCTCCAGCAACTCCCCAAACCCAGGCCGTTCGCGTCTGCACGCCACCATCTTGCGACGCGAGCGAGCAGACGCGAAAAGTTTGCGTCGCAAATCCTCCGGCTCCAAAACAATCCCCCGTTCATCAACGGGCGATTCCCCAGAACCAGAGGAACCAGAGTCGAGATCAGGCCATCGCCGGAGCGACGGCACCAAACCCTCGGCTCGTCGGTGAGGAAAACTATCCACCGGCAGTCTCCCGGGCTGGGTCGGCAACCACGAGAGTGGCAACAGCCCAGCACCGAAGCGCACGACGGAGGCGGGAATGGAGAACCGGTGGTGAAGAGTAGGTCTAGCGGGTCTACTCTCCGCGGAATACATTATGACCCAAACCTTTTCTTATACAACAAAGTGAGAGAAGAAAAGATTAAGCACAATGTAAACCAGTCACAACTCTTTTCAACTAACAACACGTCAAGTGGGGTACTACCGAAGGCACTTCCTTGTGGTGAAAGCGAGAAGGAGGAGAGCAGGTGACCACACACCTGCTTATGAAGGTAAGCTGATGAGGGGTGTGGTCAGACTAATACTGGTATTAAAGGTATATTTGTGGAATGTTATTCAGTACGCGTGCACGTACGCGAGGGAGTGCAGTAGGTGATGCCAAGCAGAGCCCCTTAACGAAACAGAACTGTACATTGAGGGGGTTTGAATCACTGTTTAGTGTTTACACTCCCCACTTACTGTAACTGTACCATGACGCACTCCCCACTTACTGTAACTGTACCATGTTCTACATATAACCTCATCTCATGCACCTTGTTGTGTATCCTGTTTCTTTTTCCTCATTATTATATTCAGAGTTAATTATATTGTTTACACTGTCTTTCTTCTATTATAACCCTGCCCATTTGATGTTCCCAAATCATATTCAAAAAGTATCACAGAGACTTCTATTGACCAAGGAATTAGTTATTATTAGTAAGACACAACATTTCAATCAAACATATAATAACATGTGTTTCATCATACCAACTGATCCTGGTGTGACAATACCTAACATTTAGATTAACCCAGTTAATGCCTTAACTAGACAGTTACAATGTAACATTTAGATTAACACAGTTAATGCCTAACTAGACAGTTAGAAGAAAGCAGGAAGCCGGTCCAGCACTCTCAGATTCAAAGTTTTAATTGCAGCCTGGAACATACATGTTTCGGAACCAATGTGTAACTAGACAGTTACAATATAACATTTATATTAATTAACCCAGTTAATGCCTTAAGAGAAAGAGTCTGGTGGTCAATGTCACTTCGGATTGCTACGACACATCTCTACTGCTTGTGGTGCGTTCCAGACTTTACTCCTGTTGGGAAACTATAGCGATCAGAGAGGGGCTTCGCTCAACCAATCAGAGAGGGGTCTGCAGAAATGGGCTCAACCAATCAGAGAGGGGTCTGCAGAAATGCAGCTACGGAAAGTAGAGACGCATGGGAGGGTGGGGTCTAATAGGGAATACATTTCCCGAGAAGGCTTAATGGCCTTCCTCTAAAAAGGAGCTGTATTTGGTTAAACATGGAAGCCTGTCCAGACATGATATTCTGCCTGGTTTCCTCTTGTACTTTTGATAATGAAAGGACCATATCTTCTTCAACCAATGCTAAATGTACATGGCTACATGTAATGGAACACACCAACATTTTGGGAAATGCGCTTAACGTCTTCTACAGAGTCAGACAGGAAGATAGATATCAATTTCCTCTCTGTGCGTTCAGTAGAAAGTTATCCGGATCAATGTGACGAAGACACAGACACTAAACTACACGCCAACGATAGAGATCAAAGAAAAATACAAAATTAAATGGGACATGGACAGGATCAAGTACTTAGGGGTGAACATTACAAGAGGGGTGGAGGGGCTATACGAGGCAAACTATACACAGATTAATCAGAAAATCAAGAGAGACCTAGAAAGATGGACAGTAATGCCCCTAGATTTCAGCTCAAGGATCGAAATCATTAAGATGAACATATTACCAAGGTTATTATACCTATTTCAGTCTTTACTTAATACCACAAAAACAATTCAGGGAATGGGATAGACAGATATCAAGATTCATTTGGGGGGGGAAAAGACCAAGGATCAGATATGCGACTCTACAACTACCAAAGGAGAAAGGAGGAATGGCAGTACCCAGTTTAGAAGGCTATTACTATGCAGCACAGCTTAGGACAGTAGCATGCTGGTGCAATGTGAATTATGAAGCCAAATGGAAAGATATAGAAACCAAAAGAGAGGGATTCGAAGTGCAGGCACTAATAGGAGATAGGGAGATGTTCAGAAGACAGGAACAACTACTGGACCCAATTACCAAATTCACTATAAGCATATGGAACACAATAGTAAAGAGATACAAGCTAGAAAAAGAATCCAAGATACTGAGATGGATAACACACAACAACAAATTCAAACCAGGGATAGACGACCATGGGTTCAAAAGATGGGAACGGGGGGGGGAGGACCATCGGACTGTATTACGACCATTCTCTTGCCTATCGAACTGAATTCTGCCGTTATTCAATAAATATTGTTATTGATTGATATTGCTCTTGTGTGGACATTTGAATTAGTTTGTTTTGGAACCGTGGCGAGTCTGAACCCCACCAGGCTTGTCACAACACATGCATGTATGTGCACACAAACTCACACACACACACGCACGCACGCACGCACACACACACGCACACACACACACTACCGAAATCATAATGTCCTCAGATAGGCTCCGCCTATACCACGGACATAATAAAACTGGACACATAAGATGAGCATACACACAGTTCCACAAGCCCCCCCGCCGAAACACATCAGATAGGCAGATACACAAACACAAACATTCCGACACAAGAAAGAAACACAATCACACGCACGCACGCACGCACACACACACCATCCCCACGCAGTATCCTACCGAGCTGCCATGTCTTCTCTCTCTCTCTCTCTCTCTCTCTCTCTCTCTCTCTCTCTCTCTCTCTCTCTCTCTCTCTCTCTCTCTCTCTCTCTCTCTAGCTAATGCCAGAGTAATAGGGTTTGTGGCTGTGTAAAGGGATTATTGCAATCCAATCAGAGGGTGCTGAGATCACCATGTGTCGGGCAAACACTAAGCTAATCCTCTCACCAGCTGCCAAAGGTGCTCAATATGAAACTACTATATGCAATAAGGCTCCATAGGCTGCAATTGTGGCTTCTGACGCACTGGATGAGGACCTGGGATGAAGTGCAGTCGGTGTAAAGGCTGTGGTGGGAGTAGAGAGAGATGAGGTAATGTGGAGCCATTTTGGATCTACAGAGATGGGAGGGAAAGGAGATCAATAGGAACGTTTCGCAACAAGGCCCTGCAAGCTGGAGGCTCGTTTTCTGACATCCTCATGTTGCAGTGAGGAGAAAACCTTCCTTGAGAGTCACTGAGACACTTAAAGAAACTGCAGTTGTTTTATGCAACCAAAAACTGGAATAATAATAATTCATTACATTTACAGTATATAGCGCTTTTCTAGATACAATATAGGTGGAAATTGCCTCCTTCACCACCACTGGTAGCACCCAACCTTGGGCTACGCAGGCTCAATGGCTGCCATACACTGGCACCAGGCACACATCACACTACACAATGGCTGAACTGCTCAGGAGACAGGGATTGATATCAGCCAATTACGGGGAAGGGATGATTAGGTGGCCTTGATGTCAGAGACCTGATTGGGAATTTGGCCATACTAGTGATCTAAACAAAAAATCCATGCCAAAGCTAGACATGTAAAAGGTGAAAGACTCACACTCACAACCACGCTGATTTGGCTTTTATTATGCAGATGAGAAACCTCTGACGTCACAGATACGCTAAATTTCAGATGACTCACTTGAGTGAGGGACAATATTGTGAGATGAGAATTGGAAGAATGCGCCAAATTGAGAATTAGAGACATAGATCCTAATATAATAATATAAGTCCACAAAATAATGCTAAACACTGGAAAAGGCCATTTATAAGATAGTTCCCCTTTAAACACCTGCTATCAGAAGAATAGACAGTCAGAAACTAAGTTTTTACTTTTACATTTTAGTACTTAAGTACATTTAAAAGTAGACCATAACCCTAACCCAACTGAAAAGTGTGTTTTTAGCCAGATACTCTGACTTTTACTTGAGTATGATTTTGAGACGGTACCCATACTTTCACTTAAGTATAATTTGTGGGTACTTTTTACACCCCTGTCCTTGACAAACCCACACAACTTCAAGGACTGCATTGCTTTCATCACATGCAGGTTGGGCACGTTCCTGTCAGAAAGGTTGGGATGCTTGGCTAGATGGACATCCTTCTTAGCAACCATAACTCGCTCTTTTAAGAGGAGCTCATGAATTGCAATAAAAACTTTCAGCTGGGACACTTAAATTATAAGTGATAGGCGCCAAGGTGTCTGGAGGGGTGTTAACGATTCTCAAGGCCTTCAGCTGAACCCATGGCCAGAATGTGGGGAGAATGTGTTAGTATAATTCTGTTTAGAACAGACCCATCTGTGTTATATAGGGAGCTCAAGGATAGAGAGAGGGGTACTTCTGGTAACAGACTTTTAGCGAAACAGACCTACAGTAGATAGAAACTACTTGAAACTTGCCGTTTCACAAACTTTTAACACAACGCAGAAGCATTTACTTTCCTCACTATTTCCGATATACTACATGAGAAATTCAGTTGGAATCTAACAATGAGAACACTCTCAGTTAGTCATTTACAAATTTACAATTTGTTCCTCACATTTTACCCATTCACTCACACATTCACACACCGATGGCGGAGGCAACCATGCAAGGTGCCGACCTGCTCATCGAGAGCAATTAGGGGTTAAGTGTCTTGCTCAAGGACACTTCGACACGCTGCCCGGGATTACCAGACGACTGAGCCACGACTGACGACTGAGCCACTGCCCCCAAGCTGGAGTTGAGGAATATTTGGAACAGCTTGGGTGAAAATACATACATTACATATCCTATAGGGGTGTAACGGTACACGAAAACCACGGTTCGGTACGTACTTCGGTTTTGAAGTCACGGTTCAGTACGGGTGTTCGGTACAGTGGGGGAAAGTTTGGCTTTCCATGTTCCACTCAGGGGTGATGCAGTTACTGTTAAGTACAGTAGGGCTGTCAATGAATATATATATATATTTTTTTATCCACTTTTTCTCCTTATTTTCTATTTTTCTCCCATCCCAATTCGCCTCGCCAATTCTCCCTTCAATTCTCCCCTCCCCTGTCTCGAACGTTGCTAGACTATGCCTCCCACTGGTCGGCTGCAGTGAGGACCAAGCCTTGCATCACGCGTCCCCTCCGGTACACGAGGAGGCAGCTGTCGCATCTTTTCACCTGAACAGCGCGATCTCTCAGTGGCGAGGAGTAGCGTGTGGGAGGCTCACGCTGCCCCCGATACTTCCTGATTCTGCTGTACAGGCGCACCAACCGACCTGTAGGAGTCGCTGTCCACAACGTCCAATCCCCACCCACCGGCTTTCCCACCCTCTAATACTGCCAATGTATTAGTATGAACGACCAGCCAAGCCGGTAGCAACGCCGAGAGCTGGGCTCGAACCCAGCGTCTCCTGCGTTAGTGGCGAGCGCCTTGCCCACTGCGCCACTTAGCCGCCCGGCTGTCAATGAATATTCTATATTCAAATTAATAATCAACTTGTTAAAAAAAATTCAAAGACAATTATATTTTAGATATTTTGGGAATAAATCAAGTTCATCTAGAATGATACAATGCGGATGCAGACAGTGAAGGTCTAAACTCTGGAACACTCTAAGTTCATCATTGAGGTCAACAACATCCTTAGCTATCTTTAGAAAGCAACTAATCTTCATAAATCATCAATGTATTAAGTTAGTCCTGTGTAACAGTGTTACCTATATGGCTGGTTCTTATGTTCTTTTTCTTCATTATATATTTTTCCTAGTCATTCTCCTCTCCTTTGCCTTCTTGTACTTTTTTTTGGCTCTTGTTGCTGTGTTTTGAACATGATATCTATTTGTCTATCTTCAATTTTTTTGTTATAGTGTTTGCCTTATGTCTCTGATCTTGTTTTGAGTTTCTTTTCCATGTTTCCATGTATTTCGTTCATATTTGATTATGGACATTGATGGGACGGGAGTGGAACTTTGTACAAGCCCTTTGGGCTTCGTTCCCTCCTAGCACAGTTTTTATCTTTTTTAATAATATGCTAAATAAATAAACTAAACTAAACTAAACTAAGGTACACAGTGACCATTTTTGTTTCCTTTTTACCATATTTACTTATTTTCACCTACAATTTCCACATGTTTGGGTCCACTGGAAGTATGTAAAATAAATGTGTAGGGGGAGGGGGCACAGTGTGCGCTCAATGAAAAGGTGTTATATTATATGTTCTTCACATAAAACGAGCCAAGGCAAATGATTCTCACGTTACAAGGGTTAAGGAAACACCATTATGTCTGCCCGGCCTCTGTCCTCTGACCTATCAGCCCTCTCTGGATTACAACCCCAACTATAACCCACTAGCAATGCTACGAAAAACGAATTCCCAGACACAGGCTAATCTCCACAGAAGGCGCTCAGCACACTATCATCTATATAACACTTACTTGGCCAGTAACAAAAGACAAGATAATGTGCTTTATATATAGAGTCTGGCTAATCCTCTTAAAACACAGAGGAAGAGTGGGGGGGAGAGAGAGAGAGAGAGAGAGAGCTGTGTGTGGTGTGTGTGTGTGTGTGTGTGTGTGTGTGTGTGTGTGTGTGTGTGTGTGTGTGTGTGTGTGTGTGTGTGTGTGTGTGTGTGTGTGTGTGTGTGTGTGTGTGTGTGTGTGTGTGTGTGTGTGTGTGTGACTTTAATAATGCAATTACAACAACACTCAATGGATTCTGACTCAGTTTCAATGGAGATTATCATCCAGGGGAGAGAAAGAGAGACAGAGAGAGAAAGAAGCCTGTGGGTGTAGTGCCATGTTCAGAAACAGAGAGACACAAACAGGGTGAGAGATGGCAGAGAGAGAGAGCGAGAGAGAAGAGAGAAACAGGCAGAGAGAGACAGAGAGAGAGATGAGAGAGATAGACAGAGAGATGAGAGAGAGAGAGGAGACAGAAACAGGAGAGGAAGACAGAGAGAGAGATGAGAGAGAGAGGGAGGGAGAGAAGAGAGGGAGATAGTGTGTAAGAAGGGAGGTGGTGGTGGAGCAGACAGAAATGGTGAAGACAGAGAACGAGTGATAAGGAGTGAAAAAAAGAGTCATGCTGGTTTGTGAACGAGAGAAGCAAGAAAGATTAACAGAAATATGAACGACAAAAGGGTAAAGAATAGATGATAATTTTAAAAAAGCTGAAAGATATAGTATAAGCAAAAATAACAAGGAGAAGTAGATGACAAAGTCACCTGTTTGGTTGACAAGACAGAGAATTGGAAAACCAACCAACCAGACAAACTGTAAGGGATGTGGTCATATATTGTACAATGGTCCTCATTCTCGAACAAGTTCGTAAGTACCTTTGTAAACATCTTGGTAAAAATGTTGTACCAACAAATTTACAAAAATCCTCCTGAACGCGTGAAACGGTCTCTGTAAGTGGCCAAAATCTTTGCAGTTGGGTTCCCATGAATGAAATATGTCACCCATTCTTTTTTTTTTATCCACTTTTTCTTCTCCTTTTTCTATTTTCCTCCCATCCCAATTTAGCCATGCCAATTCTCCCCTCCCCTGTCTTGAACGTTGCTTGCATGTGCCCCCCACTGGCCGGTTGTAGGGAGGATAGAAGCCCGTCACATGTCCCCTCCGATACATGTGCAGGCAGCCAGTCGCATCTTTTCACCTGCCAGCGCGGACTCTCATTTGGCGAGGAGTAATGTGTAGGAGGCTCACACTGCCCCCGCCATTTTCCTGTCTCTGCTGTGCAGGCACCCCAACCGACCTGTAGGAGTCGCTGTTTACAACGTCCAGATTACCACCCTTCGAACCCGGTGTCTCTTGCGTTGGTGACGAGCACAATGTCCGCTGCGCCACCCAGCCGCACACGTCACCCATTCTTAAACTGCAAAGCGTGTTCTTGTTCACCTGAATTTGCATACAGACACGCCCCGCCAGCTCCTTATAAGGCGAATGAGGCGTGTGCAAAACGGCGAAAGGGTTGGCATTGCATCTGCACCATTGCTGACCCATTAAACGGGTAGCGCGGAAGCGATTTGCGACTGATCTCAAAGTGAGATTAGATTCAAATGTATTGTCATTATACAGCACAAGTACAATACACCATCCAACCAGAGTGGATAAATAAATGCTCCATAAATAAATAAATGCATGGAGAAACGGCACACACAAACGCACACACACATACACATACTGTATATGTGGGAAATTAATCGTTCCAGCAAAGTAGGCTTCTATTATTCTAATGACTTGTTTTGTTAAGTATTATAGTAGTAAGTCCTACTGTAGAACATGTAGACATTAAGTAATGTCAATACTGAACGACTGCATGCTTGTCAAGAGCCAATTTGCACGTATACAGTACGTGTGTGTGTGTGCTTGTGCGCTGAAGCTGCCTCACTAAGTCGTTTCTCCATGCATTTATTTAGTTCTAGCAATAGGCATAAATCAAACAAAAAATAAATAATATCATAGAGAAGAAGACAGTATATGGCATATTAATACAGTATATTCCACTATACAGTAGCTATATCTGCGGCGATCGGTTTAGTTCTTATTTATTTAGTTTGCAGTGTGTGTGTGTAATGCTCACGATGCCTCATTGAGTCAGGGCTATAAATGCAAAACGTAATTGTTAATGATACAAATATTGTCGTATTTATTATCATTATAATAATTTAACCTTGTTGCGGCTGGGTAGCGCAGCGGACTAAGCGTCTGTCTACCACCACAGAGACAGTGGGATCGAATCCAGCTGCGGTACCTCCGGCTTGGTCGGCCGTCCATACTGACACAATTGGCAGTGTCAGCGGGTGGGAAAGCCGGTGGGGTGGGTCCGGGTCGTTGTAACCAGCGACTCCTACAGTTCGGTCGGGGCGTCTGCACAGCGAGGGAAGGATCTGGGGGAGGTAGTGTGACCCTTCCACACGTTACACTTTCCCAGTGAGAGTCCGTGCTGCCAGGTGAAAAGAAGCGGTGGGCTGGCTACACATGTATCGGAGGAAGCATGTGATAGTCTCCGCCCTCCCAGACCGACAGTAGGGGGTAGAGTGCGCAACGACCAGGAAGGGGATTGGGAATTGGCATAACGACTAACATTGGGATGGGAGAAAAACGGAAAAAGGAGGGGGAAAAAGATAATACAAAAAAGAAATAATTTATTATTTAACCTTAAAGGGGAACTCCAACATTTTGGGAAATTAGCTTATTTAACATCTTCCCTGGAGTTAGACAAGAAGATACATACCTTTTTTGTCTCTGTGCGTGCATTTTAGCTTTGGGAATAGACGCTCCGTTAGCATAGCTTAGCTTCATCACTGGAAGTGAGGCAGGACAGTAGCCTTACAGTGCCTTACAGTGTATTGCAAGGTCTGACATTGACCAAATTTGATATGCATGACCTTGGTGGGCTCTAGGTCAACTCCTGAAAAGGGGGTCAATGTCAGACCTTGCAATCAAAAGTTAGGGGGCGCACTGAAATTATGGCAAGGGTTATTAGCCCCCTAACTTTTGATTGCAAAGTCTGACATTGACCCCCTTTTCAGGAGTTGACCTAGAGCCCACCAAGGTCATGCATATCAAGTTTGGTCAATGTCAGACCTTGCAATACACTGTAAGGCACTGTAAGGCTACTGTCCTGCCTCACTTCCAGTGATGAAGCTAAGCTATGCTAACGGAGCGTCTATTCCCAAAGCTAAAATGCACGCACACAGACAAAAAAGGTATGTATCTTCTTGTCTAACTCCAGGGAAGATGTTAAATAAGCTAATTTCCCAAAATTTTGGAGTTCCCCTTTAAGCCCGGAGGCGTGAATACTTTCGGCAACCCACTTGTCCTTCCGCATTGCTCTGATTGGCCGATGTCCTTCCGCATTGCTCTGATTGGCCGAGCATGCGCATGAGCCGCGACGGGCTCCTCAGCCAGGCAGGAATACTAAACTCTGCTTAAGCTCCAGGAGAGAGGAGAGAGGCTGAAAACCCGCAGTTCTTGACCGACTGATGGGAGCCGAATCCCGGATCTGATTTTTCTGATGAATACCCAATTTATACGCCGTAACGAATCATTAAAAAATATATACCGTTAACTGGAATATGTTGTTTCTTTACACATATGTTGGATTATGTAATATAATATATTATGTAATAAGGCGTAACACAACAGTGAACACATAGTTATGTACGACTGACAGATGCATTGCACTATGTGTTCACTGTTGTGTTACGCCTTCTCGGCATAAGCCCCATAATAAGAACGTCTCTGGCTTCGTCCAGCGGACACCAGAGCTCAGCGATGCCGCTTCACGGCAGCATATTCTCCCAGCTGGCGATCGGAGCACGGAGGGTCGTGTACCCGCGCCGCAGCCGCGAAGCCGGCGAATACGGCGATGCGATTTTTTATTTGTTTGTCATGACAAACCAATTACATAATTCAACATATGTGTAAAGGCACAACATATTACAAGATACAAGATACTTTAATGCCACACAACGATGGTTGGTGGTAATTGTTTTCGGTACAGATGTTGAGCACTGGTTATATCAAACATGAAACAGACATCAAACATCAAAAACGTCAAAACATATATACATAAATACATATAGGACAGTCACGGTAACAGTGTCAGACGGTGACTGATGCTTGCCCGTTTGTGCAAAGGGGGGCGGGCCAGGGTGTTCAGTGTTCAGACTGCTGTGGGGAAAAAACTGTTTGTGAAACGTGTGTGTCTGGTTAGGATAGACCTGTAGCGACCTGAGGGCATGTGCTGGAATAAGTGGTGTGCTGGGTCAGAGGGGTCGTTGACTATTTTAACAGAGCGGGTGACTGTGTGTGAGGTGTAGATGGAGTCCAGAGAGGGGAGGGGACAGCCAATTATTTTGGAGGCTGTCTTGATGATGCGTTGGAGTTTGTGTTTGGTGTGTTTGTCCGTGGAACCGTACCAGACTGTGATGGATGAGGTGAGGATACTTTGAATTATGGCAGTGTAAAATTGGACCAGCAGGTGTTGTTGGACTCTGTACTTCCTCAGTTGTCTGAGGAAGTACAGGCGCTGCTGGGCCTTTTTGATGATGGCAGTGGTGTTAATGTCCCATTTGAGTTTATTGCTGATGTGGGTGCCGAGGAACTTGAATGAATCAGTTAGGGTTATGGGTTGGTCTGCGATGGTTATTGGGAGTATGGGTGTTTTTTTTTAAGTCCTGAAGTCTATGGCAATTTCTATGGTTTTGGAGGTGTTGAGCAGGAGGTTGTTGGATGCACACCACCTCACTGCTCTGTCCACCTCCTGCCGGTAAATGGACTCGTCGTTGTTGGAGATGAGGCCCTGTTGGTCCAGTTAAGGGTATATTTTTTTAATGATTCGTTGCAGCGTAAGCAATACTTCCATTTGTATAAATTGCCTTAAGCGGAGCCTGGCTGAGGAGCTGGCTGAGGAGCCCGTCGCGGCTCATGCGCGCGCTCGGCCAATGAGAGCAATGCGGAAGGACAAGTGGGTTGCCGAATGTATTCACGCAGCCCGGAGCCCTATTTTCTGAAAATCCGCCTAAAATACATACCGTAAATCCTCAAATAGGACGGGTCTTGTATTTACCTCAGCTGCAAAGAGCACCAGGCCTTTATTAGAGAGAGGCTTATATAAGAGGCAGGCCTTAATTTCAAAAAATTACACTCATGGACATAATCCCTTCATTTTCAGACTTTTATTGCATTATTATTATTATTATTATTATTATTATTATTATTATTATTATTATTATTATTATTATTATTATTATTATTATTATTATTATTATTATTATTATTATTATTATTATTATTATTATTATTATTATTATTATTATTATTATATATATATATATATATATATTTTTTTTTAATACGTACTGTCTACATTTATTTAGACTAGCATTGGTATTTAAATATTGAGTGCAGTTGAGTAATTGTGGGATTAACGTAATTCACGCATGAAGTTGGAACTGTCTATAGGTTGCGGGGTCCGCACGGACCATTTTACGTGTTGTACCTTCTCGACTACTATCTTGTTGATAACATGCAGGCAATAGCTTTAGCTACTAACGCTATCATCATAGCATCATGATCTGTAATGTGTCAACTGGACAACGCCAGCCTCGCCTGCCAACGCCATATAGATAGCGAACGTTAACGTTTGCAAACGAAGTCAACGTCATCCAGCTGACACCACAGATCTAGATATTATGACAACGTTAGCTAGCGCTAAATATAGAATATAGAATATGAGGCCTATAAATGATATAGCCAACTTGCACATCTATGCATCGGGCCAAATCTACTCTTTCCAATGGCAGAGTTCAATTTGGATTTAGTATCACCAGGCGTACATGAAGAACCGAGAATGAAATCTACTGTAAATACAGTCAGCTTTTTATTTTTGCGACAGGTCCACCATTTTGAATCCGTTTGCAATGCGGATTGTTGCTAAATGTTCACAGAAGGTAGACACACTAACTGAACTCCAATCTATGCCAATAACGTTCAGTTTTGTGATATAGTATCCCGAGAAATAAGAGGGGGAAAAAATCATACACAAGTAATTTGTTTGCAGGAGGCTAGAATTCCCTGGGTACTGTAGTTTTTAGAAATTGCAATGCTCATTGAGAGCTCTGGGTGCCCTGTGCTCATATGACTACAAATCATCATCATTCGGCTATTCAAAATGGCAGATCTCCGCAAAAATATTATCACATTTCAAAAACTAAAATCTCACATTACACTTTAACCTATTGGTAAACAAAAGTATTGCTGAAAATATACACTATGACTGCTGTTGTGACATGGTTAGGATGTTTACTCTTGGATACATAAAAAAAACGCAACATTATATCATACAGTCTAGACAGATTGATTGGCGTGATGTCATTTTGGGACCGGTACCGGACCCGTCAGGTGGAAGAGGTTAATTCCACGGATGTCTGTAGTATCGGCTGTAGTCTTTTTTTTCTGGTGGATATGTCCACCTACCAGTATCATGTGTCTGAGATGTTCACCTACCAGTATAATGCGTCTGGTAGAGATGTCCACCTACCAGTATAATGTGTCTGAGATGTCGACCTACTGTACCAGTATAATGTGTCTGGTAGAGATGTTCACCTACCAGTATAATGCGTCTGGTAGAGATGTCCACCTACCAGTATAATGTGTCTGAGATGTTCTTCTACCAGTATCATGTGTCTGGTGGAGATGTTCTTCTACCAGTATCATGTGTCTGGTGGAAATGTTCTTCTACCAGTATAATGTGTCTGAGATGTTCACCTACCAGTATCATGTGTCTGATATGTTCACCTACCAGTATAATGTGTCTAAGATGTTCTACCTACCAGTATAATGCGTCTGGTAGAGATGTCCACCTACCAGTATAATGTGTCTAAGATGTTCTTCTACCAGTATAATGTGTCTACGATGTTCTACCTACCAGTATAATGCGTCTGGTAGAGATGTCCACCTACCAGTATAATGTGTCTAAGATGTTCTACCTACCAATATCATGTGTCTGGTGGAGATGTTCTTCTACCAGTATCATGTGTCTGAGATGTTCTTCTACCAGTATCATGTGTCTGGTGGAGATGTTCTTCTACCAGTATCATGTGTCTGAGATGTTCTACCTACCAATATCATGTGTCTGGTATAGATGTTCTTCTACCAGTATCATGTGTCTGAGATGTTCTTCTACCAGTATCATGTGTCTGGTGGAGATGTTCTTCTACCAGTATAATGTGTCTGAGATGTTCTACCTACCAGTATCATGTGTCTGAGATGTTCTATATATATATCTATTATATATACATATTAAGCCAAATGATTCCTCCCAACTACAAAACCTTGAGGCCTGCTTGCTTGCCGTCAAAAAATGGATGTCGCAAAACTTTCTACTCCTTAATGCAGATAAAACTGAGATGTTAATTGTTGGCCCCCCAAACCACAGAGGCCTGTTTCAGGACATCTCCCTCAACTTTGATATCTGTCATGTATCCCAGAGCTCCACTGTTGTGAAGGATCAGATTAAACCGAATATATATATTTATTTATGGATATATATTTAATAGTATTTGTATATCGTTTGATATCCCCTGTATATTCCTTGTACAATATACACTGAATATCCCTTTAGTCTACTAACAGCCCATAATAGTTTCATTCTACCATTGGACGAGAACCTGGTGCCAGCAGCCAAGCCCCTTGGTTCAAGTTCAATCGTGCCGACGAACATGTCGTTACAAGCCCGGTTCCGCGTAGGAATACGTCTGGCGAAATACGAATGGTACTATTTGTTCACAGCGCATATATATATGGCGCAAGTAAAGTAGAACTTTCTTTTTTAGTCCATTAGTCCTTTACCCTCCAACCTAGTAACAGACGTGAAGCCTCACCCACGACGCACGTGTGGTGCAGTAAGGCCTACTTGGCCTCAGAATAGGCATTGAGACATCGTGTGGATTAATAGTTGAATTGTCATAGTTTGGCACTATACCGTCGAGTGGGACGTATTTCTATTAAGTTAATAATAGTCTATTATGTATGGTGCATCGTTCGGTTAGAGTTATAAAGTGAGCAGTACCCCCATCGTTCCTGACGTTATCTGGAGTCTTAACCAGGCTGGGCAGACCACGTGTGGTGCTTGCATCCGAGGAGCTCCGGGCCAGGACGAGTGGACCTGTACATTGGACTACTTCACCCGGACGACGTCGAGCCCTACACGGCTTGGATTATCTACGTGCTTTGGGTGCTTTGATTATGCCATGGATAACAGCCAACACTGCTGAGTGTTGGAACTACCCCCCCGAGAGGAGTCCAGGTGAGACGGCGCTCTACCCCGAGTGAGGTCGCCTCACGTCTCTTCGTTGTGGACCGGCAGCTACCGTCCACCAGAGGGCCCAGCTGTATTCATCTGCGGACCGAGGTTCTGTGGGCACCGTGTTCAGCACTCTGAATTCTCCCAAGAAATCGTCGGCCAGATGGGATACCGCCAGCGGCTCTCCTAACCCCCCCCCCCCCCTACTGACTTACAACCAGCGGGACCCCCCTTTAGTGTATCCAGCTATAATCATTTAAGTACCATCGCTATAGTTCCCTAAAGAACCAGGTTGTATACTTGCTCCCTGCGTAACCAGAGATTGGACATTCAATTTCAAGATTCAAGATTCAAGATTCAAGAGTTTTAATTGTCACGGCATACAGGTATACAATGAAATGCGGCTGGTCTTGCCCGCGACGATGTGCAATACAGTGGTACAACATATAATAGAATCCAATAAAATACAGTGGTACAACATATTAATAGAATCCAATAAAACAGTGCAATAAACAGGTACATGGTGTGCCATCTCGGTATCTGTACATTAGTATTTACAGAGCATATAGGACATGCTAGTTAGCTTTAGTAGTGCAATACACTGTTCCTGATGTTATACTACTTTAAGTGGCCTTTCCTCTGGCCATAAGTGTGCGTGTGTGCGGCATGAGTGTTAAAGTGGCTGCTAGTGTGTGAGCGTGCTCAGCGTGCGTGTCGTGTATGTACTTGTGTGTGGATAGTTCAATGTTGATTTACCTACGAATACTCATTTGCCTTACAAGTGCATTTCAAATCATAAATGTCATTAAGTGAACGTTGTATATACCCTTTGCTATATAAAATATTCGATTTATACATTTGTGTGGACTTCGTTTCATCAGGTGGGAAAGTGTTCATCATATCTATATCATGTACTGGATGGCCAGAAGTTAAAGTACATAAAGCAGGTAGTGGTTTAATGATACCATACTTATCAATACAGTCAGGGAATTGTACCCCTCAGTTACAATTGGTCCTTCGAGCCGGAGGGTAACTAGTGTAATATTAATATAGTGTTATTAATATTGAAATGGCCTATGATGAACACTCCACGAAACGGTCCTCCTAACGTAGAACGCCCGCAGCGCAGACGACAGCCACCTCAGTACTTAGAGGATTACGCTGTCAGTCAACTACCTAGCCTTCGACAAACGGTAAACGCGGTAAAAGTAGAAAGTAAAATTATGTCTGACCTTAACGACCAGGTTTCCCCGACCACAGAGGCCCTAGTGGGTTCTAATGTAACTGACCAGGCTCACGGTGGGGACCAGGAGGGAGCTGACATGCCTTTACCCCCCGCCAATACCGAAGAAGTAGTCCCCGACCAGCCCCGGGAGGAAGACAACCCTACAGAGAGAGAACTCTGCACGGAAGAAGAGGAGGAGAGCGCAGAGGAAATAGAGCTCCAGGACTCCCCAACGAGTACAGCCAGGAGCGGCTCACCTCAACAACCGTCTTCCCCCAGCGAAGCGGAGAGGATGCTATCACAGGCGTTCCTCGTCAGCCTGACAGCCTCTACCGAACGCGATCGACTTCAGGGTGAACGCGATCGACTCCAAGCACAGACGCTTAGCGAGCGCGAACAACTCCAAGCGCAGCAACGGAGCGAAGACGAGCGCATACGCCTGGAGATGAGACGCCTTCAGACGGAAGAGAATATGGCAAGAGACCGGGCCGACGCCCAGCGCGCCGCTGCCGGTGCCCAAAGAGAAGCAGAGCGCGACCTCGCTCTCATCCAGCGCGAAACCGAGCGCGACAGATTACAAGCCGAGCGCGACAAGCTACAAGCGCAACTAATGGAGCAGCTGATCCTCAAGGCAACACCCTCTCCCTCCGCCAGGGGTTCAAGGAACTCGTCGAGACAACAGTCAAGGGCAGCGTCTCCTAACCGAGCAAGCGACCCTGAACTTGACCAACAGACCAAGCCTATACCCCCCGCAGACCCCCTTACCAGACCGGTCCAAGCGAGACCCAGCTACAAGGAAGGAGCGGCATACACTGCGGAGAAGCTAAATAAACGACTACAGGATCTAGAGGACCTGATAGAAGAAGAAGAGGGAGAGGAGGAGAACCAAGCCCGACGACAGCACAGTACTCCACCGGACCAGGAGGTCCAGTACAGCCCAGGCTATACCCCCGCGGCGCTGCGCTACAGACCCCCGACTCTATTCACGGGTGAGCATGACGCACGACCAGCCCCCGAGGAATAGCACCTGGACCAGCGGGCCATGGTACCCTGCCGGTACCAGCCCACAGAGAGGCGCAAGAGGAGACTCGCCTAGGAGGTCTCTCCCCCAACGCTCGCCGATGTATCAGCCATCCACGGCGTCATACATTGCCACGCCGACGTTTCCAGACTTCACCTATGAGAATCGAGCACAGTACACGGAGCTCCGGATGTGCTTAGAGACAATGATGGTGGACGTCGTTGATGAACGTCACAAGTATGCAATATTACTGAAGCACCTGAAAGTACCGCGAGCGCACAATATAGCGCTAGCCTATGCCACCTCTACGACCCCATACACCGCGGCTCTAGCAGCGCTGGACCAGAGATATGGACGTATATGGGATTACGTAATCCAAGAGATAAGGCATATTGATCGCCTACCCCCAGCAACAGACAATCGCTCATTAGACGACCTGTCGATAAAAGTGCCGTCCCTGGTAGGGATGCTGGGAGCGCAACGAGAAAAGGGTATGCACGAGCTATACGCCAACTCTAACGTCGAGATGATTTTAGAGAAGCTGCCACCCGCAAGACAAGATCGTTTTAGGCGGCAGAGAGACCACCGTGATCTTAACGGTCCCGAACCATCCCTCCTCGATCTAGCCGACTTCCTGGCGAGAGAAGTCAGCAGCTTACGACTGGATACGTTCGTACGGAGCACGCCAAGCTCCAGAGAGGGACCCAGGAGAATAAACGATGGAAGAAGATCGGTGACTGTCATGCACCAATCAGAGTCAGTACCGAGCAGTAAGAGCCACAGTACCCCCTCGAGAAAAGAGAAGTGGAAGATGGTGTGCCCCTACTGCGAGAAGGAACACTGGCTGTCACAATGTGACCTGTTCACAAAGATGAATGCAGAAGAAGTGAGTCAATGGATAAAGTCCAACAGGCGCTGTTACCGATGTGCGCGCAGTCACATGGCAGCCGAATGCCGCCTAAAGAAAAGGTGCAGTCGGTGTGACGGAGCCCATCTAGATGTACTACACGACAGTAACAGAAGAAGGCCTGCACCTGCACCATCGAGCAGCACCAAAGCAAGTGTCATGTACATTGACCCCGCCAGCAGCAGCGGCGCCCAAGTGCTCTTAAAGGTAGTCCGTGTGACATTGAGCTACCAAGATAAAGTCATGGACACTTACGCCGTCCTTGATGACGGGTCAGAGAAGACCCTTCTGCTCGCGTCCGCTGCGGCCCAGCTGGGACTGCGGGGGAGCGAGAACCAAATGACGATTCGGACAATAAGAAGAGATTTAAAGACGATAAAGGGCGAGAATGTCTCCTTCACTATCGCAGCAAGCGGGCAGCCAGAGCGACGGTATAGGATTACAAATGCTTTCACCAGCCAAGAAATAGGACTATCGCAGTACACCTACCCCATCGCCAAGCTGATGGATAAATATGTGCACCTGCGTCAACTACCTATCCCGCTCATAGACGGCGCCACCCCGACCCTGCTGATAGGCTCCGACCATGCAGACCTCATTGTCCCGATAGACCGGGTCCATACAGGACCCCGAGGCTGTCCTGCAGCAGTCGAGACCCGCCTAGGGTGGACACTACAAGGCCCCCTCGCTAAATCTCTCAACCGAACAGCAGCCACTAGCTGCCTCCACTCCAGAACGACAGAAGAAGACACCACTCTCCTGCAGCATGTCGAGAGGCTATGGACACTAGAGACAATGCCCTTTAAGAACGAAAGGAAAGACATTCGTTCTAAAGAAGACATTTACGCCATCAACCTACTCGAGCAAGGGACAAAGAGAGTCACAGTCGGCGGAGTGATGAGATACGCAACTCCACTCCTGAGGCGAGAGGGAATGCCCACCTTTCACGCAAAGAAAGACGCCACGGAGCGGTATCTATTGAACACAGAGCGGCGCCTAGCCAAAGACCCCGCTCAAGAGAGTGTGTACCGCGCTGAGATTGAGAAGCTAATCACAGCGGGACACGTGACAAAGATTGACATTAAAGAGGCCGATCAGTTGACCGAATCATGGTACGTGCCGCACCACAAGGTCCACCACAACGGCAAGGATCGCATTGTGTTTAACTGCAGCTACCAGATCGGATCCCAAAATCTGAATAAAGAGCTCTTGCCCGGCCCCACACTCGGCCCCTCTCTACTAGGCGTGCTACTACGCTTCCGCCAGGACAAGGTGGCTATCAGCGGGGATATCAAAGGGATGTTCCTGCAGGTGAGACTAGTGGAGGAGGACAAGCCCCTGCTGCGGTTCCTATGGAGAGAGAGGATCGGAGATAAGAACCCAGCCATCTACCAGTGGGAAGTCCTCCCCTTCGGAACCACATGCAGCCCGTGCTGTGCTACATTTGCACTACAGAAACACGTCGCAGAGGACCCAGCAGCAGATGAAGAGGTCCGACACAGTGTGAAGAACAGTTTCTACGTGGACAACTGTTTACAAAGCGTTTCGACTCAAGAAGAAGCCGAGGCTCTCCTAATCAAGCTACGCGCCTCCCTGATCAAAGGCGGCTTTGATCTCAGGCAGTGGGCCAGCAGTGACCCGCACGTATTGCGCAGCCTCTCCCCCGCGGACAAGGCTGCCAGCAGCGAGACCTGGATGGCGGCAATCCCAGGAGAAGCCCAAGAAATGACACTAGGACTAGTCTGGCGCTTCAAAACAGACTCGCTCCACTATAGACACAAACCCCTGACCACGGAGCAGGGAAGGTCGACGGCGATACCGACCACCAGACGGAGTGTGTACAGAACACTCGCCAGACAATATGACCCATTGGGATGTATTCTACCTTACACTACAAGGGCAAAGATGATTGTACGAGCACTATGGGACAAGGACCAGGGCTGGGACGACCCAATACCCGCACACCTTGCCTCCACATGGAGAGAGTGGGAGACGGAACTCCGCTCACTCCCAGGCGTCAATATACGCCGCAGCTACTTCCCACCCACAGTGAGGCCAGAGACATGCAAGATGGATCTACACGTCTTCAGCGACGCCTCCGAAGTAGCCTATGGATCGGTGGCCTACTTGCGTGCCCAAGAGAAGGGAGGAGAGATACACACTGCTTTCATCCTGGCTCGCTCAAGAATAGCCCCACGAAAGCAACAATCTATCCCGCGTCTAGAGCTCTGCGCAGCCCTAGCAGGAGCGCATCTAGCCACGTTAATCCAACGTGAACTCACCATTCCGGTGCACAGAACAATCTTGTGGTCAGATTCCACGACAGTACTCACATGGATCAAGTCTGATTCATGCAGATACAAAGTCTTCGTGGGAGTCAGAGTCACCAAGATTCAAGAGTTAACAGAAGCAGCGAGCTGGCGGTATGTGGACACCAAACACATCCCAGCTGACGTCATCACCCGGGGAATGTCCCTGGATGACCTCACCCGTCGCAACATCTACAGTGACGGACCAGAATTCCTCAAGCTCCCAGAAGAAGAGTGGCCTACGCCCACCCCACGGGAAGCGAGTAAAGAGGAGGCTGAGAACAAGAAACCTATGTTCTGTGGACTGAGCACAGTCGCCTCCACAGACCCCAACATAGATGATTGCATTACCCTACAGAGTGCACAGCTAAAGACATTCCTGTGGCACCACCCAGAGATTCAGTCCACCACTGACATTTCAGCAGCTGACTACGAAGAAGCAGAACTTCTTCTACTACAACGAGCCCAGAGAGACTCGTTCCCCGATGAGCTAGACTGTCTACAGGGAGGAAAGCCCGTCCCATCAGACAGCAGACTGCTCCACCTGGCACCCGAGAGCGACGCCCATAATCTCATCAGAGTGGGTGGTCGTCTGCGGAGAGCCCCCGATCTACCGGATGACGTTAAGTACCCGATAGTCTTGAACAGCCGACACAAGGTCACAGAGCTGATCATAAAGAAATACGACGAGGATGTACACCACGCAGGAGCAGAGAGAGTCTTCGCGGAGATCAGACGTCGCTATTGGATACTTCAAGGAAGAGAAGCGGTGCGACGCTTCCAGCGAACCTGTCTAGACTGCCGAAAGTGGCGCGCGCAGCCCAGCATACCCCGGATGGCTGACCTACCTCCCTGTCGCCTCCGACTCGGCGACAAGCCATTCCACTCCACAGGCATGGACTGTTTTGGCCCGTTGTATATAAAGAAAGGAAGAGGAACCGAGAAGCGGTGGGGTATTGTATTCAAATGCATGACCACCAGAGCGATACATATCGAACTCCTTTCAACCATGAGCACAGACTCATTCCTTATGGCCTTCCGAAGATTCACATCACGGAAAGGAAAACCGTCTACATTGTTGTCTGATCACGGGACAAACTTCAAAGGCGGAGAAAGAGAGCTGAGAGAGAGCTTCCAAGCTATGGGCCCAGAACTTAAGACCCACCTCGCTCCATCCCAGATTGACTTCCAGTTTAATCCCCCGAACGCACCCCACTTCGGTGGAACCTGGGAACGAGAAGTACGTTCTATAAAGACAGCCCTGTACGCCGTGCTTGGGGCCCAGACTGTGGCGGAAGAAGTCCTAATGACAGTCCTCACGGAGATCGAGGGAGTATTGAACTCCAAGCCCCTCGGCTACGTCTCCAGTGATGTAGCAGATGTCGACCCAGTCACCCCCAACACACTCTTGATGGCGCGGCTAGACCCCGCGCTACCCCAGACAATGTACAGGCCTGAATAAGCGAACGGCCGAAGAATGTGGAGGTACAGTCAAGTACTAGCTGACAAGTTTTGGAACAGCTTCCTACTCCACTACCTACCGTCTCTACAGACCCGCCAGAAGTGGGTAAAAGAGAGAGACAATTTGACAGAAGGAACAGTCGTCATGATTATCGACCAGTCACTACCCAGAGCTATGTGGCCGGCTGGCCGCGTAAGCAAAGTGATCACCGGTGCCGATGGCAAGGTCCGAGCAGCTGAAGTGCTCGTCCAAGGGCGAACTTACACACGACCCGTGGCGAGGCTAATAGAACTGCCCAGACTCCCAGACACTATCGATGATGACCATGACCCCATGACTTTGTGAGTTGACTGACCCTTACAGCGGACCTTGAGTGGTAGACAGTGCGGTTAATCTGTCTCTGCTTAGCTAATTAGGTGGGACTAATTAGGGGGCGGCTGTTGTGAAGGATCAGATTAAACCGAATATATATATTTATTTATGGATATATATTTAATAGTATTTGTATATCGTTTGATATCCCCTGTATATTCCTTGTACAATATACACTGAATATCCCTTTAGTCTACTAACAGCCCATAATAGTTTCATTCTACCATTGGACGAGAACCTGGCGCCAGCAGCCAAGCCCCTTGGTTCAAGTTCAATCGTGCCGACGAACATGTCGTTACAAGCCCGGTTCCGCGTAGGAATACGTCTGGCGAAATACGAATGGTACTATTTGTTCACAGCGCATATATATATGGCGCAAGTAAAGTAGAACTTTCTTTTTTAGTCCATTAGTCCTTTACCCTCCAACCTAGTAACAGACGTGAAGCCTCACCCACGACGCACGTGTGGTGCAGTAAGGCCTACTTGGCCTCAGAATAGGCATTGAGACATCGTGTGGATTAATAGTTGAATTGTCATAGTTTGGCACTATACCGTCGAGTGGGACGTATTTCTATTAAGTTAATAATAGTCTATTATGTATGGTGCATCGTTCGGTTAGAGTTATAAAGTGAGCAGTACCCCCATCGTTCCTGACGTTATCTGGAGTCTTAACCAGGCTGGGCAGACCACGTGTGGTGCTTGCATCCGAGGAGCTCCGGGCCAGGACGAGTGGACCTGTACATTGGATTACTTCACCCGGACGACGTCGAGCCCTACACGGCTTGGATTATCTACGTACTTTGGGTGCTTTGATTATGCCATGGATAACAGCCAACACTGCTGAGTGTTGGAACTACCCCCCCGAGAGGAGTCCAGGTGAGACGGCGCTCTACCCCGAGTGAGGTCGCCTCACGTCTCTTCGTTGTGGACCGGCAGCTACCGTCCACCAGAGGGCCCAGCTGTATTCATCTGCGGACCGAGGTTCTGTGGGCACCGTGTTCAGCACTCTGAATTCTCCCAAGAAATCGTCGGCCAGATGGGATACCGCCAGCGGCTCTCCTAACCCCCCCCCCCCTACTGACTTACAACCAGCGGGACCCCCCTTTAGTGTATCCAGCTATAATCATTTAAGTACCATCGCTATAGTTCCCTAAAGAACCAGGTTGTATACTTGCTCCCTGCGTAACCAGAGATTGGACATTCAATGTTGATTTACCTACGAATACTCATTTGCCTTACAAGTGCATTTCAAATCATAAATGTCATTAAGTGAACGTTGTATATACCCTTTGCTATATAAAATATTCGATTTATACATTTGTGTGGACTTCGTTTCATCAGGTGGGAAAGTGTTCATCATATCTATATCATGTACTGGATGGCCAGAAGTTAAAGTACATAAAGCAGGTAGTGGTTTAATGATACCATACTTATCAATACAGTCAGGGAATTGTACCCCTCAGTTACATCCACCATAAAAAACCTCTGAGGCATTTTTGATTCCTCCCTCTCATTTAATGCACATATAAAAAATGTCACCAAAATTGCATTCTTCCATCTTTGTAATATCGCAAAAATTCGCCCCATTTTAACTCTGGCTGATGCTGAAACCCTGATTCATGCTTTTGTCTCATCACGTCTGGACTACTGTAATGCACTTTTTTCAGGCCTACCTAATTCAAGCATCAAAAATCTTCAACTCGTGCAAAATGCGGCTGCATGGATACTAACTAGAACTACCTACAAAATTTTAAATGGGCTTGCACCGCTCTATCTATCCGATCTCATCTCCCGATACTCGCCCGCTCGTGCTTTGCGCTCACAAAATGCGGGGCTTCTATCGATCCCTAGGGTTAAAAAGAAATCCGCCGGCCACAGAGCCTTTGTCTAGCGCGCTCCCTACCTGTGGAACAAATTACCTGCCGTCATCAGGGCTCTGTCGAAGCTTTTAAATCCCTGCTTAAGACCCATCTTTTCTCTCTCTCCTTCAACCTACCCTGATCTCACCTGGTCGGGGACTGACCTTTAGATTAATCTGTCTAGTTTAGTTAGGAAGTTTATTTTATTTTCCCCCATGTCTGCTTTTTTGCAGCACCACAAACATGGGAACTCTCTAACTCCTACCCCCCCCCCCCTCCCCCCTCCCTCCCCTTCCCTCCCCCATCTCTCTGAGTGCCCGTCTCCTAGCACTGACTAAGGTGATGGATGCCTCGGGGTCTTGGCCAAGATTGCAGTGACTGCTCTACATGCACCACCGAGGCCTTGGATCAGTTACTTACCGTCGTCTGTCCGTGGTCCTGTCAACTGATGTGTCAACGCGGTTTCATTGCTGGGTTAAGTACTTCTATTCTATTCACATAATATGCTTACTTCATATATCTACTCCATTCACATATATGCTTACCACTTGTATCTATTGCTATGTCCGCCCACTACAATCACATGAGCTGTCTAACGCCTGTCCCGTCTCCCTGTCCCCCTGTGAGTTGCTGTCCTGGAGTGCTGACCGGAGTGTCGGACGTCCCTTGATGAAGGCCGGGAGGATGCGACCCCCTCTGCGTGCCCTCCTGTCTCCAGAGGTCTCGTAGTGGTGACCGGAGTGCCGGACGTCCCGCGATGATGTCGGGGAGTTCGCGACCCTCTCTGCGCCGCCCCCTATCTCCCTGTCTCCGGCTGTCCCTGAGCAATGACCGGAGTGTTGAATGTCCCGTGATTAAGACGCTATCAGCTCTATCTTCAATCTTTCAAAATATTCAGTTGCTATGGCTATCAGCTCTATCTTTAATCTCTCAAAATGTTCAGTTGCTATTGCATGCACTCATCTGTGTTTCACTACACACTTGAGTGCATGCTTACCAACTGTTAGTCTGCAACACTACTATCACCGACATCTAAGAAGGGAGATCCCCCCTTGAATGGCCCTTCTAAGGTTTCTCTCCTCCACACTGCCTGTGGAGCATTTTTCCCTATTGTTAGGTTTTAGTGAGTTTTTCCTTACCTTCGCGTGGGGTATGTCTGGGAGTGCTTGCATTCTTTCATTTATTTGCATTTATTTTAAATTTGTTGGACCTTATGGTGTTCTTGTTCTGTTCTTGACATATTGTTATGTTTTCTTCTTGACTTGTTTAAAGAAGACCTGTACGGCCCATGGGGACATTAACGTGTGTTGTCGGGCCTTTTTTGATTTGATTTGATTTGATTTGATTCTACCTACCAATATCATGTGTCTGGTATAGATGTTCTTCTACTGTACCAGTATCATGTGTCTGAGATGTTCTTCTACCAGTATCATGTGTCTGGTGGAGATGTTCTTCTACCAGTATCATGTGTCTGAGATGTTCTACCTACCAGTATCATGTGTCTGAGATGTTCTTCTACCAGTATCATGGGTCTGGTGGAGATGTTCTTCTACCAGTATCATGTGTCTGAGATGTTCTTCTACCAGTATCATGTGTCTGGTATAGATGTTCTTCTACCAGTATCATGTGTCTGGTAGAGATGTCCACCTACCAGTATAATGTGTCTGAGATGTTCTTCTACCAGTATCATGTGTCTGAGATGTTCTACCTACCAGTATCATGTGTCTGGTGGAGATGTTCTTCTACCAGTATCATGTGTCTGGTGGAGATGTTCTTCTACCAGTATCATGTGTCTGAGATGTTCTACCTACCAGTATCATGTGTCTGGTGGAGATGTTCTTCTACCAGTATCATGTGTCTGGTATAGATGTTCTTCTACCAGTATCATGTGTCTGGTGGAGATGTTCTTCTACCAGTATCATGTGTCTGAGATGTTCTTCTACCAGTATCATGTGTCTGAGATGTTCTTCTACCAGTATCATGTGTCTGAGATGTTCCACCTACCAGTATCATGTGACCGGTAGAGATGTCCATGTTGGAGTTGGCGGGCTCTTCGCACCAGGACGAGGTGCTGCTGCGGGCCGAGGGGCTGACCGCTGGACCCCCATCGCTGAACTGTGACGACACGCTGTTGATGCGAGAGGAGATGACTTCCACCGGCGTTGGTCGTTCCACCGGTGGCTTGACCACCATGCGCTGACGACACAGCTCCTGGAAGACACAGGCGAAGCAAGACGGGGAGGACACATGAGAAACGTTAGGTACTGCTGGAGGACACAGGCGAAGCAAGATATGGAGGACACATGAGAAACGTTACGTACTGGTGGGGACGTCAGTGGACCTCATGATCCAAAGTGTACGTAACTATGTTCGTAACTATGTTCGTAACTATGTTCGTAACTATCTTCGTAACTATCTCGTCGTAAGAAATAAAAAAAATTCATAAGGAGTTTGTACAAACAGATTTACAAAAATCCTCCTCCAGATGCCTGAACGCGTCAAACAGTCTTCGTAAGTGGCCAAAATGTTCTCCGCTGAATGAAGAACGTCAGTCATTATTTTTTTTTTTTAAACTTACATTTTTTATTAACAGTTATTTAGACAGACAGCACTTACAAAAAACAAATAATAAAAAATGAAGAAACTAGCATCACAATAAAAACAAAAAGAAAAAACAGTGCACATAAATATTTACATGGGTATCACATGGTTAGTTGTCTGGTTCCCCTACTGTTGTTTTCTAGGTATTTGATACAAAGGCTGATTGTGTATCTCCCTTAAACAGGCATAAACAGGTAATTCCTACTCAAAGATGATAAATGCTGACTAAGGCTTGTATGTGTGATCTGGGTCCAGAGACCCTCCTTGAGCTTCTTTCTTCCCTTATCCTTCGTCCTTTCTTTTTTTTTCTCTTGTTTATTAACTTTCACTTTGCCTTTTGGTTCACCCATACACAAACCACATCATCCCTGAATATTTAATATCACACCGTTAAACAGACATAAATAATAAGGTATAAAAGCATTCAGCAATTGTAATATCCCAAAAACAAAATAGAAAATACTAACTAAAGCACAGGTGTGTGACATGGGTTCATAGACCCTCCTTGAACATCTTTCCTCCTTTACCCTTCGCCCTCTTGTGTTGCATTTGGTTCTTCCTCTGTGATGTCGTTCTCGTTCCTTTTATAATTCTCCCACTTTCCCCATCTTTCCCCAAATTTCTCTTCCTGTAACCTCAGCATGTGTGTTATCCTTTCCATATCCTGTATTTCTTCCACTATTCCTACCCATTTTGCTATTGTCGGTGGGTCTTCCTTGTACCACAGTCTCGTTATTGCTTTACTGGCCGCTATCAACATTATCTTTATTAAATATTTGTCCCCCCCTTGTATTCCCTCGTGTGTCAGGTCTCCTAAGTAAAGCACCAGTCCTGTTTGTGGTAGCCCGTATCCTAATATTCTGATCATTGCTTCCCCTATCTCCTCCCAATACCCCTTCAGCTTCTGTGATCCCCAGAATATGTGCGTGTGATTTGCCCCCTCCTTCCCACACATCCTCCAGCATGCTTTTTGTGTTGGTGCATATTTTCCCTTCAGCTCTGGGGTTATAAAGAATCTGATTATGTTTTTCCATCCAAATTCTTTCCATATTCTCGATCCTGTTGTTGAATGTTGTACCTCGCATATGTTCCCCCATTCCTTCCCTGTTATTCCTATCTCTAGTTCTCTCTCCCATTTCTCCCTTATATAATCGGTTGTGTGTCCCTTGCTGGTCATTATAGCCCGGTATATTGCTGATATTACTCTTCCTTGCCCCCCTTCGTATGCCCATACTATCATCTTTATTATTCCATTCTGTTCCTCGTCTTTGGCCCCCCTTATTTCTTTGTTGTAGTAGTCTCTAACCTGTAGATATCTGAAGTGGTCTCTGTTTTCTAGTCCAAATTTCTCCTTTAATTTTTGTAGTGTCTGCATTTCTCCCTTCTCTATCATTTTGCATATCGCTGTTGCCCCCCCCCCCCCCCCCTCTCCCACCTTCTGAATCCATGGTCTAACCTCCCTGGTTTGAATCTATTGTCATGTGCTACCCATCTCAGGACCCCTGACTGCTTCTCCAATTTGTGTGTTTTTACTACTCTGTTCCATATGGTCAAGGTGCATTTGGTGATTGGATCTAATAGTCCCTCTTTTTCTTTAAATAGTTCCCTATCTCCCACCAGAGCTTGTACCTTGTATCCCTCCCCTTCTTTTTCAATGTCTTTCCATCTTGCCTCATATCTGTCGTTACACCAGCACGTCACTGCTCTCAGTTGTGCTGCATAGTAATAATCTTGTAGGCTGGGTACTGCCATCCCTCCCTCTTCCTTTGGTAGTTGTAGTGTTTTATATCTGACCCGTGGTCTTCTCCCCGTCCATATGAACCTCGATATCAGTCTGTCCCACTCCCTGAATTGATTCTGTGGTATTTGTATGGGTAGTGACTGGAATAGGTACAGTAACCTTGATAGTATGTTAATTTTAATGACCTCTATTCTTGAATTGAAGTCCAAGGGCATTACTGTCCATCTCTCTAGGTCTCTCTTTATGTTCTGATTTATCTGTGTATAATTCGCCTCAAACAGTTTCTCCACCCCTCTCGTGATGTTCACCCCTAAGTATTTAATCTTGTCCATGTCCCATCTTATCCCGTACTGTTCTCTAATTTCCGTCGTTGGAGAATAGTTCCATGCTAAGGTCTGTGTCTTTGTCACGTTTAGTTTGTATCCTGAGTAGTGGCCATATTCCTTCAGTAGATCCATCAGTGCCGGGAAGCTCTTTTCTGGTTGCCTCATGTATACTATCACGTCGTTTGCAAATAGGCCTAGTTTATATTCCGTTCCCTTTAGCCTTACTCCCTTGATGTCCTCGGTCTGTCTGATCAGTTGTGCCAGTGGTTCTATGAAAACGGCGAAGAGCGTCGGTGAGAGACAACATCCCTGTCTGGTAGCCCTCTCTAATCTGATTCTATCCGTCAAGCTGCCATTCACCTTAACCCTCGCTGTCGGTTCTTGATATAGTGCCTTGATCATCTTCATCGCCCTCTCGTTTAGTCCGAACCTCATCAATGTTTTATATAAAAATGTCCAGCTGACACTGTCGAACGCTTTTTCTGCATCTAGGCTAATCAGTACCGCGCTACCCCCTTGTTTTTGTATCTCCTCTACTATGTGTAATGTCTTTCTCACGTTGTCCTGTGTCTGTCTCCCTTTAATAAATCCAGTTTGATCTTCATCTATAATGTCTGGCATAAACGTCTCAAATCTTTTTGATATTATCGATGTATACATCTTGTAATCTACGTTGAGTATGGACACAGGTCTGAAACTACTACATAATTCCCTATCCTTCCCTTCCTTCGGTATCGTGGTGATTATGGCTTCCTTCCACGAGGGGGGCATTTTCCCCTCTTCCATCGTGTGTCTGAACGCCGCCCCTAACATGGGTGCTAATTCAGTTCTAAATGTCTTGTAGAATTCCGATGGGAATCCGTCGCTCCCCGGAGACTTGTTGTTTTTAGCTCTACTAATTGCATCTTCCAGTTCTTGTTCCGTAATTATTTTATTTAATTCTTCATTCTGTTCTTTCCCTATCGATGGTAACTCTAGCTTCTCCAGATACGTCAGTCATTCTTAACTCATTCGGGGCCATCCACATAATATTACGTGTTTGCCCGACAACCGTTGGGTGCCAGCCACGTAATATTACGCTTTTGGTTCGTTTTTTTTTTTTTTCTTCTTTTTTTCTTAATATCCTATTCACTGTCACGGAGCTGTATTTTGGCTGGAAAAGGCATATTGGGACTCCGAAAGTGCAGTACCGGCCAGATCCTGGTAATGGCGCTGTCTCGAGAATGCAGTAACCCCTGTTGCAGACCTGGTGTCACACTGTTTACGCTCCGGGCAGACTTTTTTGTTAGTCTGAAGCGAGGCCTTCACTCGATCGCATGGAATACTTCTTGGGATGCCGAATTCATTATGCAGTAAATTATTATGGCATGGGCCAAAGGACTATGATCTACCAGATGCCGATCAAACAATTGAAAAAAAATAATTGGAATCCAACCGGCCAAAGGTAAGAGCAATTTGACGTAAATTTCAGCTTGATCGTGCAAGGATTTAATAGCCATCCCCCAGATCAGCCTATGTTGTGGTAATAACAAATGCCGTTATTGGCAATCAATTAATCAGAAACGACTTTCCCCGCCCCCCCCCCCCTTTTATGCATTTATGATGGATGTTGGATTTTTAACTGTCGTGTGTAGGGACGAAACGCCAATGGATTTTAACGTTATTAGCTCAGCACCTTATAAATAGCCTTGCAGGAATTATCCCAGATCATTCCGATATAACACTCATATTCACCACGGTATAAAACGGGAACGTATTGATGAAAAAAATATTTATTTCATGCATCTTGAATGGAAGGTTCTTACTGTCAATTGACAATGATATTGGATACATAGCTATAATATAAAATATAGATTTAGCTCTACAAACAATGTGACGCACAGTGAAAAGTTGTAATGGAAAGCTGGCCTAACTAAACTGGAAGTGCGTTCTCGTACACCAGCATTTGCATACAGACATGCTCCGCCAGCTCCTTATAAGGAGAGACTAAGAATCTTGAGTTGGGGGAAAGCATGTAGCATGAAAGCAATTTGCGACTGATCAAAATTGTATTAGATTAGATTCAAATGTTTGTCATTATACAGCACAAATACAAGACAATGATAATATGTTTGGCATCCAACCAGAGTGCAAAATACAGTAAAGTGCAATAGTACAATGCACAGGGCCCAGTAATTCAAAACTTTGAATCCCTATCTGATCGGATCAGATTTGGATTTTGCGTAGTTCAAAACCAAAAAACAGGATTGGGATCACTTTCATATCCAATCAGATCAGGAAATCAAATCCAAGCTTGATCAGAGTGTCTTTGATAGGTGATTAACTCTTTGTTACAATACATTGGAAAATGAGAGGGATACACATTTCAAGCCAACATCTTAAGCTTCAATTTAATGTAGGAATGACTATTGAAAGATGTTTTGATTATGAGCAATTCACACTAGAGTAAAACGTGTGACAACGTCCCCCGTTCTCCCCTAGTTCAACAGGATTGGGATCAGTTTGGTCCAAAAAAAAATTCCAAATCTTGATCCCACTAGAGGGTGGATTACAAAATGTACTATACAATTTATTAAAAAACATATTTCAATATAAATAAGATGGCAACGTTCTTTAACTGAAATAAATACAACATGTTTAGCCTTCATGGCAAATCAATAAAATATTGAATTTTTTTGTCACATTTGTGGTGGCCCATTTAGTTTTGAACCAAATGTTGATGACATAAATGTGTATGCTCATAAAAGTATCACAACAAAGATTGTCAATCACAAATGCCTTAAAAAAAAAACTTCAACAAAGAAAAAGTCCATCATCTGTCATCACCTTCAGCAAACTGAAACCTCACTTAGAATTCACCTCCTCAAAGCACGCCTGGATGATCCAGCTGCCTTTGAATGAATGTTTTTCTGTTGTTACGCTAATGGGAGTATTTCTTTGAATTAAAAAATATAATTAGACATTATAGATGTCTCTGCAATGTGGTATCTTGTCTTCCTTGTATTATTTTTCATATCCACTATGGAGATCGGTAGGATTAAAGTACTGATATTCAGGATCTAGTAATCTTTAATAGTCTGAATCTGGATCAGGGTGATCCTATCCTGAATTGCTTTGAAATACCGGGACATAATCTGGCTGAGTTGTCTGATCTTGAATCACAAAAAATGGGATTTCAAAATCTGACCAGGGCCCAGGAATTCAAAACTTGTAATCCCTATTGATTGATTGATTGATTGATTGATTGATTGAACATTTTAATTAACAGATTGCAGAATGTTTACAGTACAGCACAGCTCAATACACACAATTGTTAAAGGGATGCAGACCAGAGAAAGACTTTCGTCTTGTTTACATGAGGGTCCCCCATTTTCAATTCATAATGAGTTGAAATTAATGAATCCAAATCTGATCGGATCAGATAGGGATTCAAAGTTTTGAACTCCTGGGCCCTGGAGGTCAAAACTTTTAATCCCTATTTGATCGGATCAGATTTGAATTGTGGGTAGTTCAAAACCAAAAAACAGGATCAGGATCACTTTGATATCCGATCAGATCAGGAAATCAAATCCAAGCTTTACTCTGGATCAAATCTTCAAAACGTTAGGTTATGACTATTACCAAGTTCTGTTAGTATAGCGACGCTCGGCATCGCTCTCTGCACTATCTCGCATATGTGCACGCGCACTGAATAAAGACCACAATGTACCTTTAATCCCAATATTCATCTGACCACACCCCTATCAGCTTACCCATATAAGCAGGGGTGGGGCCACCCACTCGCCTCCTTCCCAAGCTTTCGCCACAAGGCGAGGTCAAAGGCTGCAGCGGCCGTCGGATGCCGAGCGTCGCTATACTAACAGAACTTGGTTATAGTCATAACCTAACGTTCTGTTTCGTATTCGCTCTCGCTCGGCATCGCTCTCTGCACAAGGGAGGCCGAGCGAGAGCCAACGGCCGACAAATACACCCCGCTGACAGCCCCCCACAACCATCAGAACAGGGAGGGCCGAGCCCCCCCGACCCACCCTAATGGAGGGCACCCCCCCTATTAGGGGCTTCACGGGAGGGCGACGGACCCGACCGTGCAAAGAGGCACTCAAGCAACTCAACGCACAGGGTGAGCAGACCGTGGCTTGACCCCACGACTACACACACGCACAACCCGCATGCCACCCGGGAACGAACGGAGGAACAACCTCGTTACTGCCCCCAGAATCACGGGGTCAAGGGCAAACCCAACCCCGTGGCAAGGCCGTAGCAGCGGAGCGCGAAGGAAGACCCAGACCCACCAAAAGGACTGGACTCCCTGGAATGGGGGCCCGGAGAAGTCCATGATGCCAGCATCAAGACCCCACCAGGTGGGCACGCAGTGCCCCGCCCCCCACATCGCCAGCGTATTCGGACAAAGGCCCCTCAGCCGAGCGGGCCCCGTCCCCCCAATAGCACACCGCCTGGCACACTGACCCTGCAACAGGCAGTCAGCATAGCCGTAAGCACACAAAAAAGGTTAACCAACGGAAGCAGGCAGCGCACCGGGGAAAAACCAGGCAACAGGCTATTAACCCTAGCCTGGAGACTGCGGACGAGACAGGCGCCAGAGGGGACAGCTGAACACAGCCGCCCCGGCGGAAGGAGCGTAAGCTGGCGGTGTTGCATGACCAAGCCTCCATTTAAAAACCCCCACTCAGAGGGGTCGAGGCAGAGAAGGCTGACACGATTGGCAGACGTCATGAACGTGCAGGGGCACCCTCAAACGGTGAACCCGGGAGTTGACACTGCTCCAACACACCAGGGAATCAACCACCTTGGTGTTACCCAATGCGGTGGTTGTTCCTATAACCCCTCAAGAAAAAACTCCAAAACACACCTGCGGGTATACACCGGCTATACCGCAGTACAAGTGTTTCAGTTTCCAAAAAAGGGTTAACCCAGGCCTACGGGTCGACGAAACATTACTTCGAACCGGGCCTGGCGGTACGAGAAGCACAGGGTCACCAGAGGAGGTCAAAAACCACCCCCACAGGCCCCTCTTCGCCATGCGTGAGATTGGAGCGAAAAAGAATGGAGAACCAGCCCCTAAGCACACCGTACTTGGTATTCCCAGGCTGTCTCCCAACCAAGTACTAACCAGGACCAACCTGTGTAGCGGCCGAGATCCGACGAGATCGAGCGTGTACAGAATGGCATGGCCGTAAGCCATTACGACAGTGCTGAGTAAAAACGTACCCAACCAGGGTCTCCATAGCGCTTAACCCTGCGACACCCGGACCGACCTGGCATTTTTCCCCCTGAAAAAAGCCCAAGTCCCTCAGGGTACCAGAACAGCAGATCTGCATCCCCGGCGGACAACGGGTTCAACTGATCCGGACCAGCGTGACCAGAACCAGTCCCGTGCCCTAACCACGCCGACATGCCTACTCCAGGAGAAAGGACAGATATGCGTGTCGATCTTAACATGAAAAGAAGGCGCCACCCAGACGTTCGGGCGAACCGCGCCTGGTGGCCCACCCCAAGGGCGTGAGACCCCTCTACATATGTTCAGATCCATTCCGTCATCATCCCCCAGACATGAACGAGAATCCGTCGAAAACCAACTCAGGTCGTGGGATTTGGTCGTCGGAAGAGGAAAAACCCCCATCTCAGTTGCTTCATAAAAACGCCATTTTAACCACAAGCAACCAAGCGTGCCAGTCAGTCGCCTGTTTACAGCGAGCTAGCACTATACATGCGTCGGGACACACCCCCATCAATGAACAGGCTATTTAGACCTGTCATTGAATCCCCAAGGCGCCCAGGGGAACGACAAGAGGGGTGTGACACTTCCTAACTCCAACACTTTTTGAATAGAAAAGAAGGAAGCATCAACAGTATGTATCCCAGTCTACACAGCCGGGGGTAAAAAAAATTCACATTTTTACATCCCACCACCCTCCCATAGGAAGGAGACGGGGATCCCCAGAGAGACTTCCCACGCGAGCTGTACAGATTGAAAAGAATATATTGCACCTTGAGCCATGTAAAAAATTGGTTTTAGGGCTCTCCGGGGAAGAGGCACTGAACCCATACACACTCAATAATCGAATTGAATCGAATACATATACAATAGAATAGGACACCTTCTAGAGGGTCCACTCACTTTGACAATCTGAGGAGGAAGGCTCTGTACTCTGATGGAGGCTCCCTCACATGGAAGAAGGAGTCCGAACTCACAGAAGGCCCGAATAGGTGCTTGGTGAGGAGGAGCCCTGACCACCCCCCTGAAACAGATCCATCACATGGACCTGAACAGCACACGGAAGTCCTACCAACAGAGACGCGCACGGTGACGTACTCTATGGCGGGGGAATTCCTGCGGTGCACACGCCCAATATACCAGGCCGTGGGACCAGGAAACTCCATCCCCCCCCCCCGTAACGTGCCGAACCGCCACGTGACGGGAATCTTGAAGGACAGGGGGTGTACCCCTGACCGACAGAAACAAGGAGGAGAGGAAAGGTTACCAGTTCACCCCTTTACGACCCCACACCCATGATACGATGTAATGACAAAAAGAGAATATGACACAGTCATAGTCAGCTCTATGAAGCGTTTGACAGCTCCACACAGCGCATGAGCTAACCTGATATCTGATTTTTACTAAGGAAAAAACACAGAATAGAGAGGGCTCTAAAAGCCCCGGTCCAACATACACATGTGCTTCTGTGGCCAGTCCAACCCAGTTGTAGGTCACATGACACACACAACCCATCATCACCTACAAAAAATGGCAAAAACACTCTACAGAGGAACGCCGTTTTTCATAATGAGAGAATACATAATTCTCGATTAGTATCGGCCACAGGCCTTGCTAAGCACACACGACAGCGACCAAACAATCTTTTCTTTTAGGAAAATAAAGTTTCTCCAGCTGTTTTAGCACAACCTCAGCAATCAAGCTAAGGGTTACATCGCATCCCTACCACACAAAAAACACAATGTAGTGCAACATGTCTGATAGGAGGATGAAAAAGTCCCCAGGGAACCGGGGGGAAACACAATCCTCTTATTTTACCCTCAATACGGCCAGTTAAAACAGGAAAACCTGTTAATATGTGAACACTGTTCATTGTCATCACAGGCTGAGAAAAGAACATTCTTTTACTCACTTGTCACTAAGCATAGCTTCATAGGTTAGTTACCTTAGTTGTGAGTACACGGTACATATAAACACACATGATGTTTCTCACACAACAACCAGATCATTTTCTGTAACAACCCGATTTGCACGGAGAAGCTAACTGCCAGTGACAAAGACAGTTCACACATAACTTGCGTCGTATCCTAAATGCATTGCAGCAACACACGTTTTGGGAAAAACATCGTTATTCACAAAACATTAAGAAAGGTAAAACCAGAAGACGTGTTATAAGGTCTGGTCAAACCTTGTCCTACCCGGAACGTAGATCAGCGAAGTGCAGTCACAAGACACGTAGGAACACAGCCGCTCCTGTGTTGTTCGAACTGGGCAGCGCCGCCGCTCCAACCCGCACTACAGTCCTCTTTGTTGACGCAACTTTGCCGTCCTGGCTCAGGGCAGGGTCGACGAACATCTCCTGTCAAAGATGACGTCGTAGTCCAGAGTGTTTAAAAACATGTTATAATCAAAGCACGTTCAACAGAGTAGCATTAAGCTAACGGCCGCTCCAACCGTTCGGGCGCTACTGCCCCTGCTCACGAGACGCCGAGCTAACGGCACACGCGACCAGAAGCGAGCTTGCGGCGGTGCGCGAGGAGCTGAAGCTACCCCGCGCCAGGCCTTGGCCTATAGCAGCAAGCTAACGTTACCTAGTGATCACGACATGCTAGCGCCGCAGCTAACAGCTGACTGGCTAACAGTAGGCCCACCTAAGTAGGCCATGCAGCGATCCCAGCAGGCTAACGCAGCAGCTAACAGCTGACTGGCTAACCGTAAGCTAAGCAGCTATCACCTGAACTTGTATACAATGACATAACACTCACCCAGACAGGCCGCCGTTCTGAACCTCTCCTCACTTTTTAAGAGAAAAGAGAAACAAGATGTCAACACTGCTTTACAACGGTGATTTTACCAACACCCGACGGAATCAGCACAATACCAAACTGGCCTGTGTAGCTGACTTGAACATGGATCTGCCGCTATCGCACATCCATGCACATATCTCCTCGTGAAGGAATACTCTCATTTGGATATGAAAGAAGGGGCTTAACACGGGACAGAGAGAAATCCACTCGTCCAGAAAACACAGGGATCACCAGTGTTAATGGTCGCGGCCCACTAGTTAACTAAAATGGCTTCAGACCAAGGTCTTCCGTCGTCTAGGAGACTGAACAAAGGACCCTAGCCTGGGCCCGGTTTTCATAAACATTGTCAATTAGTCCCCATAGCACTAACAGACAAGTGGAGCCTGCCAGCAAAACACTACTCACCCAACCTGGAACGCACCGCTTCTCACAACAGCGGCGCGCCACTACAGTCCCTGCACCGCCGGAGGGTTTCACTCCGTCCAGCTGCATCAAAGAAGACTGTAGCTGGGAGGTATATAGCGGCGTGAACCCCCAATACGAAAACCGGTGGAGGATTTTTAGAATGATCATCATCTTCCAGACACTCCAGTACGAAGACAATATCGCCGTATTTTCTCGAAAACAGTGAGAGAGAAAATAAAGATATGATGTCAACGTATCCTTGTTTCCCAAAGCTGCTCCTAATCCTTTCTTCCAGCATGGTGTCAAGTGTGGGGATCTACCGAGGCACTTCTTCCTTGTGGTGAAAGCGAGAAGGAGGCGAGTGGGTGGCCCCACCCCTGCTTATATGGGTAAGCTGATAGGGGTGTGGTCAGATGAATATTGGGATTAAAGGTACATTGTGGTCTTTATTCAGTGCGCGTGCACATATGCGAGATAGTGCAGAGAGCGATGCCGAGCGAGAGCGAATACGAAACAGAACTGGTAGTTCAAACCGACAACACAGGATTGGGATCAATTTGATCACAAAAAACTGGATTATCTTGATCCCACCAGAGGGCTGGATTTCCAGTGGATTACCAGAGCAAAATGTACTATACAATTTATTTAAAAATATGTTTCAATATAAATAAGATGGCAAAGTTTGTTAACTGAAATAATACACAATTATTAGCCTTCATGGCAAATCAATTTAATTCTTTTTATTTTTTGGTCACATTAATGATGGCCTATTTTGTTTTCAACCAAATTCTGATGACATAAATGTTTATGCTCATAAAAGTTATCACAACAAAGATTGTCAATCACAAATGTAATTTAAAAAATATCTTCAACAAAAAATGTTCCATCTGTCATCACTCATCACTTTCAGCAAACTGAAATCTCACTTAGAATTCAGCTCCTCAAAGCACGTCTGGATGATCCAGCTGCCTTTGAATGACGTTTTTTTGTTTGTTACCCTAGTGCCGAGTTATCTGATCCTGGATCACAAAAAATGGGATTTAAAAATCTGATCGAATCAGATAGGGATTACAAGTTCTGTTTCGTATTCGCTCTCGCTCGGCATCACTAGTCTGCACTATCTCACATATGTGCACGCGCACTGAATAAAGACCACAAATGTACCTTTAATCCCAATATTCGTCTGACCACACCCCTATCACCTTACCCATATAAGCAGGGGTGGGGCCACCCACTCGCCTCCTTCTCGCTTTCACCACAAGGAAGAAGTGCCTCGGTAGATCCCCACACTTGACACCATGCTGGAAGAAAGAATTAGGAGCAGCTTTGGGAAACAAGGATACGTTGACATCATATCTTTATTTTCTCTCTCACTATTTTCGAGAAAATACGGCGATATTGTCTTCTTACTGGAGTGTCTGGAAGATGATGATCATTCTAAAAATCCTCCACCGGTTTTCGTATTGGGAGTTCGTGCCGCTACATGCTTTTCCAACTGCAGTCCTTGCTGTGTGCTGGTTGCGGTAAAGGCACAGCTGGGCTGTAGGACGCGCCGCTGTTGTGAGACGCGGTGGGTTCCTGGTTCTGGTGAGTTATGTTTGCTGGCAGGCTTCACTTGTCTGTTAGTCCTATGGGGGCTACTTGACAATGTTTATGAAAACCGGCCCCAGGCTAGGGTCCTTTGTTCAGTCTCCTAGACGACAGAAGACCTTGGTCTGAAGCCATTTTAGTTTAACTAGTGGGCCGCGACCATTAACACTGGTGATCCCTGTGTGTTCTGGACGAGTGGATATCTATCTGTCCCGTGTTAAGCCCCTTCTTTCATATCCAAATGAGAGTATTCCTTCACGAGGAGATATGTGCATGGATGTGCGATAGTGGCAGATCCATGTTCAAGTCAGCTACACAAGCCAGTTTGGTATTGTGCTGATTCCGTCGGGTGTTGGTAAAATCACCGTTGTAAAGCTGTGTGACATCTTGTTTCTCTTTTCGCTTAAAAAGTGAGGAGAGTTTCAGAACGGCGGCCTGTCTGGGTGAGTGTTATGTCATTGTGTACAAAGTTCAGGTGATAGCTGCTTAGCTTACGGTTAGCCAGTCAGCTGTTAGCTGCGGTGTTAGCCTGCTGGGATCACTGCGTGGCCTACAGAGGTGGGCCTACTGTTAGCCAGTCAGCTGTTAGCTGCGGCGCTAGCCGGTTGTGATCACTAGGAAACGTTAGCTTGCTGCTATCGGACAAGGCCAGCGCGGGGTAGCTCCGGCTCTTCGCGCGCCGCCGCGCGCTTCCCTCTGGTCGCGTGCGCCGTTCGCTCGGCGTCTCGCGAGCAGGGGCGGTAGCGACCGACGGTTGGGGCGACCATTAGCTTAATGCTACTCTGTTGAACGTGCTTTGATTATAACATGTTTTACACTCTTGACTACGACGTCATCCTTGACAGGGGATGTTCGTCGACCCTGCCCTGAGCCTGGACGGGGATTGCGTCAACAAAGAGGACTGTAGCGACTGGTTGGAGCGACGACGCTGCCCAGTTCGAGCAACACAGGATCGGCTGTGTTGTCTACGGGGTCTTGAGTCTGCACTTCGCTGATCTACGTTCCGGGTAGGACAAGGTTTGACCAGACCTTATAACACGTCTTCTGGTTTTACTTTTCTAAATGTTTTGTGAATAACGATGTTTTCCCAAAACGTGTGTTGCTGCAATGCATTTAGGATACGACGCGAGTTATGTGTGAACTGTTTTTGTCACTGGCAGTTAGCTTCTCCGTGCAAATCGGGTTGTTGTTGCAGATGTGAAAATGATCTGGTTGTTGTGTGAGAAACATCATGGTGTTTATATGTACCGTGTACTCACAACTAAGGTAACTAACCTATGAAGCTATGCTTAGTGACAAGTGAGTAAAATAATGTTCTTTTCTCAGCCTGTGATGACAATGAACAGTGTGTTCACATATTAACAGGTTTTCCTGTTTTAACTGGCCGTATTAAGGGTAAAATAAGAGGATTGTGTTTCCCCCCGGTTCCCTGGGGACTTTTTCATCCTCCTATCAGACATGTTGTGCACTAAATTGTGTCTTTTGTGTGGTAGGGATGCGATGTAACCCTTAGCTTGATTGCTGAGGTTGTGCTAAAACTGCTGGAGAAACTTTATTTTCCTAAAAGAAAAGATTGTTTGGTCGCTGTCGTGTGTGCTTAGCAAGGCCTGTGGCCGATACTAATCGAGAATTATGTATTCTCTCATTATGAAAAACGGCGTTCCTCTGTAGAGTGTTTTTGCCATTTTTTGTAGGTGATGATGGGTTGTGTGTGTCATGTGACCTACAACTGGGTTGGACTGGCCACAGAAGCACATGTGTATGTTGGACCAGGGCTCTTAGAGAGCCCTCTCTATTCTGTGTTTTTTCCTTAGTAAAAATCAGATAGCAGGTTGGCTCATGCGCTGTGTGGAGCTGTCAAACGCTTCATAGAGCTTACTATGACTGTGTCATATTCTCTTTTTGTCATTACATCGTATCATGGGTGTGGGGTCGTAAAGGGGTGAACTGGTAACCTTTCCTCTCCCCCTTGTTTCTGTCGGTCAGGGGTACACCCCCTGTCCTTCAAGGTTCCTGTCACGTTGCGGTTCGGCATGTTACGGGGGGGGGGGGAGTTTCCTGGTCCCACGGCCTGGTATATTGGGCGTGTGCACCGCAGAAATTCCCCCGCCATAGAGTACGTCACCGTGCGCGTCTCTGTTGGTAGGACTTCCGTGTGCTGTTCAGGTCCATGTGATGGATCTGTTTCGGGGGGGTGGTCAGGGCTCCTCCTCACCAAGCGCCTTTTCGGGCCTTCTGTGAGTTCGGACTCCTCCTTTCCATGTGAGGGAGCCTCCATCAGAGTACAGAGCCTTCCTCCTCAGATTGTTAAAGTGAGTGGACCCTCTAGAAGGTGTCCTATTCTATTGTGTATGTATTCGATTCAATTCGATTATTGAGTGTGTATGGGTTCAGTGCCTCTTCCCCGGAGAGCCCTAAAACCAATTTTTTACATGGCTCAAGGTGCAATATATTCTTTTCAATCTGTACAGCTCGCATGGGAAGTCTCTCTGGGGATCCCCGTCTCCTTCCTATGGAAGGGTGGTGGTATGTAAGAATGTGAAACATTTTTACCCCCGGCTGTGTAGACTGGGGTAAGATAAGATAAGATAAGATATTCCTTTATTGATCCCCTTGGGGAAATTCAGGCATCATAGCAGCATGGGGGGGAGGGGGGGAGGGGTACAGGTAGTAAAACAACACAGTATACAGGTAGTAAAAGACAACACAGGCAGTGTAAACAATTGATCAATATGGTCAATATAATTTACTATCTGACTAGCTGAGGAATATTCACATTATTCACAGTGTCACATAAGGTGCAGTATGCATGAGGTAGTGTTATAATTTACTATCTACTGAGTATACATTAATCAAAGTACCAGGGTAGTGTAGGTTGTCCCCCTTGGGTTCCTATAAGTCCCAGGTCAATGTCTGGTAGCAGTCGCTGTCGCTGCCCCCTGTTGTGGGGCCTGGAGGCTGCTAGTCGCTGCCCACTGTTGTGGAGCCTGATGGCCGCTGGTATGAAGGACTGTCCGAGGCGGTTAGTTGAGTGTCGGGGGGGAATGAGTCTGTGGCTGAACAAGCTTCTCATTTTGACTAGCTCGTCGTAGAGGGGGTGGTAGGGGTTCTCCATGATGGCATCCAGCTTCCTTATCATCCCCCTCTCTACCATCACCTCAAGTCTAGGTAGCTCGACTCCCACCACGGAGCTAGCCTTCCTCACCAGCTTGTTGAGCTTGTTGGTGTCCCTTGAGTTGATGTAGCCTCCCCAGCATGCCACAGCATAGAAGAGGATGCTGGCCACAACAGACTGGTAAAAAGACTGCAGCAGTTTGTTGCACACATTGAAGGACCTGAGTCTCCTCAGGAAGAACAGCCTGCTCTGTCCCTTCCTGTAGAGGGCCTCTGTGTTGTCCGACCAGTCCAGTTTATTGTTCAGGTGTACCCCAAGGAACTTGTATGAGTCCACCATCTCCACATCCACCCCTCGGATGGAGATGGGAATCGGGGGGGGCCTCTTCTTGCCCCTCCGGAAGTCCACCACCAGCTCCTTGGTCTTACTGGTGTTGAGTTGGAGGTGGTTGCTGTCGCTCCACCCCACGAAGCTCTCCACCAGGGCTCTGTACTCCTCCTCATCATCGTCGGTGATGTAGCTTACGATGGAGGAGTCGTCTGAGAACTTCTGCAGGTGGCACCCGCTGGAGTTGCGGCAGAAGTCTGAGGTGTAGAGGGTGAAGAGGAAGGGTGACAGCACAGTTCCCTGGAGGGCGCCGGTGTTGCTCACCAGTACGTCAGACTGACTGTCCTTTAGTCTGACGTACTGTGGCCTCTCAGTGAGATAGTCCTTGATCCAGGCCACCAAGCCGTGCTCCAGCTGCATCGCAGAGAGCTTCTCCGCTAGCAGTGACGGCTGGATGGTGTTGAAGGCGCTGGAGAAATCAAAGAACATAATCCTCACTGAGCTGCGCGGCTTCTCCAGGTGCGTGTACGCTCTGTGGAGCATGTAGATGATGGCATCCTCCACCCCGATGTTTGCCTGGTATGCAAACTGCAGGGGGTCGAGGGAGTCACGCACCAGGGGCTTGAGGTGTTGCAGGACCAGTCTCTCAAACGTCTTCATGACGTGTGACGTCAGAGCGACTGGCCTGTAGTCGTTGGGGGTGCTGGGACGTCCCTTCTTGGGCACCGGGACAATGCAGGAGGTCTTCCAGAGCTGGGGCACCCTCTCCAGCCTCAGGGAGAGGTTGAAAAGATGCTGGAGCGGTGCTGCCAGCTGCTCTGCACATACCTTGAGCACCCTGGGATTGGTGTTGTCCGGTCCTCTGGCCTTGTTTACATTAATTCTGGAGAGCTGCCTACTGACCTGACTGGTTGTGATCGTCAGGATTGGGGGTGGTGGGCAGTCTGCTGGTGTTGGGGGTGGGGTGCCGTTGCTGATGGGTGTGGGTGGGTGGGGGGTGGGGGGGCTGCTTTGTAGGTGTGATCTGGGCTGGTGTCGATGGGTGGGGGGAGGGGTGTGGGGAGGCCACTCTGGTCAAAGCGGTTGAAAAACGAGTTGAACTCGTTTGCACGCTCTGGCGGGCCCTCCACAGCTGTGCCCTGCTGTTTGAAACCAGTGATCTTCCTGACCCCCGCCCACACCTCCCTGGTGTTGTTGGCCTGTAGTCTGCCCTCCAGCCTGTCCTTGTAGCTGACCTTGGCTGCCCTTAGCTCTTTTTTGAGCTCCCTTTGGACAGCCCTGGCCAGCTCAGTGTCCCCTGCCATGAAGGCCCTCTTTTTCCTGTTTAGCAGGTGTTTAATGTCCTTGCTAATCCAGGGTTTATTGTTTGAAAAGCAGCGTACCTTCTTTGTGGGTACGATGCTCTCCTCACAGAACCTGATGTAGTCTGTGATGCAGTGGGATAGTCCATCAATGTCATCACCATGGGCCCTCTCAAACATATCCCAGTCTGTCGACCTGAAACACTCCTGTAGCTCCTCCTCGACGTCGTCAGACCACTGTGGGACAGACATGGTGGTCGGAGGCTGTCTCTTAATGAGAGGCGTGTATGTGGATACAAGCCTCACAAGGTTGTGGTCTGACTGGCCGAGGGGGGGCAGGGAAGTCGCACTGAAAGCCTCCTTCACGTTAGCATACAGGAGGTCCAGAGTTTTGTCTCCCCTGGTTTTGCAGGTGACATACTGGGTGAAGTTTGTCAGGGTCTTGTTCAGTCTGACATGGTTGAAGTCCCCATTGATAAAAATAAATGCATCCGGGTGTTTTGACTGAAGCGCCGCGACGGTGGAGTGTATGACGTCACTCGCCTGCGCCGCCGCCGCGCTGGGTGGGATGTAAACAGTTAGAGCCAGGACGTGTGTTATTTCTCGCGGTAAATAGTATGGCCGCAGACTCAGTGCCAATAGTTCAATGTCGGGGGAACAGATACGTTCCTTAATGGTGATGTGCCCCGGGTGGCACCATTTGGAGTTAACAAAGACAACAAGCCCTCCGCCTCTCCGCTTGCCGCTCTGTTTACTCCGGTCGGCGCGCACCACCGTGAAGCCCTCCTGTTCGATTGCACTGTCCGGGATGTTCTCGTTCAGCCAGGATTCGGTGAAGCACAGTAGGCTTGCCTCCTTGTACTCACGCTGGTTGATCATCAGGGCTGAGAGCTCGACGGTCTTGTTGGCCAGCGATCGCACGTTCCCCATGACGACAGAGGGCAGGTAAGGCTTGAATCTCCTGCTGTCCTTTATCCTGTCCTTCACGCTCGTGCCAGCTCGATTTCCCCGTCTGCGAATCCTTATTTCGGCTGGTAGATTCCTCGGTGGCTCTGCAAGTCTGTCTCGAAAGCAGAGGAGAGCCTCCCGCGGGTAAACCAGCCCGCCGGTGTTGTTGTTGTTGTTGTTGTTGTTGTTGTCCTGCCGCGGGTAAACCAGCCCGCCGGTGTTCTTGTCCATTGTTCAGAGCTGTGCTCGACCGAACTTGCCTAACTCAGCTAACTTCACAGAAGTTGTTACAAATGCCTTAACTTGGTCTAAAGCAACGCACAGTCACTTAGACACCTATTAAGTAAGTATAATCACAAAAAGAATAAGTAAGAAAGTAGTAAACGGGATAAGAAGTAAAGGGGGTGGGAGCTGCTATGAAAAGGCTGCCACTCTCCTCGGCGCCACTACCACATACTGTTGGTGCTTCCTTCTTTTCTATTCAAAAAGTGTTGGAGTTAGGAAGTGTCACACCCCTCTTGTCGTTCCCCTGGGCGCCTTGGGGATTCAATGACAGGTTTAAATAGCCTGTTCATTGATGGGGGTGTGTCCCGACGCACGTATAGTGCTAGCTCGCTGTAAACAGGCGACTGACTGGCACGCCTTGGTTGCTTGAGGTTAAAACAGCGTTTTTATAAAGCAACTGGGATGGGGGTTTTTCCTCTTCCGACGACCACATCCCACGACCTGGGTTGGTTATCGACGGATTCTCGTTCATGTCTGGGGGATGATGACGGAATGGATCTGAACATATGTAGAGGGGTCTCACGCCCTTGGGGTGGGCCACCAGGCGCGGTTTGCCCGAACGTCTGGGTGGCGCCTTCTTTTCATGTTAAGATCGACACGCATATCTGCCCTTTCTCCTGGAGTAGGCATGTCGGCGTGGTTAGGGCACGGGACTGGTTCTGGTCACGCTGGTCCGGATCAGTTGAACCCGTTGTCCGCCGGGGATGCAGATCTGCTGTTCTGGTACCCTGAGGGACTTGGGCTTTTTTCAGGGGGGAAAATGCCAGGTCGGTCGGGGTGTCACAGGGTTAAGCGCTATGGAGACCCTGGTTGGGTACGTTTTTACTCAGCACTGTCGTAATGGCTTACGGCCATGCCATCCTGTACACGCTCGATCTCGTCGGATCTCCGCCGCTACACAGGTTGGTCCTGGTTAGTACTTGGTTGGGAGACCGCCTGGGAATACCAAGTACGGTGTGCTTAGGGGCTGGTTCTCCATTCTTTTTCGCTCCTCTCTCACGCATGGCGAAGAGGGGCCTGTGGGGGTGGTTTTTGACCTCCTCTGGTGACCCTGTGCTTCCCGTACCGCCAGGCCCGGTCCGAAGTAATGTTTCGTCGACCCGTAGGCCTGGGTTAACCCTTTTTTGAAAACTGAAACACTTGTACTGCGGTATAGCCGGTGTATACCCGCAGGTGTGTTTTGGAGTTTTTTCTTGAGGGGTTATAGGAACAACCACCGCATTGGGTAACACCAAGGTGGTTGATTCCCTGGTGTGTTGGAGCAGTGTCAACTCCCGGGTTCACCGTTTGAGGGTGCCCCTGCGCGTTCATGACGTCTGCCAATCGTGTCAGCCTTCTCTGCCTCGACCCCTCTGGGTGGGGGTTTTTAAATGGAGGCTTGGTCATGCAACACCGCCAGCTTACGCTCCTTCCGCCGGGGCGGCTGTGTTCAGCTGTCCCCTCTGGCGCCTGTCTCGTCCGCAGTCTCCAGGCTAGGGTTAATAGCCTGTTGCCTGGTTTTTCCCCGGTGCGCTGCCTGCTTCCGTTGGTTAACCTTTTTTGTGTGCTTACGGCCATGCTGACTGCCTGTTGCAGGGTCAGTGTGCCAGGCGGTGTACTATTGGGGGGACGGGGCCCGCTCGGCTGAGGGGCCTTTGTCCGAATACGCTGGCGATGTGGGGAGCGGGGCACTACGTGCCCACCTGGTGGGGTCTTGATGCTGGCATCATGGACTTCTCCGGGCCCCCATTCCAGGGAGTCTAGTCCTTTTGGTGGGTCTGGGTCTTCCTTCGCGCTCCGCTGCTACGGCCTTGCCACAGGGTTGGGTTTGCCCTTGACCCCGTGATTCTGGGGGCAGTAACGAGGTTGTTCCTCCGTTCGTTCCCGGGTGGCATGCGGGTTGTGCGTGTGTGTAGTCGTGGGGTCAAGCCACGGTCTGCTCACCCTGTGCGTTGAGTTGCTTGAGTGCCTCTTCGCACGGTCGGGTTCGTCGCCCTCCCGTGAAGCCCCTAATAGGGGGGGTGCCCTCCATTAGGGTGGGTCGGGGGGGCTCGGCCCTCCCTGTTCTGATGGTTGTGGGGGGCTGTCAGCGGGGTGTATTTGTCGGCCGTTGGCTCTCGCTCGGCCTCCCTTGTGCAGACTAGTGATGCCGCGCGAGAGCGAATACGAAACAGAACGTTAGGTTATGACTATAACCAAGTTCTGTTAGTATAGCGACGCTCGGCATCCGACGCCGCTGCAGCCTTTGACCTTGAAAGCTTGGGAAGGAGGCGAGTGGGTGGCCCCACCCCTGCTTATATGGGTAAGCTGATAGGGGTGTGGTCAGACGAATATTGGGATTAAAGGTACATTTGTGGTCTTTATTCAGTGCGCGTGCACATATGCGAGATAGTGCAGACTAGTGATGCCGAGCGTCGCTATACTAACAGAACTTGGTTATAGTCATAACCTAACGTTTTGAACTCCTGGGCGGTGATTAAACTGTGTTGGAGCCAGAATGTACTTAATTTGATTTTAGGGATGTCCCGATCACCTTTTTTTGCTCCCGATCCGATCCCGATCATGTGATTTTGAGTATCTACCGATCCCGATCATTCCCGATCCGATCAATAAAAAAAAAATTTTTTTTTTTTTTTTTTTTTTTTTTTTTTTTTTTTTTTTTATCTTAATTTCTCACATTACATTCACCCTGAATGTTGACGTTATCCAGGTGAAAAGTTAACTTCATTCAAGCGAGGCATTTGCATTTGCAATCCTTGACATAAATCATTTGATGTATAATTAAATCAAAGGAAATGCGTTTGGGTCTGAGTGTGGCTGGTCTGCCGTTCTACAGCTGGATACTATTAGTTTGTTTTGGCAAAATTCTTCTGCTCTGTGACTGTGAGTCTGTGACAATAAATAAATGAATGGTGATATGCAATTTAAAACCAAAACTAAGGCCTCAGTATGAGTTTACCTACCTCCCAGCACAATGTGCTCCAGCCTGTTGCTTCATGAGATGGCAATAACATACATAGAGCAATGGCGCCATCGTCTGTAAAAACCAGGTGACTGCACGTCTGCTAAAGAAAATCCAATCAATGTTTTTGTTATTTTTTTATTTAACAGTATCCAACAGGATTCACTTATTGCAGCACAAACAAAATAAATATAAAGCGTATAGTTATATATCAGTGGTGCACCACAAAATAAAATAACCATGTAAAACAAATAGTGCAGAATTAAGAATAGTGCAGCAATAACAAATGTACTGGTCTGGTAGTGCAAGTAACAGAGGTAGCTTGACTTTACATTCAGTCATACTCAATGACTCATAAATAATAAAATAAAATATAAAAATTGTCTTAGTGCAGAATAATTCTAGTCTAGACTATGAACTAGTCTAGTTTTAAAATTAAATTAACAGCAGCAGCTCAATGAAACGTGACAAACAACATGTATATATTCAAATATAAATTGTAAACAATGGGATATAAAATTGCAACACACTTTTAAATTAACCCTTGAAATTTGAATGTACTCTAGACTATGACCTAGTCTAGTTTAAGCAGCAGCTCAATGCAATGTGAAAAACAACGTATTGCACAATTCAAATATAAAATGTAAACATGAGATTTTTTTTAAGGGAAGCCTAACCCCTTGAAATTTGAATGTACTCTAGACTATGACCTAGTCTAGTTTAAGCAGCAGCTCAATGCAATGTGAAAAACAACATGTATATATTCAAATATAAATTGTAAACAATGGGATATAAAATTGCAACACACTTTTAAATTTTTTTAAGGGAAGCCTAACCCCTTGAAATGTGAATGTACTCTAGACTATGACCTAGTCTAGTTTAAGCAGCAGCTCAATGCAATGTGAAAAACAACGTATTTCACAATTCAAATATAAAATGTAAACATGAGATTTTTTTAAGGGAAGCCTAACCCCTTGAAATTTGAATGTACTCTAGACTATGACCTAGTCTAGTTTAAGCAGCAGCTCAATGCAATGTGAAAAACAACATGTATATATTCAAATATAAATTGTAAACAATGGGATATAAAATTGCAACACACTTTTAAATTTTTTTAAGGGAAGCCTAACCCCTTGAAATGTGAATGTACTCTAGACTATGACCTAGTCTAGTTTAAGCAGCAGCTCAATGCAATGTGAAAAACTACGTATTTCACAATTCAAATATAAAATGTAAACATGGGATATAAAATATTAATTTAAACATGGGATATAAAATTGCAACCAACACGCTTTTTTTTTCTTTTTTTCTGCACTCTATTCTTACTCACTGTCTGGCATCACAATTAAGTGGAGATTTTTTTTTAAGAAAACCAGCATCTCTACCCTCTCAGCTGAGAGCCGATTCCTTTTCTCATCCAGGACGTTGGACACTGCACTAAAGAGTCTCTCACTGTCCACAGAGGTGCAGGGGGCACCGAGAAACTTGGTTGCAACAGCAGCCAGTGAGGGGAAACGTGAGACATTAGCTTTCCAGTAGTGCAGAGGATTGCTTTTCCTAGGGTGGGTTTGCTCTGAGAGATAGGTCTGTACCTGGACTTCAGCTGATGTACTGCTCACAGACCGGGCCTCGAGCGGATTCTCTCCCAAAATCTCATCCATGACCCTGCCCAGGCAGCTGCTTGTGCTTGCTTCTTCTTCTAGACGTGGTGTCTTGCTTCTAGGCTCTGCGCTGGCGTCTGCGGCCTCTGGCTCTCTGGCAGCCCTCTCGTCCTCCATCTTCACCACCTCCTGGATGAGCTTCTCCTTGGCAAGCCTCAGGTTGTCTGACTTTGTGAAGAATCTGAAAGTAGATAAATGTATCAATTACCCACAAGTTCACAACTAAGTCAGTCAAACATATGGCAAGACAACACACAGCATTTTATTTAGATAAGATTATTTAGCATTAATTTTTTTTTAGATTATTCTTGCCTGTCTTTGTATCTTGGATCCAAGATAGTGGCGATGGTGTATAGTGGCTCCACCTCTATCTCAGCAAAGCGGGTCTCCACTGCAGCTAGGAGCGTGCTCTTCATGGTTTTGACCCCCTGGTCAGTGGTCATCTCTCGAGAGAGTACACGTCTGAGGGCTGTTTGGATGAATGAAATGGATGAATGGTTTATTATTTAGAATATAAAATACATTTATTTTATAGTAAAATTAAATTATTAAAATATAGCAAATTATTAATTAATTTAATTATATAATAATAACCTGTTATTGCAGGGATTACATCAGCTGCAGATGCAGTGGGGTTGCTCACATCCCTTGTGAGTTCCTCAAATGGAACCAACACCTCAGCTGTCTTCTCCATCAGGGTCCACTGGCTGGCTGTCAGGGTGGTTGGGAGGGTGTAGTCGGCTGCATACACACAGAGAGCCCGCTTCTGCTCCAAGATGCTCTGCAACATGTAGAGGCTGCTGTTCCACCTCACAGCAACGTCCTGCTGTAGACGCTTGATGTCCATATTCAGGTCGTTCTGGATATCTTCCAGACGAGAATAGGCCAACGGCGAATGTTTGAAATGGCCAATGATTTTCCTTGCGGTGGCCAGTGTGTCTGTGACGCTGCGCTGAGACAGTAGACCCTCATGCACGGCAAGTTGGAGCGTGTGCGCGAGACAGCCCACACTTGTTACTTCCATGTCATCCATGGCCTTCTTCATGTTTCGCGCGTTGTCCCGCAAAATAACATGGACCCGTGACTTCTCAATTCCCCAACTGTTAAGCATGCCCAGGAGCGCCTCTCTAACACGATCTGCCGTGTGAGATCCTCGGAAGTTCTGCGTATGCAATGTAGCATGATGCAACTCAAACTCGGAGTCAATCCACTGAACGGTGAAACTAATGAGTGACATTGGACTCACTGAAGAACTCCATATGTCTGTGGTAAATGATAAAGCAGGCACACCTCTTAACATGGCTTGCAGGTGGTCACGGAGCTTGGTGTGAAGCGCAGGCAGAGCTTTGTCTGTGAAGTAGTGCCGAGAAGGCAGCTGATAACGTGGCTCCAAGTGCTCTATGAGACGGCGAAACCCCACGTTCTCCATCACAGATAACGGCTGGTCATCCAACGCGATGAATTCAGCTATCTTGGCTGTTATTTTCTTCGCCCTGTCACCCTGCTCTGGCAGTTTATCTTTCCGTTTAAAAGTCTCTGAAAGTGTCGGTTGTACAACGTGTCGGAGTGTAGTTGCAGCGATGTACTCGCCATGTTGTTGTTTGTGGCTTTTTTTCAGGTGACGAATTAGATTCGTGGTGTTGAACGCGGCTCTGTTTTTTCCTCCACGCGGAATCTCCTCCTTGCAAACATTGCAAGTTGCAAATGGATTGGCTTGACTTTGTACTTTAAAGTGCTTCCAAACCTCTGACATTTTTCTACTCCGTGGATAACGTGTTTCGGGAGCGACGTGTTGTTGTTGTGAGCGTGTAGGTATCTTGAGGGATTCGGCATACGTCACTCTTGCAACGGTGTAAATTAAAGGGAAGGTGTTTGTTGTGGACATTTCTTCTGCTGTGTGTGACAATAAATAAATGAATGATGATATATTATGTAATTTAAAACCTAAACTAAGGCCTCAGTATGAGTTTAAGACGTGAACATGGTCATGTTTGTTGAATAATAATAAAAAAAAAAAAAAAAAATTATAATACCCCCCTTTTTTTTTTGACGGCCGATTTTTTTTATTTTTCCCCTCCGATCCCCGATCCAATGAAAACCACGTGATCGGCGCCGATTCCGATCACGTGATCGGATCGGGACATCCCTATTTGATTTGATTAATTTGACCTGTGAAATATGAAATTAACGACATAAAATATGAATGTATTATATTATTATACTTACCGTAGTTAAGGTTTATGTGTGGAAAGTACGTGTATATTATTTATATTTATATACCTAGGTATCTTATGTTTACCTCTGGATGGCTCTGGCTCCCTCTTGAGGTAATTCTATTGATCAGTCGAGCCTGTCGAGGGCCTATATAGTAATCAATGAGATGCCGCTCACCTGAGAGAGTCCTGAATGAATGAATGAATGAATGAATGAATGAATGAATGAATGAATGAATGAATGAATGAATGAATGAACGAATGAATGAATGAATGAATGAATGAAAGAATGAATGAATGAATGGGCCTCATTCTCCAAAAAATGTCAAATAGTTATTTTGGAAGACTTATCTTGGAACCACTGAGACAGAATCAATGACAAGTTCACTCTGAGTCCCGAACGTGCTGGTAATATGTCTTAAGTGGCTGAAACGGTCGCATAAATGATATGATGGTGTATGGCCAAGTATGGTTTTGTCATTATTCCAATGTACAGTTTTGCTTGTACAGTGTCCCCCACCCACCCCTCCTACCCAACCTCCTCCAACAGTTTCTACGTCAAATGTATATACTCTCTTTTCTTGATTCTTTTTGTATCACAAACAGTACTGTATTTGCAAATCTGGTATGGCATAAATGTATAGATGTAGCAGTACTGTCTATCTGTATGTCGTGTGTGTCATATATGTTATGATGAATTGAAAATGGGGGACCCTGATGTAAACAAGATGAAAGTCTTTCTCTGGTCTGCATCCCCTTAACAATTGTATGTAATTGAGCTGTACTGTACTGTACCCATTCTGCAATCTGTTAATAAAGTTTTCAATCAATCAATCAATCAATCAATCAATCAAACAAAGGTCTGTCCCATTGTATACCAATCAATGGGATACATTGCATGTTGACCTGCATTCTTTCAAATGTATATAATTAATCATTAAAACAGATGTGTAACAAATAAGAAATACAAATTCCACAGAAGGCATTAAATAATTATTATTTTCAATCATTTCACAATAATTGCATAATTGTGTTTGAATATCTGAGTAATTAAAGTAATTATACATTTGTCCAAAATAGCTGGTTCAGATATGGTTAAGCAGCTGCCCTGTGATCAGATGAATCCATATTATTTATTTTTCCGACATCAAATGCGTAATTTCTTATCGTACAAATATTGTCATATTTATTTTAATTATGATTAAGTAATTAATTCCAAGGAGGCCTGTAGCGTTAACATGAAGGAATCACTATGAGAACACAGTCTGTCAAGTTACAAAAATGTTCAATTAGTCAATCAATCATAAGAGTGCTCCTCAGCACTCTTAAATTTGCTCTCAGCCACGCTCAAATCTGATCTCAGGAAAATTTGGGGACTCACGCTCCCAGCCCTAATATGTCTTAAATGGGCAGAAATCGGCCTAAGAGGACATTTTTGGTCGTAAATTCGTTCGGGAATGAGACCCAATGACTTTATTTGACAATATAAAAAATAAACATGTGACAGAAAGCACAGTCAGGATATACTGCCAAGGATGGAACACAAAAAAGCTCAGAGCTTATTTCCATTGTGGTCCTTGTAGGGGGGTAGGGGCAGGGTGCGAATCAAGGGGGAGCTGGGGCAGCCATGGCTCCCTTAGATCAGACATCAGCTCCCCTGAAAACATGATTTGTGAATTTTTGGGGGGTCTCTAAAATACTGACAATAAATGCTAGTTTTGCCATGCATTTCAAATTGTTCTGTAATTTTCTGTATCGTCATCATCGTGTATAATAATAAAATTAGGCTATTTCGATGTATTAATGATTTGCGCACAAATTCACCGTAATAGACAATAGCATAAATCTATGGGGTTGCGGGCGGCACTGCAGATATACCCTACTCGTAATACGCATGGAACATGCATGCTATTCTTGCGTTCACCATTTGGAGCGTGGCGGCGCTGCACTGCAGTCTGCACTCTGCAGGCACAAATAGACGCATCCAGGATAATGTCGAAAGTTTTTCTAACCAATTTTGATTTTACAAAGAAGACGAAGCAACCTGCTGCGGGGACTACTTCTGTGACATGCAGATTTTGAGAATTGGGCAGACCATCAGGACAGGTGGGTGGCGATAATGTTGCATTTTTTTTACTACTGGAGATGAGGAGTGACTTTTAATAAAACTGCAAGAAAAACAAATGTAATTCTCTCCGCGGCAGTGAGCTGGAGTCTCTCTCTCTCGCTCTCTCTCTCTCCGCGGCAGTGCAGTGAGCTGGACTCTCTCTCTCTCGCGGGCGTCTCTCTCTCTCTCTCTCTCTCTCTCTCTCTCTCTCTCTCTCTCTCTCTCTCTCTCTCTCTCTCTCTTTCTCTCTCTCTCTTGCGGGCGTCTCTCTCTCTCTCTCTCTCTTTCCGCGGGCTTCTCTCTCTCTCTCTCTCTCTTTCCGCGGGCGTCTCTCTCTCTCTCTCTCTCTCTCTCTCTCTCTCTCTCTCTCTCTCTCTCTCTCTCTCTCTCTCTCTCTCTCTCTCTCTTTCCGCGGGTGTCTCTCTCTCTCTCTCTCTCTCTCTCTCTCTCTCTCTCTCTCTCTCTCTCTCTCTCTCTCTCTCTCTCTCTCTCGGCAGTTGCGAGACTCAGGGAAACGCTCTGAGATTTTTTTTTGTGCCCCTGAATCTGACTGGCACAAAGTCAGTTGAGCTGCGCCTAGTTGGGTATGCATGGGTGTCCCTGATTCGGTTGAAGTAGTTGTTGAAGTACACTGGCACTACCCTGTGCACTATTCTGTGAACTAGGCACATCCCTATCTGGTTTACTCTGTCTTCCACCTTAAGCCATCTCATGATCTCAAAGTGTGATGGGTCAAGGTGGGTTCGGGCAGGTAGCCTTAGTATTACCCTGATTAGCTTGTTTTGTGATGTCTGTAGTTTTATTTTCTGACTTTTGGGGGCACTGTTGTACCAGGAGCCACACGCATAGTCATAGTGACACTGTATGAGTGCTCCAGCAAGAATCTTCATCGCTGACTGATCTAAAAAATTAGAGATTCTGTCTAGGTATCTAGTCCTGTTATTGATCTTTGTAAGTGCTTGGTGAGCCATGCTTTCCCCTGATAAGCTGTTTTCCAGGACGCAACCAAGATATTTCACAGATGTTTTGTCTGTGAGAACAGTATCTCCTATTCTAATGTTAAAACCTGGCGATTTTCTGAGCTTGACCTTTGACCCGAATAGAATGGACTCAGTCTTCCCCACGTGGAGGGACAGCTTGTTGTAGCTATAGCCAGTCGCTAACCTTCTCTAGTTCTGCACTCAATGTCTGCTCAACCACTTGTTTGTCTTTGTGAGACACTAGTAAGGCGGAGTCATCCGTAGGGTGCAGTCCCGATATTGGGACGTTTGTCCCGCGTCCCGCTACAACAAAACAATGTCCGGCAATTCAAAGATAAAAAAAAAAAAAAAAAAAAAAATTTAAAATATTATTATTATTATTATTATTATATATATATATTTTTTCAAAGATTATTATTTAAATTCTTTTTTAAATGTTGTTAATTTAATGCCTCGTTCCAATACCTTCTTATATTTAAAATAAAAAAATCGGGTGACGTCACAAACGAATGCATTGCGCAGCCGAGCAATAGTATCCAGCTGCAGGACCACAGCACCGACACTCTCAGGACCGCGACACTTTGCGGACCCACACTCTCCAGACCCTCGCTCCCATTGGCTGATTTAGGTCACGTGACCGTCCCACCAAATGGCTGAATTGGAGTGGGACGGTCACGTGACCCAAATCAGCCAATGGGAGCGAGGGTCTGGAGAGTGTGGGTCCGCAAAGTGTCGTGGGCCTGAGAGTGTCGGTGCTGTTGTCCTGCAGCTGGATGCATCTCCAGCCGAGGCTGCAGAGCGGAGCAGCTCACTCGAGTCTCGCGAGTCGCGCTGCCTGTCACCTGTCCGAGCGAGGCCAGGGCAGCTGTGTGTGTGACGTCAGTCACTCGAGTAGTCAGAAGAAAGACCGCCAATATTACTGATACAAGTTGTTTAGCTAGCTAAGAAAAACAAGGAAATGGAGGCAAAAAAAAAGAGACTTTGCTCATATTGGGACAAGAAGTATACGTGGCTGAGATCCGTTTCAGATGATCCCCAAAAGGTAGAATGCAGGATCTGCCACATGGAGCTTCACCATCACCCATGGAGGAGAGGGGGACGTCGCGTATAGTTGTTCAGAGAAGCGCCTCTTCAGCAAGTCTGGCCCGACTATTATTGAGAACTGAATCAGAGGGTCGGTTTGTTATAATAACAGAATACACGGGGAGTATCGCCAGGACACTGTCCAGAGGGAAGGGGGCAATAGAATCCGGAGGCTAATATCCCCAAAACCGGAGGTGAGTTTAATAAGATGAATAACAAAATTAGCTATATATAGCCTACCGTCTGCGTCGAATATGAAATAAAGGCATTTAAATAATAAATACATTTATTTAATTTTAATTAGCAATAAAAAAAATGCAATACTTTTTTTCTTTTTTTCTTCCGACTGTAGTTACCCGTTTCCAATTTGTTTCCCTTTTTGTGGAGAGGAATAACTCTTGTTGATTTAATTTCGCTTGGAATGTTCCTGTGTCAATGGCTAGGTTGGTAATGTGAGCTACACATGGGGCAATGATTTCTGCAGCATCCTGCAAAAATGTACCAGGGATGTTGTCTAATCCAGTAGCCCTTGAGGTGTCAAGTTTTTTAAGCTTTTCCTGGACCTCCATCTCAGTCACTTTCCTAAAGGAAAAAGCATTTGCTTTAACCCCCTGATCTAGGTAGAATTTCTGGACTTCACTCTCTACAGTATGTTGTTGCCGGGTTTAGCTGGTATCTTTTCAGATATAGTTTTTGCAATGGATGTAAAATAGCTATTCAGACGGTCTGCCACCTCTGATTTGTCTGCTGAAATTTTGTCTCCAATTTCTAAACTGATATTGCCCGATTTAGTCTTTAATTTCTTGCTGTATCCTACCTCTTTAGGTTGACGGGAAGCTAAACTGTTTTGGACCACACACACTAGACCACGCAAACGAAAGATATTGTTTTATTGGATTTGTCGTTTTGGATTTATGTGGAAACTGTAGAGAATATTTTTGTTAACGTTAAATCAAATAAATGCATTTTTTGTTGTAATTTTAACGCTGGTTCTCTGCTGGTTATTATCTGGATTGTGAAGGATTTGTGCGTCAGGAACCCATCCGCTCTAACTTGGACGGTGGCTATTAATTTGTTGAAAAGCCACTATAAACTGGGTATAAAATATATAAATACTACAGAGAAATAGTGCTCATCAGATGCATGTACAGAGTTGTAGTATTAATATGTACAGTGATACAGGTATAAAGACCTTATAGTAGTAATTCATACTGTAGAACATGACATCTGAGCATGACCGATCGGTCGCAAATAAGCTTTCGTGTTACCTGTTCAATATTTTCAGAGGGGTCAGCACAACCCAGATGCAATGCTGAGCCTCTCCCTTCCATTATAAGGAAATGGCGGGGCCTTTCTGTATGCAAATTCAGGTGTACGAGAATGCGCTTTCAGTGACGTACTTCATTCAGGAATTTGCAGCTGCAATCATTTTGGCAATTTAAGAGCACCTCTCCACACGTTCAGGAATCCAGGGAGGATTATCGTAGGTCTCCTCTTACAAACTTCTTGGTCTCATTCTCCAACGGACTTACGACAAAAAGGCCTTTCTCTTAGGGCCATTTGAGACCTTTTCGGGCAAGACATGAATATAGACAATATATTATAATATAATATTAATTATATATGTTTTATTGGGACGGTTGGTGAATCCCAAAATCGTCCCGAAAAGGTCTCAAATGGCCCTAAGAGAAAGCCCCTTTTGTCGTAAATCCTTGGAGAATGAGAGTTATTTACAAAGACATTTATGAGAATATTAGTGAATGAGGTCCCTTGTGTGTAATCCCACAGGGGTTAGGGTTATTATTATGTATAATCCCACAGGGGTTAGGGTTAATGGACCTGATTCACCAACAATGGGTCTCATTCCCGAACGGATTTACGATAAAAAATGTCCTCTTAGGCAGATTTCTGCCCATTTAAGACATATTAGGGCTGGTAGCGCGATTCCCCAAATGTTCCTGAGAGCAGATTTGAGCGTGGCTGAGAGCAGATTTAAGAGTGCTGAGGAGCACACTTATGATTGATTGACTAATTGAACATTTTATTAACTTGACAGACTGTGTTCTCATAGTGATTCCTTCATGTCAACGCTACAGGCCTCCTTGGAATTAATTACTTAATATTTGTACGATAAGAAATTATGCATTTGATGTCGGAAAAATAAATAATATGGATTCATCTGATCACAGGGCAGCTGGATTAACCATATCTGAACCAGCTATTTTGGACAAATGTATAATTACTTTAATTACTCAGATATTCAAACACAATTAGGCAATTATTGTGAAATGATTGAAAATAATAATTATTTAATGCCTTCTGTGGAATTTGTATTTCTTATTTGTTACATATCTGTTTTAATGGTATACAATGGGACATACCTTTGTTTGATATAAACCTGCATTCCTTCGAATATATCATTAATCAATTAAACGTATATTGAAATACACTATATAGCCTATACACCAACACTGAAATGACAGTGGATAAATAAATATATAAGAACTAAAGATAATCGGTGGAAATAGACTGCATTAATATTCCATAACAAGTCTTGTGTGCGCCAGTATGGCCTACGTGTCTAATGAATGAACAGTATAGGCTTAATATATTCTAGTTACTTGTTTCATTAGGATTTAGTAGATACTATATGCTCTGCCCTACGTACAGTATAAGTACAGTCTGTACCAATACTGTACGTAGGGCAGAGCACATATATAGTATCTACTAAATCCTAATGAAACAAGTCATTAACACTTTCAGTGCCCAGCAGGGGGCGCACATTTAGTGCTTGAATGCCCACCATCCACTTCAATGTTAGCATTAATATCGCCTAATCTATGTTTTAAATTATGGCTCTCATATTGGCTCTCATATTTTGCGAATGCATAAACTATATCTTAAATTATGGCTATGTGTCTAATCTGCCTGTTGCTTATCAATGACTCATTTTCCAGTCAACATTGTCAAAGCGGATTGTTTTTTTATCGGTTCATTTCCGTTTTATAGCATTTTGAAAAGCCCTCGTTTTCAAGGGGGGAAAAAGAATCCGTGATAAACGCCCTGTACTGTAATATTCTAGAACGTTGTCATTTTTCGGCCTATTTATGAATCGTTTTCAAATAAATGCTAGATTATCGATAGTATATGTGTACGTATGCACGCTGGTGCCGCGAGCTGAAAATCAATTCTCTTAGTTCCTGATCGCTCGCACAGTCAAACAGCCATATCACACATAGGGGAAAAGCTTATATCTCCGTGAAAACAGGTCTGATTATCCTAAGACTGGTAAAATAGATTCCTTACCTGAGATCAGATGGTATCCAAATGGATTATTCCAATTCCTGATCGCCATTCCAAAAATCGATCATCGATCGATAATCTAGCGTTTATTTGAAAACGATTCATAAATAGGTCAAAAAATTACATGTATTCTAGAATATTCCAGTAAAGGGCGATTATCATGGAATATTTATATTTTCCTTGAAAACGAGGGCTTTTCAAAATGCTATAAAACGAAAATAAACCGATAAAAAAACAATCCGCTTCGACAATGTTGACTTGAAAACGAGTCATTGATAAGCGACGGGCAGATTAGACACATAGCCACAATATAAAACATAGATTAGGCGTTATTAACGCTAACATTGAAGTGGATGGTCGGCATTCAAGCGGTAAATCAAGATTAAGCTTGGGCTCTGAAAGTGTTAACAATTGTGTGTATTGAGCCGTACTGTATTGTACCCATTCTGCAATCTGTTAAATAAAGTTTTCATTCATTCATTCATATACAGTACTGCGCGTGCACGTGTGTGTGTGTGTGTGCGCGCTGCGGCAGGTGTACCACGAGCTGTACTATATATGATGCCAATACATTAATCGAATCAAATTTTGATGCGTCGCAAGGCACTTCCGCCATTCCATTTTCACGCGGCTGCGTCATTCGTTGCCTTATAAGGAGCTCTGGAGGCGTTGTTTTGTATGCAAATGACCTAGACGGGAACACGCGTTCGTGTTTAAGACATGGTGTCATTCCCCAAGCAGATGTCACAGGTGCGACTGTTTGAGCCACTTAAGACATATTACCAGCACGTTGGGGACTCACGTTGAGTGAACTTGTCATTGATTCTGTTTCAGTCGGTTCCAAGATAAGTCTTCCAAGAGAACTCTTTGGAACATTTTGGGGAATGAGACCCATTGTCATAAGATTTCTCTTACGACAACCTCCTTGGAAGGTCATAAGAGAAAGTCGATGACAATTACCCCCGGATTCACCAACGCGTGGAGAGGTTGTCTTAACTCGCCAAAATGATCACAGCACAGATGCACAGAATGAGATATGTCACTCATTCACAAACTTGAACACGCATTCCTGCTTACTTTATTTGCATACAGACACGCCCGTCCAGCTTATTATAATGCGAGGGCCGTGCGGAAAAAGAGGGTCGGCATTGCCCTGTATTCAACAGGTAGCGCTTTGCGACGGATCAATTTTTTTTAGATTCAAATGTATTGTCATCACACAGCACACTATATACCTATAGTGGAATATACTGTATTAATATTCCATATTTATATCATGTTGTTGCGCACTCCTGGCCACCTGTTCAGCGCACACACACACGCGCATGCGCGCATACTGTATGCGTGTTGCTTTCTAACAGCGGAGGAGTGCAAGAATGTGACAATTTGACCATGTGACCGCGGCAGCGCGAGAGAGCGGCAGTGCGGAAATAGGCTGTCTATTGCCATTCTCTAAGACAAACGCTAACCTTAACCAGCTCCTTAACAGCGCCTAAACTTAACCGTTCTAACCTTAACCAACTCCGAAACAATGCCTAACCTTAACCTTAACCTTAACCATGCCTAACCTTAACCTTAACCATAGAAAGAATATTGCCATTCTCTAAGACAAACTCTAACCTTAACCAGCTCCTTAACAGCGCCTAAACTTAACCGTTCTAACCTTAACCAACTCCGAAACAATGCCTAACCTTAACCTTAACCTTAACCATGCCTAACCTTAACCGGCGAAAGAATACACGTTAAGAATATTTTTTGTATGGGATTCGAACTTGTCAACAACGCGCCGCAGGACCGCTGCGCTGCCAGGTGAGCTGAGCTTCGAATGAAAATCATGGCGGATTAGGGCGGTTGCATAATGTTAGTAGTACGTACAGTACACATCGTACCGTGACATCTCCACAGTGTCGGGCGTGAGCGGACCAGACTCCACAGTCGTTACGCACCGGTGTCCCACAAAAGGCTGCTTGGCATGTTTTTTTTTTTTTTTGTCTTTTTCCCCCTCCTTCTTTTTCCGATTTTTCTCCCATCCCACTGTTAGTCGTTATGCCAATTCCCAACCCCCTTCCTGGTTGTTGCGCACTTTCCCCTACTGTTGGTCCGAGAGGCCGGAGACTGTCACATGCTTTCCTCCGACGCATGTGCAGCCAGCCGGCAGCCAGCCTGGCCGCGCAGATTCTCACCGGGAGAGTGTAACGTGTGGAAGGTCGCACTACCTCTCTCCAGATCCTACCCTTGCTGAACAGGCGCCCCGACCGAACTGTAGGGGTCGCTGTCCACAACGCCCAGGACCCACCCACGGCTCCCCTCCCCCTAACTCAGCCAAACGAGTTAGTATAGCAATCAGCCCGAGCCAAGGCAATGCTGACTCTCCGGGAGTCGAGACCGCAGCCTCTTGCATTGGTGACGAGCACAATCTCCGCTACGCCACCTGACCGCCCTTGGCGTGTTGGTTGACATCGACCTGCATTAAATGTAGTAAACTGGCTTGAGAAATGTAGTAAATTGGTACGGTGCTTGACTGAAACATCAAACGATTGCAGACATGCCACGCAGAGTCTGGTCCGCTCACGCCCGACTCTGTGGAGATGTCACGCTAGAATGTGTACTGTACATACTGTACTACTATAGGGCAGTGCAGTTCGCGTGAATATTAAAGGCAACCAACTTGTGTTCGGCTTTTCTCTGATTGGCCGCGCCCCCCCGCCCCCACGCGCAGGCAAGCGCAGTCGTCCCACGTCCCAAATGAAATCCAAGGAGCGCAAGCGAGCGGCAGCGCGGGCAACCAACTTGTGTACCATGGGCTGCTGTTCCAACGCACTTGTGTTGGGCTGCTGTTTCACTCGTGTATAAACAAAGCCCATACAGTTATGAAATGCGCTGAACTAGAAAGCGTAACGTTATTATGTTTCGCGTTTTTAACAACCAACTACCAGATTCACTCGTGTATAAACAAAGCCCATACAGTTATGAAATGCGCTGAACTAGAAAGCGTAACGTTATTATGTTTCGCGTTTTTAACAACCAACTACCAGATTCACTCGTGTATAAACAAAGCCCATACAGTTATGAAATGCGCTGAACTAGAAAGCGTAACGTTATTATGTTTCGCGTTCCATTGATTAACGCCATTACCTGCTGTAGGAAGCAGAGGTACAGTAAGTTACAGTAGGTGTAGGTTACATGTTTAATCAAAGCCCATACAATTTTTTAGATGAATGATTGTGGATATAATATAGAAAACACATCATTATGATATTGTCAGATGGCGCAAAATACAATGGTGAGTGAGAAATATATCTCCAGTGATAAAACCCAGTGCTCTATGTCTCTATGATACACAGCGTGGATGGGCTTTCAGAGGGAGAGGCATGACTTCGCGACAGCCATATTAGACACTCACTGTACATCAGTGTGGAACTGTAACGTTATATGTTATTTCGCCCGTGGAGGCTGCTGAGCCTGAAGCGCCAGCGGGGGCGACGCGGTGGTTTATCCCCGGCTTCCGTGCGCCGCCGCCGGCTTGATACAGCTTCAGCAGCAGCAGCGGCGGTGCTCTGTTGTAGGAAGCCCTTCAATGACAGCGGCGCGCTCTCATATTTTGCGAATGCATAAACTATATCTTAAATTATGGCTATGTGTCTAATATGGCTGTCGCTTATCAATGACTTCGCGACAGCCATATTAGACACATCGCCATAATTTAAGATATAGTTTATGCATTCGCAAATATGAGAGCTCTGTCATTGAAGTGGGTGGTGGCAGCGTTACTAACAGTAGCGATTTTTATTGTTTTGTCATGACCAAACATAATCCCAACATAGATAGGAGGTGTACTGTATGTCAAATGTCGGTCATGTGGTGGAAGAGTTTAGTACAGTCACACAACAGAACACCGCTGTAGTACAGTCACACAACAGAACACCGCTGGTTCGACCAGCGCTCCTGCCGCGTCTCTCTTGCCGCAAGGGCGTGTGCTAGTGGATTGATTGATTGGCCGTGTGGCCAATCAGAGAAACGCTGAACGAAAAGCTGAACACAAGTTGGTTGCCTTTAATATTCACGCGCGCAGTTCTCCTCTAAGTGCATGACAGGCTTAACGGCAAGAGTTTGAGTGACAGCAGCAGTCATTTGAGCAGGCCATTCATTAGTCCCCTATGTTATCTGGCTTATGTTATGTTCATGTAGGTTGAATCACTGACATTGATCCATGGGCTTGGCCACGTGTCTCATTAATACCACAGAAGAAGAAGCATGAGGGATCATTAACACTCTACCTGTTAGCATTGGAGGGAGGGGACAGGGGATAGAGTTTACACTGCAGGCATTGCAGTAACACACAAACACACAAATGGACCTTGTAGAAGTGGAGCAATCTTCCATTTACTTAGGTATGTATTTTAGGCGGATTTTCAGAAAATAGGGCTTGGGCTCAACCGGTTAAGGGCTTTATTTGGGAGGAATCATGGTGATTGATTCTACAGACATCCTTGAAATTAAATAATTATAATAATAAATGTAAATTTTTGTAAGTAAGTAAGTAAGTAAGTAAGTAAGTAAGTAAGTAAGTAAGTAAGTAAGTAAGTAAGTAAAGTTTATTTATATAGCACCTTTCACAGACCAGGGTCACAAAGTGCTTCACATAGTAAAAACATCAATAAAATGCAAAAGATAGCAGCATGGTAAAAGAAAATAATTAAAAACGTGAAAGATCAGGAAAAGCCAAAACAGATAAAAAGACATAAAAGATTTACATAGAGCATAATTCGCCAAACGCCTGTTTAAACAGCACAGTCTTTAGCTGCTTTTTAAAAGTGTTTACAGAGACCACAGATCTAAGGTCCAAGGGCAGAGCATTCCACAACCTGGGGGCCACGGTTTCGAATGCTCGGTCCCCTTTTTTCTTCAATCTAGACAGGGGGACAGCCAGCAAGCCCTGATCAGACGACCTGAGCGATCTGTTCGTGGTGTATGGACGCAGTAGGTCGCAGATGTAGGCAGGTGCCTGACCAAGGAGTGCTCTATAGGTGATGACCAGAACCTTAAAGTGAATTCTGAATTTGATGGGGAGCCAGTGAAGGGAAACTAAAATGGGAGTGATGTGGCAATATTTTCTGGACCTAGTCAGCAGCCTAGCGGCTGCGTTTTGGACCATTTGTAGCCGGCCCAAAGTGGATGCATCGAGGCAAGTGAAAAGGGAGTTACAATAGTCCAGGCGGGATGAAACAAAAGCATGAATAATCATTTCCAGCTCTACCTGGGACACAACAGATCGGAGTTTGGCAATATTTCGTAGATGGAAAAAACAGGTACGTGTCAGAGATCTAATGTGGTGATCAAAGCGCATCTGCTGGTCAAAGATCACACCAAGGTTTCTGAGCTTGGGCCTCAGATTTGTTGACAGGGTCCCCATGCATGTGGCAACTTCTGGGGTGACTTTTTCTGAGCCTATAATAAGAACCTCAGTTTTTTCTGCGTTTAACTGAAGGAAGTTGTTTGCCATACAATCCTTGACAGCAGTCAGGCAGTCAAAGAGGGCAGATAATTTGTCAGTTTGTTCAGGCTTGAAAGAGACATATAATTGGATATCGTCAGCGTAGAAATGATAAGAGACCTCTTTGAATTGACTAATGATTACTCCCAGGGGGAGCATGTAAAGTGCAAACAGAGTAGGAGCCAGCACAGAACCCTGGGGCACGCCACAGGACAATGGAGCAGTTTCGGATGTGAAAGTGCCAGTAGACACCAAAAAACTCCTATCTTGCAGATAGGAGGAGAACCAGTCCAGCGCACTCCCAGTGATGCCAGCCCACTGCCTCAGCCTTTCGATCAAAATGCAGTGGTCGACTGTATCAAAAGCTGCAGTTAAGTCCAATAGCACCAGCACAGAACATTTTCCCTCGTCAGATGATCTCATGATGTCATTTGAGACTCTGAGGAGGGCTGTTTCGGTAGAATGCTTCTGACGGAAACCAGATTGGAATTTGTCAAAAATGGAATGTAAATTTTTGTCTCATTTACATTTTACATTTACAGTCATGCCTCAACGAGGCATTGTGATGTCTGAAAATAAATAAAAGCACTACACCAACACTGAAAATGACAGTGAATAAATAAATAAGAACTAAACCCAATTGCGTGGATATAGGCTATATCTGTAGTGGAATAGAATGGATCTACAATGGATCTGCTCTCAGAAAACCCCATTACTTTCATAGGCTATATTCGAAAGCTTACATTCTGTACTTTCACAATTTGGAAAAATCTGGAAAATGGCAATGGAGATGTGGTCACAATCGCTGGTCGTGGTCACATATATGTGTGTGTATGTGTGCACCAGTACTTGCACCAGTAGATGTGCAGTCTGAAACAAAAGCTCCAAGGGCAGGAATCATTAACATGCAGTGGCTGAACTCTCAAGTCAAGTCAAGTCAAGAGTTTTATTTGTCACGGCATACAAGTATACAATGAAATGCGGGTGGTCTTGCCCGCAACGATGTGCAATACAGTAGTTCAACATATAATAGAATCCAATAAAACAACATTGTGCAATAGACAGGTAACATAGTGGGACATCTCGGTATTTGTACATAGTTATTTACAGAGCATGGAGGACTAGGTCCTTTGGTAGTGCAATACACTGTTACTGTTGCTATACTATTTTTAAAGTGACCTTTCCTTTGTGGCCATAAGTGTGGGCGTGTGCAGCATCAGTGTGTGCTTGCTCATGTTAAAGTGGCTGCTAGTGTGCGAGCGTGTACAGCGTGCGTGTCGTGTGTGTGCTCATGTGTGCTTGTGTGTGGAGAGTTCAGTGTTCTTTTTTGTATTTTTATTTTTTTTTAAACAAACGTATAAACAAACATGACAACACACGATAAGATATACAAGCATTAATTAACAGTGCATATCCAATGAAATCACCATTTAGTTAAATGTCTTATACAGGATATACCCCTAATACCTGTTATCTAGTACCCTACACACATATGCTCTAGCTCGTACCCAGGGCCGCCTGGGAGAAATGCGAGGCCCTGTGCGAGATTTAAACGCGAGGCAAAAAAAAATATATATAAAAAAAATATATATATATATTTATATATATCTTTTTTTTTCTTTTCTTCGAGGCCCCCCTTCCCGCGAGGCCCTGTGCGACCGCACTGCTCGCACACCCCCTGAGGCGGCCCTGCTCGTACCCCCCCCTCCCGGACCCCCCATTGGATAATCCATCCATTATAACTTGTTCCTACCAGACACTACCTTTATATGCTAGCTTTTATTCTCTCCACCACTTCTAACCACATTGTCATTTTGGATTCATTGAGACCCAAAATTCTTGCTGTAGATATTTCTTGATAAATCACATCGAGATATGTAAGAATCCAGACCTTCCGGCACATTTTTTCCGGTTTAAACCATCGTGATGCTACAGTATCAGCTTTTTAGCCACTGTGATACCAGATAAAACCAATCTCTTTAGCTGTGGATGTACTGCACACTCAAAGACATCACTCAGCAGTAATACAGAGGGGTGTACAGGTATATTCAGAGTTAAGAGATTTGATCATTGTTGGGTCACTTCTTTCCAGAATATCTTAACTGGTGGGCAGTCCCAGTACATGTGCATAAATGTCCCCTCGTCCCCATTTGTACATAAGGAGCATTTGGGGTCTTGTTTAAGACCCATTTTGTTCAGTCTTATAGGAGTTAATTATGTCCTGTGAATATAGTTAAGATTGATTTGTTGATGGTCCGGGTTCCTTGATGCAAGTCGAACATTTGCCCAGGCTTCTTGCCAGTCAAAATCTATCTCCAGGTCTGGTATATCCCTCCTCCAGACTGAGTCTAGATGGAGGGTTTCATATGAGGATGTTAGTAATTGATGATAAAAATCTGAAACAAAACCTCTCGATGTCTCTCTTTCATAGAAGAATTTGTGGTATCTGTGGTGTACAATTGGTATCCTTAATGGAACACTGTGAGCCTTCAAACATGCCAATAACTGTGCGTAAAAATAATATGTGGACTTGGTGAGATACATTTTTTTGCGTATTTCATCATAACTACAAAAACCCTGTTTGTTGAAAACATCTCCTAATGAGTGTATGCCTTGCTTTTCCCATCTAGGGAATCTTATATGTTGTTTTCCAATCAAGAGTGCATTGTTATTGAATAAGGGAGTATGATTATGCCATTTATGTGGGATAGAATATTTGTTTTGTGTTTCACGCCATATCCGGATCGCATGAGTAATTATGGGGCCAAATTTCCGTTCGCATTGCTTAATTGATAATTTGGTGTATACTATGTCCTTCAGCCTATGTGGAGCTACTATATTTTCTTCTAAATTTCTCCAGGATGCCATACCACCGTCTGCTCTGTTTCTCTGTGGGTGGATCTTTTTATACGTGGTGGTTTGTTATTCCAAATAAATTTGTATGTGGAGGAGTGTAATTATTTCCAGTAACCCTCTGGAGGGGGTAACGGTAGCATTGAGCTGAAGAAGTTGATTCTAGGTAGGACGTCCATCTTAACTATTGATACCCGTGCCTGTACTGAGTTTTTGAGTTTTGACCACCTGTCAAGGTCGTATTTGATTTTGTTTTGGATTTTTATGTAATTGTGCTTCACCGTTTGGCTTATGGTAGGGAATATTTCAACTCCCAAACATCTAAAGTATTTTACCATCGGTATCTCTTCTGGGAGGGTTATATTTCTTTTTGCAGGGGCGTTAAGTGGGAGGAAGGCCGACTTCGGCCAATTTATCCTAAATCCCGATAAATCTCCAAAGTCCTCAATCAGCTTGAGAAGATGAGGCAATGTGGTGTTGGGGTTTTGCATGAACAGTATTACGTCGTCCGCATATAAACGAATTTTATGTTGTGTGCCCTTGATTACGATTGGTTCTATGGATTGGGATTGTCTTATATATTGTGCTAAAGGCTCTAATGATAGATCGAATAGTCCTGGACTAAGAGGGCAACCCTGTCTGGAAGAACGTGATACCGGAAAGATTTCGGAGGTGATTGTACCTGTTGTAATCATGGCCGATGGGTCTTTGTATAATACTTTAATCATATCAATGAATCCTTTTCCTAACCCCATCCTTTCTAATACTGCCCATAGATACGACCATTCCAACCTGTCAAAAGCTTTCATTGCATCCAGGGACAGCATCGCCTTAGGTTTGGTGTCGTCCTTGTTAGCATCTAGTACGTGTAGTAATCGTCTTATGTTATCAGTGATCAAGCGGCCTCTTATGAAGCCAGTTTGGTCCGGATGAATTAAAGACGTCATGTGCTTTTGTAGTCTGATGGCTAATACCTTAGAGTACAGTTTGATATCGGTTCCGAGGAGGCTTAAGGGTCTATAACTACCGCACTCGGTGGGGTCTTTGTCTTTTTTAAGGAGGACTGTTATGAGTGCAATATTGTCGTGTTTATGGAAGTTCCCCTCATTGACTGAGTATAAAATCATATTTAGTAATAAGGGTCCAATTATGTCCCAACAAGAGAGGTACATTTCTGGTGGGATACCGTCTCTTCCAGGAGCCCTACCACTTTGCATTTCAGATATGGCCTCCCTAAGTTCATCTAGTGTGATCGGTGTTTCTAACTGTTTAGCGTCATCCTCTGAAAGTTTAGGGAGGTTAATTTGATTAAGATATGTGTCAATTTTGTTTTGATCGAAGTTGGAGTAGAATTCTTTGAATGTCGCGTTTATTTCTTTAGGTTCTGTAACAAGTTCTTGTTGTGCTTTAATGGTAGTTATATCTGCAAATTTTGCGTTAACTCTTAATCGCATAGCTAATAGGTGACTTGGTTTGGAACCTTGAGAGTACTGCTGTTGTCTTGTGCTACGTATTTTTTGTATTTCAGATTGTTGTCTGTATATGGCGTTAATCTCTTTTTTTAGTATATTGACTTGATTTTCCAGTCGAACTGAGTTGTTGTATTGTAAAGAATTAAATAACGTTGAATAAAGCGTTTCCAGTTCAGCCAGTTTTGAGCATCGATTCTTGCGTATTTTGGAGGAAAAGCTATCAGTGAAATCCTTGATCATTCCCTTTACCGACATCCATAATATTCTGGGGTCCTGCACCGAATTAGCGTTCATCCGTAGGAATACCGTAAGAGCTTCTTTGATTTGTGTAATGAATTCCTTGTTATTAAGCAGCATCGAGTTAAATCGCCATCTTGGGGCTCGGGATGCTAGTATACCAAATGTTCCTTTTAGGAGTAAATAACAGTGATCTGATAATGCATTGGGTATCATTTCCACATCATAGTTATCAAATAGTCTCTGGGATGCAAAAACGTAATCTATTCTGGATAATGTGTTATGTCTCGCAGATCGGCAAGAGTACTTCCGGGTCGTGGGGTTGAGTGATCGCCATAAGTCATTTACACCTGTAATCTTCTACCAATCCTTTAATGCATTAGATGACTTTTTTTGTTCGTTGGAAAAGGAGGGGTAAGATTTATCCATCCTTGGATTCCAAATGGCATTAAAATCCGCACCAATTATAAATGAGTATTCGGGAAGGTCTAACATTGCTCTGGTAAGTGTAGTGAAGAAACTAGCTTCGTACAAATTTGGGGCGTATACAGCTACCAACGCTATTTTCCTGTTCTTGTGTACAATCTTAGCTATAGTTATCTGACCATCTGAATCAGACCATACTCCCTTCAATTCAATATTGAACTTCCGTCTAACGACTATGGCAACTCCACATGTTCTCGTTCCAAAGGAAGAGTGACTAATGTTATGATATGTGTTGTCCGCTAACGTATCTATGTCTTTCCCTAAAATGTGTGTTTCGCTTAGTAGAGCCACGTCAACCTGTCCTTTTTTCATCAGTGTGAGCATGCTTTTGCATTTGTGTTGATTATTTATTCCCCCAGTGTTCCAGATCATTATATTCAAACTAGCCATAATCAATACATGTTGTTGTGTAGTTGTTGGTAATGCTTCTGGAGAGCGAAGCTACAATAGATATACATCCAACTATTGAAGTCCCGTTGAGAGCCGAACTTAAAAACATACATATATACAAATAATAATCCCCTAATCCCCCCTCCCTCCGAGATTCATACAGGACTGTGTTCCATAGACACATCCTATGCGTATGACTCCCTCCATTACGCCACTGGGTTGCCCAAGATGAGCTTTCTAACCCTAATCTTCCTATGCTAATTGCCATAGGATCTAAAACTTTCATTCTAAATCAATAGAATGTCACTTTTGGTCTAGCGCCTTCCCATTAATGTAATAACAATAGTGTGAAAAATGAAAAATATACCTCTATTGATATTAGGGATGGGTACCGAATTCGGTACTTTTGAGGTAGCAAACCGAAACACGTCGGTACTACCGAGTATCGAATCAAGTGAGAAACCGGAAAAAAAAAAAAAAAAAAAAAAAAAGTATTAATTTTTTTTTTACTTTTTTTTATTTTTTTTTTACTTTTTTCTTTTCATGTCAACGTTCACACGCACAATATATGCTTACCTAGGATTTGACTTGATTCAACAACAAAGCAGTCGGAGCAATGACTGTCGAAATTGTAGTTATTTGAAGTTTGGATTTTTTTTTACGACTGAGGTAGGTAAATAAAATGTCGACAGTTTTCGGCTTGTCATTGCTCCGACTGCTTTGTTGTTGAATCAAGTCAAATCCTAGGTAAGCATATATTGTGCGTGTGAACGTTGACATGAAAAGAAAAAGGTAAAAAAAAAAAAAAAAAAAAAAAAATTTTAAAGTACCGAAAAAAGGTACCGTTGTGTACCGGTATCGATTCACAGGTACCGGTGAATCGATACCGGTATCGGTTCAAATGTGAAAGGTACCCATCCCTAATTGATATATTCATTTGAACCTTCTACTAACTTATATTGGAACCCTCAGAAAGATGAAAAGAGTGAAGAAAAAATACTAACACAAAAAAAAGAAAAAAAAAGTGAGAATTAAAATAAAACTCAACAGAGAGAAAAGATAAAAAAAAATAAAAAATAAAGAGATTTTTAGAGCTACATTGTGCGAATCCCTAAAGCAGTGGAGTAATTGCTTAAAATATTAGAATAACCTTGCTTTAAATATTAGAATAACATTGTCATGCCATTACCTTTAGATGTGGCTGATGTTTTTTTTTAAACCTTATTGAGCTTCCATCACTGGAGCTTATGCATATACATACCGGATGTTAAAGTTCCAGGCCTTCTTTGTAGGCGTACAGTATATTCTAGAAGGTTGTGGAATATCCTTGTAAATTCGTAAACACTGCTGTTATGTTCCAGAATGTTCTTCCTAACCGGGAGTTATGACCCACTAGTGTTTTCCAGCATATTCCATTGTGTCCGAGAGGAAAGACCAGAATATTCCAGAGTGTTCCCAATGTCATTTATTGGATTATTGCCTCCTCAGAGACCAGAAGACTATAAATTAGGGATGCTCGATATTGGCTTTTTTACCGATACCGATATTCCGATATTGTCCAACTCTTAATTTCCGATACCGATATCAACCGATATCAACCGATACCGATATATGCAGGGTTTCCCTGTCCAAAAAACAGAATAATTTCAGGTAACTAATAATTTCACTGGATATATATATAACAAATATTGTTATTGTTTTTTTTTGTATTTAAACCGATACCGATATTTTCCGATATCACATTTTACTGCCGATATCGGCCGATAATATCGGTCGGCCGATAATATCGGACATCCCTACTATAAATATAGTGCCTATCGTTCCGTATTAAACACTTTGTGCCTCAGTGTTGCCAACATGCATATCAGCTGTTGCTTTTGTTGAGCCGTGGTAAAGTCATTCTAATAAAAATTTAAAATGATAAAAAGAGACAAAAGAAATTGAGAAAAAAGAGAGAGATGAGTAGGCTTGTCTTCTGCCTATGTTGCGACCGGCCCCGGGGGACCAGATCCATGTTGCTTCATGTATTCATCGGCGTCTTTAGGCGAGCGTAATCCGTGCCTATTACCATCTTCCCCCAAGATGGATAGTAGTGCCGGGTACCTGAGGCTTGGCTTAAAGGGGAACTATTTTACTATTTCTTTCACTATTTGGGCACTTTTACACAATTCCTGTGAGTTTATGGAACACCTCTGTAATTATATATTTTTTTTAATTCATTGTTTTGTATTTCTAATCAAGTCTTCAAAAACAGCATTTTTCTACCTCAAGATCTTAAGCCGTTTTGAGCCTGGGCTCCAACCACAATGGTAAACCACTGCGGTGCATGATGATTATCATGCAGCGGTGTCTTTCTGACATCACAAATCATCACATTTTCAGATGACTCAGTTCAGTGAGGGTGAATATTTTGAGGGGAGAATTGGAAGAATGCGCCAATATGAGAATTAGAGACATAGATCATATTAATATAAGTCCACATAGCTAGGAAACAATGCTAAACACTGAAAAAGGCCATTTATAAGATAGTTCCCCTTTAAGATTTCTCTTGTATAATCTCTGCAGCACATCCTTGTAGGGGACACGTAGCGCAATGGCCTCCTTACATAAATCCTCATAGAAAGATACTGGTTTATCACCATATTTCAGTTTCCCCCATTGATTGCGCGCTCCTCTGATGATCGCGTCTCTTATTTCTGTCTTGCGCAGAGTAACAATGATAACCCTCGGCCTCGTCCCGTTGCCTCTTTGGTCTCGTGTACCGACTCTATAACATTGGTCCACTATTGGCGCTGTGGGTAGGATATGGTTACCTAGAATTCCTGCTAACACAGTTGGAAATGTGTCGTCTGTGCAATTGACTGATTCATCCAATCCCACTAAACGGATATTATTTCTCCGGTAGTAACGTTCGGTCTCGAGCCGCCTTGCCGTTGCTACCTCTTCGATGTCTTGTATTTTCTTCCGGAACGCTTTTTCCACCTGTTTTATCTCCTCCGTTACCTCTATAAATCCCTCGTTAACAGTCTTCTCGTTCTTTTGGACTTTCAGTGTAATTCCTAGCACAGTATTCTCCACTGCAGTGATTCGCCCGGCCTGTTCCGCAGCCGCTTTTATAACCTCTTCGAATTTAGTATCGATATTTGAATTCGTCGATGTGTAATTTGAAAGCGACCATCTGATCCTTCCCTGCTTGTATCTGATCTTTTATCAGGTTAGTCAGAGACTTGAAGTTGGATTGTGTAGCCTCCCTGCTTGTGTCAGTTGAAGTTGTAGGAGCATTGGGTGACACGGTGGATTTGACGGAAATTTTCTTCTCCAATTCCCCTGCTTTCTCTCTCACGGTGTGTATCCCCGCCGTTACCGTTATATTGTCGTCTGCTATCACCCTCTCGGGGCTAGTCGTCGTCGGTTCCGGTATGTTATCCGCTATTGTCTCCCCGACGGGGCTAGTCAACAACGGTGCTGTTGTACTGGCGGCTGCTGTATCCTTCGAACGTGTCAAAACTTGCGCCGTTGTACTGTCAGCTCCGAGTTTCTTTCCACTCTTTTTCTTGTCCTTAGGTTCCATGTTGATTCTTTATTTATTTTGATATAGTTAGTAGAAGGTCTTATTTAATATATACGATGTAGTTTAATCTCATTAGTGTTGTTAAAATAAGGTTTTTAAACTAAATTAACGTTGACGGGAGCGGAGCTGTAACCAAATGCGCCTGCTACATATTGCTGTCAAACCGGAACTGAGAGTTCAGTGTTCTGTGGCACTCAGTGTTCAGTGTTCAAGGCTCTGATGGCCTGGGGGAAGAAGCTGAGCCGAAGCCTCTCTGTCCTAATAGCTGGGGTTCGCAGGCGTCTGCCTGACCTCAGCAGCTGGAACAGGCTGTTATTGGGGTGGTGAGGGTCTTTCATTATTCTGCAGGCTCTGGATTTGCACCTCTTGTTGTATAGAACCTGCAGGGGAGGTAGTGCAATACCCGTGGTACGCTCGGCTGAGCGCACCACTCTCTGTAGGGCCTTCTTGTCCTGTGCCGTGCTGTTTCCATACCGGGCAGTGATGTTTCCAGTCAAGATGCTCTCTACAGCTCCGGAGTAGAAGGACTGGAGTATCTTCCCCGATACTCTGAACTTCCTTAACTGTCTCAGGTGGTAGAGGCGTTGCTTCGCCTTTTTTACGACTGTGTCTATGTGTGTTGACCATGTCAGATCCTCTGAGATGTGGACCCCCAGGTACTTAAAGCTGCTCACCCTGTCCACAGTAGCCCCGTTTATCCTCAGTGGTGTGTGTGTCTCCTGCTGTCCTCTCCTATAATCCACGATCAGCTCCTTGGTTTTACCAATGTTCAGGAGCAGGCTGTTGTCCTGGCACCAGCGTTCCAGTACCTCAACCTCTGAGTGTGTGTGTGTGTGTGTGTGACAGGCAGTATGAAGTAGTCACAGTAGTAAGGCAGTCAGGCAGCCTGCTGCTACCTGTCTGCTTTAATTGCAAGAGGCTCAAGAGACTATACACACACACACACACACACACACACACACACACACACACACACACACACACACACACACACACACACACACACACACACACACACACACACACACACACACACACACACACACACACACACACACACACACACACACACACACACACACACACACACACACACACACACACACACACACATACATAGCCGGTGTGATCTTGTCTGCGTTGTGTTTATAGTCGATTCGACCCCTGTCAAGGGATCGCCCTGAGTGGGAGTTGAACCCCGGACGCCCGCACCGCGGGCGGCATCACAGACCACTAAGCAAGAAGTGAATTCACTTCTTGCTTCCGGGTCTGGATGCCTCTGGGGAGTGAGTTTACTTGCAGTACCGCTTACCATCCACAGCCACGTCACTACTTGTACCCGTGACTGTGGATATACTGCGGCACCTCCGTTACACTCACCCCCCTAAACTCACTCCACCCAGGGCATCCGGGTCTAACGGCACCACGTGTAGCCGGTGTGATCTTGTCTGCGTTGTGTTTATAGTCGATTCGACCCCTGTTAAGGGATCGCCCTGAGTGGGAGTTGAACCCCGGACGCCCGCATCGCGGGCGGCATCACAGACCACTAAGCAAGAAGTGAATTCACTTCTTGCTTCCGGGTCTGGATGCCTCTGGGGAGTGAGTTTACTTGCAGTACCGCTTACCATCCACAGCCACGTCACTACTTGTACCCGTGACTGTGGATATACTGCGGCACCTCCGTTACACACACACACGTGTTGAATTTAACCCAGGGAATCCCTCTGCACAGCAGCACTGACAAAGAGGAGAAGGCTTACATGGCTAAGATGGGCGCTAAACACTGAGGTTTTCAATGAAGATGACTAGCTAGCTGTCACTGCCTTGGCACCTCCCAGCAGCACTTGCTAAAGGCTGTAGAGTAAAGAGTATTAACTATACAGTAAGGGCTTTGGGAATGTACGTAGGTAGGCTAAAGTGAGCTTAAAGAATGAGCTGAAAGGAGTAGTTCGGTGACACACATGCATCTAGAAAGTATTGTAAGGAGATTCGTTGTTAATTGTTGTAAGTGTGATTTTTGTATTAGTAACTGCACTGTTACTAATAACAGCACTGTCGACAAATCCAGTTGTTTGATTAATCCACACATCTGTAAACTATTAGTTTAAGTTGAGTTAACTATAGACAGAAACTACATTTACATTTAGATTTAAATGACGCTTTTATCCAAGGCATCACTTACAAATTGTGTCAGCAGGAGGGGTACACCTCACCTTTATAAACTCATATTTCGCTTAAAATCATTGGTAAACAAACGTAGTGCTGAAAATATACACTTTTTATGTATGTTTTTATAGGGTTAGGGTTCTTACTATTGGCTACATTTAAAAAAGAAATGCAACATCACTTAATAATGGACTGTATTGATCTATTTGTGACGTGAAATAAATATTGGCCCGGTACGGGTACAGAGGTTAAAAATAACTAAATAAATATCGATCTGTCTTATTCTCTCTCTCTTGTCATGTCCGGCTATGTACTCCATCTCCCTTCCCCCCCTGCTCTCTCCAACAAGGGGGTTGCCAGCCTCACTCTATGCTCTTTTCCTCTCTCTCTGCTATCTCGGCTGTGTCAAAAACCCAACTGCTCTCAAGAGTGATCTCAACTCCTTTTCTCTGAAACTTGTTATCTCAAACAATGCTATCCGACCATTCTAACTTGGCCCGCCTCTCTCTGTCTTTCCATGCGCGTTGCTAAGCGCCCTCCACTTTGACCCAGATCGAACCTACCGCTTTATCAAAAGTTGTGAGGCTTGTCGCCTGGCAACAATAACATTATCTCTGGTTACCTTGCGAGCGGCAGCTATTCAGGCCATAACCCCCCAAGTCAGGGACAGACTGTCTCCAGGCCATATCTGTTTTAACGCACAGGCCATAGCTAACTTTAAACTAAACATTTTAGAAAAAGGCCATGAATAAAGGTATTTACATACTCGATTAACTTTTTATAATCACAACGAAAACCAGCCATATCATTCATTAGTATAGTCATAGTAGTATAGTAGGTCATAGTATAGGCATAGACAGTAGCATAGTACATAGTAGATAGTAGTAGACATAGTATCTAGTAGTATAGACATAGTAGTAGCATAGTACATAATAGTAAAAGACAGTAAGAATACTTTTTATTCAGATATTGATTGAAAAAGTGTTTTTAGTCGACAGCGGAAAGTTGTGCTGAATTGGGTTTCAGCTGTCCTGCCTGTGGTGGGAGGTTGGTTCCACCATGACAGAGAATAGGACAGAGAATACACATGTACCGCACAGCCACCATCTCCTCTCAGCTGAAGCACACAGTGGGCTTTATAATATTGTCAATTTGCATTGCTGCAGCTACTGTAGATATGATGAACGTAAAATATATAGATATTTTGAGGGAATATATTAGTTTTTCAACAAGACAGAGGCGGCAAAACAATTTGGTGTTTAGAGAGGCAGTTCTGCTCAACATACCCACAAAGTATTTATGCTGACCCCAAAGGGTGAGTTGCAGTGAAAGTTACTGCTTACTGAAAGTCAGAGAGAAACAAAAATTTATAAACAGCACTAATTTTGTTTTTGGCTTTTGGCAAGAGGCCATGGTACCATACATGCGGGATAATAGGCTACACTCCAAGGTTATCGAACCCTCTGAGGTGAGGCCCCTGTATTGTGCATTATTCCTTTCCGATAACCTTATGCCTCATCATGTATTATCCCTTAGTTATTAAATCTCTTTATCTAATAATGCCCAATATCAATAAGCAGATGAAAATAATGTGGAACTTTACACACATTTTTCACACACAAGAGTCAAGGACCACCCATAGGCAATAAGCGTATTGTGATTGGTCAGTTGTTATTTTCTATGTGGATTATGGCTGCATTTCTGAATGGCTTGTTTCAATAGGGATGGTCCTTGTCACAGCTGAACTGCAGAAACTGCACAAAGTACATATTTAACATTTTCTCCATGTTGAGATGTTACTCTCATTGTGTAAAAACTATGGGTGGGACTTTATCGTGTTAATTTCGATTAATTAACTATAGAAAAACATTTACATAAAACGAAATTACGCATTTTATTGCATGTCGCAGCACTTTGCTCTCATCTGTCGGCTCCGGGCTGCGTTTTCGCCGATCAACCAATACATTGTTGGAAAGTTTAATTTGCCATTCTCGAGTTACAAGACAAAACATGCGGCGAGCGTCATTTGACAAGCCGCTCAGACGAGTGACCACGTCCGGTCCTGAACTGACCAGTGACCAGTCACCGCTGATAGCGAAAATGATTGACCACCATTGTAGCCAAGGAGTGTCTGCTCCGAAAGCGATCCCAGATGGGCGCTCAGAGTGGGGGAAGGTGACACAAGAAGACGAAGAAGTCCTTTGTTTTGACTCGAGAGGCGAAATTAACCTCTTAAGCCCAGAGCCCTATTTTCAGAAAATCCGCCTAAAATACATACTTAATTAAATGGAATATTGCTCCACTTCTACAAGGTCCATTTGCATGTTCCTGGTATCTAGGGACATCTATGGACCTCAGTGAATGTATTCCCAGTGTCAGAAATATTGTGTCTATTACTAGGCTTGCTTAAATTGTGATGAAACAAAGGAGAATATGAATTATGATTTTTCTTTGCATCTTTGACAGTGAATAACACCATGCTAAAAATGACCAGACATGAAAAACTGCCACTGTTCAGTACCTTCTTGAGATCACGTGTACAGAAAATCTAAGGAAATGAATAAAGGGAAGATGATTAAACAGAAGGCTTTGTAGATACAGTCAGGGGTGTAAAGTACTTGAGTAATTGTACTTTGTTACAATACTTAAGTACTGTTTTGGGGGATTTGTACTTTACTCGAGTATTATTAGGTTTGTATACTTTGTACTTTTACTCCATTACATTTCAGAGAAAAAAAACACACTTTTTACTCCTTACATTTAAAATGCAGACCTACAAAGTACAAAGTACAAATCTTGCAGGTCCAACAGCCAATCAAATCCCCATCAATGGAAAATGAACCCGCCCATACCCATGCTGATTGGTCCTTGTGCAAGACTAGAAAGCGGGGATCTTTGATTAAACACCTGCTATCAGAAGAATAGAGTCAGTGACAAGTCTGGGTGTGTGTCTTGGATGGGGATGTGGTGGGGATTGATGTGTGGGGTGGGGTGTTTGGAAAACTGACTGTTAAATTCCTCAGTCTAAAGAGATGACCTTGCCCCTGGCAAGCCTTCTAGTGACCATTGTTAAAGCGCCTCCGAGTGAATCTTTTCCAGTAATGAAGAACACTCTTATCTCAGTTTTTGGATGAATCCCACTCATGAGAAACAACTAATATGTGATTCTTCTTGCAGGGAGTGCAGAAACATCTGCACTCCTATCACAGATAGCTGATAAATGACATTATTAAATTAAATGTCCTCTGTTCTTTCATTTCAGCATTGTCTATCGCAGAACACATTCCATTGTGGGCAGAGTGTATGCTTGGTTTCATTCCAGCCTTGCCTAAACACCAGCTGATGATTTCACTAATTGGCTCACCTCTTCAACTAACTCACCTGGTGCAATGTATAGTTAAAATGAAAACTTGGCCGATGATGGAATCCTTTAAAAAAAAAATTACTTTTACTTTTTAGTACTTAAGTACATTTAAAAGTAGGACTTTTTTACTTTTACTCAAGTGTGTTTTTAGCCAGATACTCTGACTTTTACTTGAGTCAGATTTTGAGACAGTACCCATACTTTCACTTAAGTATAATTTCTGGGTACTTTTTACACCCCTGGATACAGTACTGAGTTCTCCCATCCGGACCAATGCAATTTGAAATATTATTATAGAATATAGAATAGCAGGCCTATAAATGACTTTATTATAGCCAATTCGCACATTCATGGATTGGGCCAAATCTTCTCTTTCAAATGGCAGAGTTCAATTTGGATTTAGTATCACCAGGCGTGCATGAAGAACAGATAAGGAAATCTACTGTATGTACAACATGTATGTGCTAAATGCTCAAAATAGGGGAGACAAACTAACTGCGCTCCAATATATGCCAATAACGTTCAGTTTTGTGGTATATAATCCTGAGTAATAAGAAAAATAAAAAATAATAATCAGGAAGTCATTTGCTTGAGGAAAGCTAGAGGCCTTTGGGAAGTGTAGTTTTGAAAAATTCCAACACTATATACGTGATTGGGAGCCAGCGCTTGACGGCCAACCACGTATATATACGTGTTAAAGGGGAACTATCTTATAAATGGCCTTTTTCAGTGTTTAGCATTGATACAGCACAAGTACAATACACCATCCAACCAGAGTGAATAAAGAAATGCTCCAGAAATGAATATGCGTAGGGAAAGGCTTAGCGAATCAGCGTGCGAGCGCACACACAAAAGAATACACACACACACACGCTGTATATGTTTGAAATAAATCGTTCCAGCAAAGTAGGCTTCTATTCTTCAAATTACTTGTTTTAATGGGTATCATAGTAGTAAGTCCTACTGTAGAACATGACATATTAGCATGACATCTGATTTATTAATGCCAATACTGGACGACAAGCGCAATTGGCCCTTGACAAGTGTAAAATGATTATGTGCCCTATATAAAACAGCTTCGGAGGTAGGCATTGCACGGTTTGCACCATGCTGATCCACTCAACAGGTAGCGATTTCAAGACGAGATCCAATTAAAATGTATTGTCATTATACAGCACAAGTACAATACACCATCCAACCAGAGTGGATAAATGACGTCCAGTATTGGCATTAATAAATCAGATGTCATGCTAATATGTCATGTTCTACATTAGGACTTACTACTATGATACCCATTAAAACAAGTAATTTGAATAATAGAAGCCTACTTTGCTGGAACGATTCATTTAAAACGTATACAGTGTGTGTGTGTGCTAGTGATGTTACGATTCATCGATTCGCATCGGTGCACCGGCATAAACTTTCACGATGCGAGTGCACCGGTGGAATAAGTGCGCATCGGCTAGAATTTAGGTTGAACTCGCGATGCATCTTGTTGTAGCGTCTTTGCATCGGTCAAAACCGATTCATTCATATAATTTCCTCTCATCCACTTCTGTCAGCAGTGCACTGTGACTGCACACAGCAGATACTATCTTTGCTTCGCTACTACAGAAGGCGAGAGCCGCGTCACAGTTATCAACAAACAGTGGAAGTCGAGGAGACATGAATATAATTGATCAACTGGCTAACGCTAGTAGCTGCTGGCTAACGCCAGTTAGCCGTTCAGCTAACGCTAAACTACAGTGTCTAACTAACTAACGTGACTCTGCAACACCAGTTCCATTAGTGAGGAAATGGGGGGGGTATATCGACGACACTTGACAACAGGTTCAAAGATAACTTCACATTTATTGGCAATTCGTTTCTTTATATCGCTTGCTCCAGCCAGGTTCAAACTGTGTTGTTGACAGAAAATGCCATCATGGCGTGGTGGTCAGCTCAGGACGCTCAAACTGAAACGCTCTCTCTCTCTCTCTCTCTCTCTCTCTCTCTCTCTCTCTCTCTCTCTCTCTCTCTCTCTCTCTCTCTCTCTCTCTCTCTCTCTGTTCAATGATTTAAAGTGGCCAAACGTTACAATATAAAAACTAACTGGATAGTTGATGATAAACATTTAATTTCATTATCTGAAATATTATAAAATCATTAAGTCTGCTATAAGCCATTATCCCTTTGTGTGTGATTATTATTGTCTCACAGTAGTGTGTATATACATTGTGTGTGTGTGTGTTTTTAGCTAAAGTGGATAGAAAACACAGTACTATGCAAAAGTCTTCTTAGGCACCCAAGAGTTTTTATATAAACACAGTAGATTATTTTATTTTTAATAATAATATAAGCTGCATATAAGGAATACAACAAAATCCTCTGTCATACCATAACATTTTATCATTATTTTGCATCGTGTTGAATCGCATCGTATCGCCCCGAATCGCATTATGTTGAATCAAATCGTATCGAATCGTATCGTATCTCAACAGGGGGTGAATCGTATCGCATCCCATCGCCCGGTGCTTCAAATGTATCGTTAATGTATCGTATCGTTGGCACCGTATCGAGATGCGCATCGCATCGGCCTCAGTGATGGAGATGCACATCACTAGTGTGTGCGTGTGTGTGTTTGTGTGTGCGCTCGCGCGCTGACTCGCTAAGCCTTTCGCCACACATTATGTTTACCTTTGCCTGAGTAACGCCCCCCGTTGATGACGGAGACGGTGGAACGTTGGTACTACTTAAATAGCTGTAAACGCGGGCTGGTTCTCCAGAGAGCACCAAGGTTCAGAGGCTCCAGTACGGAGCTGGAGCTAGAACCAGAGCCCTGGCGGTGTGAAAGGGCTAAAAGTGATTTTTTTTTATTGTGTAAGAAACTTCTGAATGTTATCTTCAAAAGAGAAAAGGTCCTTTGCGCTATATATATATATTATTCCTAAAATTGCTGCACTTTGTTAAAAATTGCATTGATCTGACTGTTGGTCTGTGTAGTAGCTAGTAAACAAGATTTTGCTGCTTAAACGTATAATGTATATTCATTGATTCACTCGTATACCAAAATCCATTTGAATTGAAAAAAAAATCTTTTCGCATCAAATATTGATATGAATTCAGTTCCCTCGGACAGTGCAACTGTGTTTGATAACTTGCCTGTTTGATAACTTGCCTGAAATTGGAGCTTGCTGTTTTATCTGTATTTTATTGTGATGTTCTTTTTTTATGTTGAAACTTTCTGCTGCCTGATCTGCCAGATCGCTCTTGAAAAAGACATTTTAATCTCAATGATGTTTATCTGGTTAAATAAAGGATTTGATTGATTGATTGATGAGTTTAAAATACGATAAATGTTTATTAATGAACTATAAAGTCTTAAATTAATTCAATAACATTTTTAATCGAGCCCCATCACTAGTAAAAACAATGCAAAACACAGGAAAGGGACATTTCTACATTAGGGGACATTTAAGATAACGTTAGCTTTTATTGGCTCATACACTGCACTGTACCAAATGTGTTAACTTTTCCTAGTTATGACTAACACTGTAAAATAATAGAATGCTATATGTAAATTATTAGTATCATTAGTATTCTTAATTCTCCAATTAAAGGGTTAAAGCATTCAATTATAAATGTCCAAAGAAAGCAGTCTTTTACAGTAGGTAACTAGACTAAGAACAAAGAAATATTTCATATCCACAAATTCCCTTTCTTTGATAAACTCAACAAAAAGGAACTTTTACAAAAATGTAAAATAACGCCTTTAATTGCAGTTTATGATAAAGTCAACCTACTGCAGTGCCCAGCATATTATTGCAAAAAATAATCATAGGAAAAAGAGCATAAAATGTAAGCATTTAAGAGACAAGCCGAGCTCATTATAAAAATCGATGCTCACAGGACCACTCTCCTTTAAAAACATGGCGGGGAAAAGGTCAGAGAGAGAGAGAAAGAGAGAGAGAGAGAGAGAGAGAGAGAGAGAGAGAGAGAGAGAGAGAGAGAGAGAGAGAGAGAGAGAGAGAGAGAGAATCTCAATCTAATGCTTTGCTTAAAAAGGCACTTAATATTGGATTATGTAAATTTCATTTCACACCCTGCCGTTCTGGCCAAAGGATAATTACACTGAGCAGAGGAGACCAATTTAAATGACTTGGTTGGGAAAACCTGTTGGATCGTGACACGTCCCAAACACTCCAGACAGAGAAGACGACTGTCGCGTCCCAAACACTCTATCATTGTGCTAATTCAATTAATTATAGTGAAATTAACCTATTCTTAACCCTTTCACAACCACACTACAGAAGGTTAACCCTTTCACTTCCCAACAACAAAGGGTTAACCCTTTAAAAACCACACTACAGAAGGTTAACCCTTTCACTACCACACTACAGACGGTTAACCGTCTATACTCTATAGTGTGGTAGTGAAAGGTTAACCTTCTGTAGTGTGGTAGCAAAAGGGTTAATAATTTTTGCCTTGAAGGGGTCTCACTGGGTCTCAAAATGGAAGAATAATAAATGTCACTATAATTAAATGAATTAGCACAATGATCCTATTATGTGAACCACTGCTCTAGTATTCCCATCTAATTGTTCATCTAGTATTGTATAAAATATAATAATATAAATATAAATACAATATATATGTACAAAATATAAATAAAAATGTCACCAACAAATGGCGCAGCAAGTGTCCTCCTACCTGATAGGTGGCGGTGGCGTCGCTGGCTGTGTCTGTGCCCAGGTTGGTGAGCTTCTCCTTCAGCTTGTGGTGTGAGCGGTGACGCAGACAGTAGACCACAGTGGAGGCCAGCAAGACCCCTACGATGCAGAGGATGGAGACCACGGTGAGCATCAGGAACTTGGTGGACTCCGTCTGGCTGTATTTGGTGGGGATCTGATCGATGTTGCTCCCCTGTATGGATCACAAACAAATGTTAAGGTGGTTACTACTCAGTGACATTTGGTGTGTAAAATCACTGCAGCTAAAAGCAGATATGTATAAAACATATCTGTATATGGTGAAAATGATTGACCACCGTTGTAGTAAAGGAGCGTCTGCTCCGAAAGCGATCCCAGACGAGCGCTGATTGCAACGAGAAGGGGGCAGAAGAAGACCAACAAGTTCTTTGTTTTGACTCGCGTGTCTGAATGAATGGAAGCGTGCAGCCATTTTGGATAATCACGCTGAATTATTGCGGTACACACATTTCAAAAACCTTTATAAAACACTCATTTTCCGTGGGATTTGTATAAACTTCGGACCTGTATGACTATACAATTTCAGGCTATGGAACCGTTATGTTCCAACTCCTACCTCTCAGCTGGAACTTAAAAACAGGCATCTGGCAACAAGTCAACACAAAAGTAAGGAGCAAATATTTAATTTCAGTGTGTTCAAACTTCTGTTTCTCTATTACATTCGCACTCAAAGTAATCTTTATTGTGTAAGAAACTTCAGAATGTTACCTTTCAAAAGAGACCAGACTCATGCATGTGCTATATGTATAAAGTATAATACATTGCAAATTACTTTGGGTATGCAATTGACAGGCATTTATGCAAAAAGCCCCGGACCAGCAGACTCGAGACCGGCAGCTTCAAGACCCGGACCAGCAGACTCAAGGACCGGACCAGCAGCCTCAAGGCCCGGACCAGCAGACTCCAGACAAGCAGCCTCAAGGCCCGGACCAGCAGACTCCAGACAAGCAGCCTCAAGGCCCGGACCAGCAGACTCCAGAACAGTTTTTCCCTAAGGCCCGGACCAGCAGACTCCAGAACAAATAACACTATTGGCTGAATGTGACTGGAGTACTAGTAGCATTGCTATTTTATTAATTATATTTTACTAAATGAGCCAGAGCTACTTCATCATTGATTCTACTGTCACTTTGCACCCACCACACCTACACTGTTATTACCACATTGTGATTATTTAAGCAATAATACAAGATTCAAGATTCAAGAGTTTATTTATCACATACATACCAGGGCATACAGTGAAATGCGGTTGGCCATGCCCGCTACGATTGTGCAAGAATACAATAGTAATAATAGTAAATAGTAATAAAAATAAGTAGAATATACATGATAAAATAGACATGTTACTAAATCACTTCAAGGCACTGGGTCCTATGTACACTCCTATACAATAATATACAGTTTTACTTCTATGTCCCTATGCTATACTTGCTGTTACTAGCTATACTATGCAATAATCACAACAAGTTATTTTCTTAAAGTGTCCTTTTTTCCCTTCCTTTAAAGTGTCCTTTTCTTGTGTGTTTAAAGTGACCTATGGTGCGTTTGTGTGTGAGCGAGTGCAGAATGTTGTGGTGTGTGTGTGTGTGTGTGTGTGTGTGTTCATGTGTGCTTGTGTGTGGAGAGATCAGTGTTCAGTGTTCTGATGGCCTGAGGGAAGAAGCTGAGCCTTAGTCTCTCTGTTCTTGCTGCGTATATATATGGAGACGCTTGCCTGACCGCAGCAGCTTGAACAGGCTGTTATTGGGGTGGTGAGGGTCCTTTATTATTATTGCTTGGCGCAGCTTTGGCGCCCCCCTCTATATCTGCAACCATTATTTTTACATTAAAACAAATTTCTAACATAAGGGAAAATTAGGCAAAAATCGCAAATGGTCAGTCGATCTGAGCCTCGGCTTTAGGTGTTCACAGTCAGAACATGCTAGAGCGCTGTGCATTGATGGGTATCGGCAGGGGTGTAGCTCCAGATTCTGGGCCCCATGAAAGAATGTATTTGTAGGCCCCCAGTGAATGCGAGCGCGCGTAAGCGCGCAAGTGGGAAATTTTTTGGCAATTTTTTTATTGATGAAAACGCATAATATGGTTTTTACCTATACATTCGGATCAGCAGTTCAGCACCTGCACTGTTGGTGGGTGAGCCTAGTAAAGGATGTCGCATTGCGTTCATCTTCAATGAATGGACCAATGCAATAGTCAACCAAAGCCCCCCCTCTCTCTATATATATCTCACACACACACACACACACACACACACACACACACACACACACACACACACACACACACACACACACACACACACACACACACACACACACACACACACACACACACACACACACACACTTCAGAAACAAACATAGTATCAATGAGAGCATCAATAATACACCTGAGTGATGTCTAGTAAAAAAAAAAAAAAAAAAAATGTTGGGGCCCCCCCTCAGTGCTGGGCCCTTGGAATCATCCTAAGCTACCGCCCCCCCCCCCCCCCCCCCCCGAGCTACGCCCCTGGGTATCGGTCAAGTGTTTATAGAACTGAGCGTCGAGGAAAGAAAGACTAGAAAGACTAAAAAAGACGTTAGAGAACTATGAAGAGACCAAAGCCATCCGGGTCGCAGTATAAAAAGAGAAGAAAAGAAGAAGAGAAACGTGCCAATACCCCATCATATGTATTATATGATCAATCTCTCCAGACTGTTTGACAAAAGTATCGTTTTATTTTTCAAACGTATTCAAGTATAATCATCATAACCATGTCACAACAACAGTTATAATGTATATTATCATCAATACGTTAGTTTACCAATAGGTTAAAGTGTTATTAGATAGATTTTCGTTTTGGTGTTATTTACGAAAGTCTACCATTTTGGAAAAACTTTACGTCGGGAATTGTAGTTTTGAAGAGGACAACGAGAGCTTTCGATAAGCGTTGGAATCTTTCCGAACAACACTTCCCAAAGGCCTCTATGGAGTTTCAAGCAAATTACTTCTGTATGAATTTTTTTTATATCTCTTATTACTCTGGATAATAAACCACAAAATGTAACGTTATTGGCATATATTGAAGTGCAGTTATATATTCGTACTGGCATCGCGTCCCGCTCTTAAGCCATACCGAGATATACCTCATCTCATGTACCTAGTGTACTCCATCAACGAATAAAACCAATACACCCAGCACCTGCCAGGCCCCGCCCCTACTGCCGTACTATATAGTACTAGGCGTGGCCACCACTCACTCTTCCTCTTTTTTCGTTTCCATCATAGCGGATGCATGACACCCTATGCAACTAGTTGATATGAAAAGTTTAGAGTAATTAGGTTGAGTGCTTACCGAAGATTTGCCTACCCCTGAAATCTTTGCGGCATGTTCTGGCGGTTCTGCGACTCTGCAGCGGGATGCATTTCGATGCATTTCAGCGTCGAGTTCTGTAGTCTCCTTGTCTTGTTGACAGCATTGGGAGTGTCATCAGATATGGCTACAGCAGTACTATATGTCGAGGTGGATGGAGAGAACGCTGAGGCGGGGACTTGTATTTACACAATTTTCGGGTTTGGTACAGACCCTATTGTCAGGGTCACCAGCAGTGACAGCTCTGGTCAACGAGATACAATCTCTGTGGACGAAGCAAGCCATCGTCGTGGCGTTTTCCTCCCGGTGTTCTCTGGTGCCTGAGAAATCGGGAGGGGGGTCAGACCCATGCTGGACCTGTCCCATGGGAAGGTTCAGCATTTTTTGGATCGTCTCCTACCTGTTGAACACTGTCAGGTGGGGGTCTGGTTCTCCTCCATAGACCTGTAGGATGCGTGTTCGCATCCCCGATCTTCCGTCCTAGGGCTTACCTACGCTTCCTTTGCAGGGTTAGCATATGAGTACCAGGGGCTGCCGTTTGGCTTTTCTCTGGCTCCCCGCATCTTCACCAAGTGCGTGGAGGCCGCACTGGGGCCTCTGCGTCGTCCGGGGTTACGAAGTGTATTCTGCCCTGACGACGTTCTGGTCCTTGGCGGTCAAGGTGGATCGTCAGGTCTCGTACCAGGCAGGTTCCTACCAGCCTGGGGTTTGCTGTAGACTGGAAGTAGAGTACTCCTCTTCCCGGTCAACAGTTGGAGTGCTATGGGCATCCCTCTCAGAGCGTGTTGTCGACACGCTCTGGAGGTTCCGTCCTAGGATGGTTACGGCGCTGTCCGTGATACGCTTGCTCGGTATGATGGCATCTGCTCATTCCGTGGTCCCTCTTGGCCTCCTCTTCACCCCAGGAGGGGGTTACGGAGGTGGGTTTTCCAGTATGGAAATAGACCCGGTGAGAGGCAAGTAAGGTTCCCGTGTCAGTACTGGGGACCTCGCCCCTGGGGAGGGCCTGGGGTCCTCACCAGGGGGGTCCCCATGGGCAGTAGGCTGTCACACGTCACGTTTTTCACCGACGCCTCCCTCCCTCGCCATGCTGCCCGGTCTGCGCTACGTTCAATGTGTTGGTATTGAAAGCGGTCCTTCTGGTCCTCAAACGGTGTTGATCAGGACGGACAATACGACGTCTGTGTCGTATATCGACAGACAGGGAGGAGTACGCTCCCCCCGTCTGCACCGGGCGGCGGGCGGCTGGCTATGGCCGTTCTCCATCTGCGCGGCCTGAGGGCTCTCCACATCCCCGGCAGGGTGAATGTGGGTACAGGTGTAATGTTGCGGGGCGGTCCTCACCCTGACGGGTGGGGATTACGTCCGGACATAGTCAGGCAGGTCTGGGACCGATGCCGTGCCGCCTGGGATTCTTTCCCCCATACATCTGTTAGGTCAGTTGTTGGGGCGGGTACGTTGAGGAGCGCAGGTCCTTGATCCTGATTGCGCCGGACCGGGGCGCAGCTGTGTGGTTCCCGGTCCTGATCCAGCTCTTGGTATCCCGTCATGGCCTGTTCCTTGGTCGTCGCGGGCCCTCTCTCAAGCGCACGGGTCTCTGTGTTAGTTCCCTGTGCTGGGCCAGCTGCTGGTGGGTTGGCTGGTGAGAGGGTGAGTCTGGAGAGGATGGATCCTTCTGTGGTTGGTACCATCCGGAACGCGCATGCTCCCTCCACTATCGCGGGTTACGTGGGTAGGTGGCGTATTTTCCAAGAGTGGTGTAAGGCCACCCTCTTGTGAAGCGTTTCCTGCTTGGCGTTGACGCCTTAAGCCGGTGAAAAGCTCTTTGGCTCCGAGCTGGGATCTTCAATTGGTCCTCGGTCGGTTGTCCTTGGCCCCGTTTGAGCCTCTTGAGCAAGCGCTGTTGGAACGGCTGTCATTCAAGACTGCATTCTTGCTGGCCTTCACCTCCGCTAAACGCGTGGGTGTGCTTTGTGCTCTCTCGGTACGGCCAGAGTGCCTGTCTTTCGTTCCGATAGCGGTGCCACTCTGCGGCCTAATCCAGCCTTCGTGCCTAAAAATATCCGGAGTGCTTCCGCTCCAGGGATATTATGGTTCAGGCGTTTCATCCGCCTCCTCACGCTAGTGAGTTGGAGGCGGGCCTTCACCTGTCATGTCTGGTCCGGGCTTGGGGGTTTACCTCAGCCGTACTCAGGGCCTCAGGGCTACCGATCAGTTACGGTGGCTCTCGTGCTGGTAAGGCACTGTCGAAACAGTGCCTGTCCCATTGGTTGTGCGAGGGCATTGCCCTTGCTTCACGTTGGCCGGGTTGGCTCCCCCTGGGGGCGTCAGGGCGCACTCCACTCGTGGGGTGGCGGCCTCTGCCGCTCTCCTGGGTGGGGCCTCGGTGGAGGACATCTGTGCTGTGGCTTCATGGTCCTCACCGGGCCCCTTCGTAAGGTTTTACCTCATGGACATGACCGGGGATTCTGTCTCCCAGGCGGTTCTGAGGTCTGTGGCCTCTCCTGCTTCCCGTCCTTTGGTAGGGTAGCAGGCATGTGTGGGTGTGGGCCACAATGTGTTGTGTCACACGTGGTTCCGCCTGTGCTGTGTGTTCAAGAGGTTCTAGTTCCCTCTTGTTCGCACTCGGGTGGAGTTGACTGCCGCCCCCTCTTCATTAGGAAGGATGGGGTGACGGGACTCCCCTCCCCCCCTGATGTGGGCTTACGGGTCCTCAGGGGGTGCATTTGTCGGGCCTCGCGTCCGCTCTACCCCATATCTCGGTATGGCTTAAGAGCGGGACGCGATGCCAGTACGATATATAACGACAGGTTATGTATATAACCTAGTTATATGAGTACTGGCTAAGCGTCCCGCTCTTAGCGTGCCCTGAGTTCCCTTGGGGAAACTTTTCTTTGGAAACGGTTTTCCGAGGAAGAGTGAGTGGTGGCCACGCCTAGTACTATATAGTACGGCAGTAGGGGCGGGGCCTGGCAGGTGCTGGGTGTATTGGTTTTATTCGTTGATGGAGTACACTAGGTACATGAGATGAGGTATATCTCGTTATGGCTTAAGAGCGGGACGCTTAGCCAGTACTCATATAACTAGGTTATATACATAACCTGTCGTTAGTTTCTCTTCCCTATTTTTAGCATGTAGCAACAATCAATCCTCCCTCAAATTTTTTTCGGTCTGAGCAAACACTCAAACCTCCTGAGCAGACATCAGCAACTACTGAGCAACATACGTCACCTGCCGATTAACCGGTTAGTTGATAGGCGGCGGTTTGTAAAAAATCTGAGAATCTTAATCTCCCTCAATGTCTAACACCTTCCCCTCTGCTTCATTCCTCCTTTCTCTGTTAGTCAGATACACATCAGAAAAAAGGTACTGGTTTCCAGACTCCTCTGGTCTGGTCTTAGCTCTTACTTAGTCCTTTCTGTTAGACTAAGTAAGAGCTAAGACCAGACCAGAGGAGAAGAGCTGCCTTTGGATTATTCTATTTATTATTTTTTGAGGAACAGATGAGTAAACAAGTGACTCTTTTCTGATGTGCAGTGTACTGATGTGCAGTGTTCTGATGTGCAGGTGTTCTGATGTGCAGTGTGCATGTGCACACAGACTAACAGAAAGGACTAATAGTAATTTCTGTTAGTCTCTCTGTGTGCACACTGCACATCAGAACACTGCACATCAGAAAAGAGTCACTTGTTTACTCCTCTGTTCCTCAAGAAATTATAAAATAATAAATCAAATAATCCAAAGGCAGTTCTTCTCCTCTGGTCTGGTCTTAGCTCTTACTTAGTCCTTTCTGTTAGTCTGTGTGCACACTGCACATCAGAACACTGCACATAAGAAAAGAGTCACTTGTTTACTGCTCTGTTCCTCAAAAAATAAATAAAATAATCCAAAGGAGCTCTTCTCCTCTGGTCTGGTCTTAGGCTCTTAGTTCTTAGTCCTTTCGGTTAGTCTGTGTGCGCACTGCACATCAGAAAATAGACACTTGTTTACTCTTTGCTCCTCAAAAAAAAATTAATAAAAAAATAAAGTTATCCAAAGTCAACAGAAGCCACTTCTCCTCTGGTCTGGTCCGCTTCTTCTGGGAAACAGAGTAGAATAGAATAGAGTAAATAGTAATTAATCTTCTAACATCAGATTTTTGCCAAGTTCAAAACACACATGTTGATGATAATTCCTAATGAGTGACAGACAGTATAACACGCACATATCTGATCAGGAACTAATACCTTATTTTTCCCATCTGTCCTTCTCAGTTCTCCAGTTGTTGTCCAGGCTGATGGTGGTGGCACCGTCTGTGTCTGCTTGCAGCCGTGACTTGATTCGCATCAACTCATCTAGATGTTCCACTTGAAGACGATGTCATTATGTTGTTTTGATACAATTCATCAAGCTAAACCCTCTTTCACAGTCTGCACTGGATGCTTGAAATGTCCCACAAATGTCCACAAGCTGTGAGATGTTCCTCAGCTCCTGAACGAGGAAAACGAGCATCCAGGTGATCACACAGGCTGTGAATAAACAGGATAATATCCCTGGTAATAGTATCCCCATCTGCTTTTGAGGCTCTTATCACCTCTTTGACCCTGTCACTCCACTGAGGCCCCTGAACATCATTCAGGTACTGTGAACGCAGCTTCTCGATCTTGGCTCTTGCAAGGCAATGCCCTTCCATCACTGTCACGTTAAATTTTTGGAGAGAAAGGCAGAGTTGTGCCAGCTCGCTCAATACATCTCCAAGAGCAGTGAGTGTAACCTTGTACTTTGGATCACTCAGCTTTTTGTAGCAGTATTTTGCCACTGGATCTGTTGTGAGGACTGCACCTGAGCAGGTCCCTGCATCTGACAGCTCCCCCCAGAGGTCGCGTGGCGCTGTCACCCAGCCCCGACGCGCGCGTCTCCCTAGACGTTCCCGTCCCACAGCTGATTCGAGTCTATAATCAGAGGCTGCTGTCTCTTCCCGGACTATAAACGTTTGACCAGCCCAGTGGACTACGCGAGTTTGTTCTGTTTGGAACAGTAGGTTTATTGCGTCTTAATATTCCTCTTGACTAATTTGTCTTTCCTACATTGTGATTACATTCAAATAGTTCTGAGGATTTAACCTTCGTTGTTGGTGCGCGTGTTATCTGCCTATTGTTAATCCTTTTTTTTTTATCCACTTTTTCTCCCATTTTCTATATTTTTCTCCCATCCCAATTTCATATCATCCAATTCAACCCTCCCCTGTCACGGACGCTGTTTCTTGCCTCCCATAAGCCGGCTGCAATGTGGACTAAGTCATACATAGCACAAGTCCCCTCCGGTACTTGAGGTAACAGCAGTCGCATCTTTTCACCTGCGCAGCTCGATCTCTCAGTGGCGAGGAGTAACGCGTGGGAGGCTCACGCTGCCCCCGACACTTCCTGATTCTACTGCGCAGGCGCACTAACCGACCTGTAGGAGTCGCTGTCCACAACGCCCGATCCCCACCCTTCAGTTTCCCTCCCCGTAATACGGCCAATGTGTATTACTGTGGACGACCAGCTAAACTGAAAGCAAATGTGGAGCTCTGGGCTCGAACTGACGAGCCCAGCGTCTCCAGCATTTCGTGGCGAGTGCCTTGCCCACTACGCCACGTAGCCGCCCCTGCCTATTGTTAATCCTAACCTCGTTCTTTCCCCTCTAGCTTTGGGTAGATGTTTGGCTGGTTAACTAATCTTGTGTCTTTTTCTCTCTTGTGCCTAGTTTTGGAGGACGTCGCCTCTAACGCTCGTTGCGTTCATCCACTCGTTTACCTTTCCCGTGTTTTTCTTTTCTCCCCCCACCTCGCCTATTCCCTCGCGTTATACCCTCAGGGATCCCGATATTGTTTGCCCTGGCGTTGCTGAAGCAACCTTGATCCCACTACTTATTTTCAACACTTCATTCACATATTAAATACACACACAGAATCCAGCTACACCACACATTTGGGTAAACACACACTTCATTAACTCAGGCCCCCCGACCTGCTCGCACCTACACTTCCACCGTCGTTGTTGTATTGCTCTGTTTGTTTCTGTATATTCTATTGTAAATAAATACATGCTGTATTTAGCGTTTCCCTGTTGAACCGGTTTGCATTCTCTTATTCGCGGGTCCCGTTCCTCTGTTCCCATAACAGGATCTCCTTCATCACTGACTCTTCTGCAGTATTCTTCAAGAACAGTGTAGTTTCTCAGAACAGCATTTACAGCTTGGTAGCGTGATAGCCATCACACTTCATTCAAAGGCCTGAATGACAGTGTATCCTTATCAAGGACCTCTGCTAGTTCCTCAAATCTGCCCTTCTTTACTGCTGACCGGGAGAACATGTTGTATACACTTCTAAGAAGAGTTTCCACTTCTCGCATCAAAGGCACATGTTTCCAAGCATCATCAATGCCCACATCCTCTTTGTGGGCCACACAGTGTTGTTCTGTTAGATGTGGTATTTGGCGTCTCAATATAGCTGCAACTCCATTGTGCTTTCCTAGCATTACTGAGGCACCATCAGAGGTCAGCATCACCATTCTCTGCATGTCTAATTTATGTTTGGAGTAAAACTGCGTGATGGCCTCAACAATAGCTGGAGCAGTGCATGACGTTAACTGAATGATGCCACCAAACTCAGTTTTGTAGTTGACATCCTTTTCCTCCCTGTATTTTATATACAGAACTAGCATTTTGTGCACTGTGATGTCTGTGCTCTCATCTACTATCAAGGTATGAAACGGGGCATTTAGAATATTGCACATACTCTCAATCTGTACAATTGCATTGATTGACTTCACAAACTCCAAGGCAAAGTTCTTGCTCCGCTAGTGTTCTGGGATACTCACATATGCCACATGATCATGGATCTGTTGAACAGACAGCATCGATGCGTTCATTTGTATGCCGAGTAGTACATTGTCAATCAGCACTTTAACTTGCTGGCTGTCAGATCTGTTCTTTTGTAACTGCTCATTCCTGTCGCGTCTTTCCTCTTCATTCTGCAGCAGTAACTCACCGATTCCAACCCTATTACATCTCTGTAAAATTCCAGCAGCATTCTGGTGCGTTTTGTGCAGAAGGTGGCGCTTGAGGTTGTCCATTTTCCATTCGTCCCATTTTTTCCCTTCAGAAAAGTCACCTGAAACTTTTTCCTCGCAACATGTTTTGCAGATAACTCCTTTCTCCTCCGAAAAATAAAGAACATCTCCCAGTTGCACATGTTGTCCGTCTATTTGTCTTAAAAGAGAGCACTTTCCTCCTTACTTTGGCTGGGTTGGCGGCGGCGGTGTGAGTCTTTTGACTTTTTAGGAGGCTGACTCGTTGTCATTATTATTTTACCATCTCGCACTCGCCGTCCACTACGGCTGCTGCGGATTCAAGAAGCGCCAAACGTTTAGGCAAATCACAGACGCCGATACTAAAACGTCTCTCTGTGGTGCCACGCGATAGGTTGGATCGTATCGAAGAGCTAGCCAATTAGAGCGAGCGCTATGTTGGGGGCCCCAGAACGTATGAATTATCATGAGAGTACGTGCATCCAAACAAACGTCTTTTATTTTTTTACACAAACGTTTCTGTGTGCGACATATTTCAGACGTGTGCGGGAGCGTTTGGCCATGTGCACGGGCGCACGTTAGAGGGAACATTGACAACAATTAGATTTGTAATTAGTTTCGAAATGGTGCCACCATGGCAAAAATAAAAAAGCTACTGTACATACAGTAGATTTCATTATCTGTTCTTATGCATGCCTGGTGATACTAAATCCAAATTGAACTTGGGCATTTGTAATATAAGATTTGGCACAATCCATAAATGTGCGAATTGGCTATAATAAGGTAATTTATAAGCCTGCTATTCTATATTCTATAATAATATTTCAAATTGCATTGGTCCGGATGGGAGAATTCAGTACTGTATCTACAAAACCTTCTGTTTAATCATCTTCCCTTTATTAATTTCCTTCGATTTTTTTGTACACATGATCTCAAGAAGGTACTGAACGAGATCAGTGGTAGTTTTTCATGTCTGGTCATTTTTAGCATAGACACACTATTTCTGACACTGGGAATACATTCACTGAAGTCCATAGATGTCCCTAGATACCATAAATATGCAAATGGACCTTGTAGAAGTGGAGCAATATTCCATTTACTTAGGTATATATTTTAGGCAGATTTTCAGAAAATAAGGCTCCTGGCTTAAGAGGTTAAAGATCAATCGTCAACCCACTCTTCAACTTCAACTTCAACTTCAAATTACTTTATTTTCCTTTCGGAACTTCATTTGTGCAGTGGTTGAAAGACAAACATACAGTCACAATACATAGACACTCACCACTATATATAATATATTTTTTAAACTACAATAAAAAGACCACTATATAAAAAAACACCAACTACATTAAAACTACAGTACTTAAAGCATGATATATTAAAAACCATGTGGAGCAGTTCTATAAATAATAAATAATAGTAGTACAAATATGTCCATCAGGTGGAAGGGGGAGTCTATTTTAAGTAGTCCAAAGTCCTTGGGGGCTCGACCTATTGTGTGATTCCATTCTCGTTTCTCAAGACGAAACATCCGGCGATCATTTAACTTGGACGTCTGGTTGTGAACGGTCCTGAACTGACCAGTCACAGCTGATGGCGAAAATGATTGACCACCTGTTGTGTCCTACTGTTACACAGTGTGAAGCATGCAGTTACTTATTTGCACCACTTGGTGTCAACAGAGGTGACCTGCCTAGACAGGCATGAAGAAGAAGCATGAATACAGGAAGTGAGGCATTGCATGCGATGATGTGTGAAAAGGCTATGCAGGAACTAAACAAAGAATAGTCAATTGAAATGGATCCACTCTCTCCAGTGTCTTATTCATTGCCATCCACCTCTACAAATTGGCGACGAGATAACCCACCTGCTACAGTTTGATTACAGAAGACTATTTTTGACAATTTATTTGTGAAGATGGCTGTAAATGTGCATAATCCTGCTCCGTTTTTGCAATGCCCTGGAAAGCCTACAATTCCTTTCAAGACATGGATGCTAATGTTTGACAACTACCTACTGGTCATAAATGCAACAGGGAATGCTTGGCCTAATGCAAGGAAAAGAGCTGTTCTTCTTCACTGCCTTGGAACAGAAGGACAGAGGACTTTTCACTCATTGCCAAACACAGGTGATACCTATGATGCTGCTGTTACTGCATTAAGTGCACACTTCACACCAATGACTAATGTGGTAGTGGAACGTCACACATTCAGAAAAAGGGTACAAAGCCCACATGAGACTGTTGCCCAATATGTGGTTGCTCTCAGAGAGCTTGCATCATCATGTGACTTTGGTGATAAGAATGATGAGATGCTGCGTGATCAGCTTATCCAATATGTTACAAATGCCCATATTAGGGAGAAGCTACTACTGGAGCCTAATCTCACTCTAGACAAGGCTATCACACTTGCTACACAGATTGAGTCTGCAGCTGAACAAGCTAAATGCATGGTTGGAGATAAACCTAGCTTTCAAGTACAAGCAGTGCAAAAGAAACAATTTCGATCACGGCCTCAGCATAAACCATTCACACCTGCACCTACTGCTGCAACTGGGAAGTCCTCCCGTACATGTTTCAGATGTGGATCTGACAGTCACCTAGCAAATGCTCCCTCATGTCCGGCTGCTAAGGCTACTTGCAAAACTTGTAACAAGAAGGGACATTTTGCCAGAGTGTGCCGCTCTGCTCCTACACATCAAGTAAGAGAAGTGGAGATTCCTGAATTGACTGTCCTGTGCATTCAAGAGGCTGCCGGTAAATCTGATAAAATAAAATGCAATGTCAAGATCCAGCCTTCAGGCTCACCAGTCTATGCCATGGACCTGGTTGTTGACTCTGCGTCCCCAGTGTCCATACTGCCCAGAAGTGTGTTTGAAGAACATTTTGGTGAGTCACACCTAACACCACCTTCTATTCAACTAATCACATACACCAAGTCACCTATACCTGTGCTGGGATGTCTTTCAGCATTGGTGACTAGAGATGATGTCACTGCTGCAGCAACCTTCTTTGTGGTGGAGAAGGGGACCCCATTGCTGGGCCTGGATTTGATGATTGCACTGAACATTCACATTGTAGGAGGTGCTGTGGTTCCTCCTCCTTTTGCCTCTGCTCCAACTGCCCCTGTGCTGCACCTCTCTACCTCTCCCCCACTAGTTGGCTGTGCTAAAAAGTTTGTGCACCGGGTCAAAGTCTCTGCCTCTGTTCCCCCGGTTCGACAAAAACTGCGCCGTTTGCCCCTGTCTGTGAGAGATGCAGTCACAGAAGAGATAAACAGACAGCTGGCTGCTGGTGTGATAGAGAGGATTGATGCTTCCCCCTGGGTGTCTCCTATCGTTGTCACACGAAAGAAGACAAGAGACATTCGTATGTGTGTGGATCTCCGAGAGCCAAACAAGGCTGTCATTACAGACTGCTATCCAATTCCACACATAGATGAGCTGCTGTCCACTCTGCGTGGGGCCACAGTGTTTTCAACCATTGATCTGGCTAGTGCCTACCACCAGGTGCCCCTACATGAGGAAAGTAGGGACCTGACTGCTTTCATTACCCATGAAGGACTCTTCCGCTACTGCCGTGTGCCCTATGGCCTCTCCTCTGCACCATCTGCATTCCAAAAGATGATGGCTACCATCCTCAAAGGCCTGCCAGGGGTGCAGAATTATCTGGATGATATTATCATCTATGGAGCCAACAGCACAGTACATGATGCTCGACTGAAGCAAGTTCTACACCGCCTGCAAGAGGCAGGTCTACTCCTGAATGAGGAAAAGTGCTGCTATAATCAGTCAAGTCTACGTTTCCTGGGCCACGTGGTGTCAGCTGAAGGTATTGCGCCTGACAAAGAGCACATCGAAGCTGTTTTGAATGCCCCAGCTCCGACAGATGGCGTTGCCCTTCGCTCTTTTCTAGGCCTAGTCTCATGGTATTCAAAGTTCATCCCGAACTACGCAACAGAATCTGAGCCAATGCGGGCATGCATCAGGAAAGACATTGACTTTCACTGGACGAGTGAGGCACAGAAGAGTTTTCAGAAAATTAAACTGCTACTGGTGAACAGTACTGCCCTTGCCCTTTTCGATCCTTCCCTGCATACAGTGGTGTCTACTGACGCCTCAGACTACGGCTTGGGAGCTGTGTTCACCCAGCTTCATCCTGACGGGGAGGAACATACAGTGGCTTTTGCCTCCCGGGCTCTCAACACAGTGGAACGCAAATACTCCACTGTAGAAAAGGAAGCGCTGGGATGTGTTTGGGCAGTGGAAAAGTGGCGCACATACTTGTGGGGGCGAAAATTCACCTTACGTACTGACCATCAAGCCCTCACTACACTGCTTACTACTAAAGGCATAGGTCGTGCTGGAATGCGCATTGCACGCTGGTCTGCCAGGCTCTTGACCTATGACTATGATGTGATCTACCGCCCAGGGTCAGACAACTACACGGCTGACTGCCTGTCCCGTCTTCCACTTCCTGGAGCTCCTGACCCTGCCCTGGATGCGGAGCCTGAAATGGTTGCCTACATCACTGATGCTCTTGCTGCTCTGCCCATTACTGACTTTGAGGCTGCTGCTGCCTCTTGCCCGGAGATTTCTGCACTCCGTAAACAGATTGCACGTGGCTGGCCACAAAAGGTGAAAATGCTGAGTCCAGAAGTTGCCCCATACTTCCCCATACGTCATGAACTGTCAGTGGAAAACTCACTGGTGCTTCGGGGAGCACGTCTGGTTGTGCCAATCGCACTGCGTGCTACTCTGGTGGCTCTTGCACACGAGACACACCAAGGAGTGGTGCGAACAAAGCAACGCCTGAGAGAGTACTACTGGTGGCCAAAGATGGATGACCTGGTCCACTCTACAATTCAGTCATGTCAGCCATGCCAGTCCAATGACAAGACTGCAAAGCCACGCCCTGCTCCACTACAACCAGTTACATTCCCGGACAGGCCATGGCAAAAGCTTGCAATGGACATTGTCGGTCCTTTTGAAACAGCTACATGGGACTGTCGATATGCCATCACTCTGATTGACTACTACAGCAAGTGGCCAGAGGTCGCTTTCACTGCAAATATCACTACAAAGGATGTTACATCCTTCCTCTCCTCCGTCTTCAGTAAACAAGGAAACCCGGAATCCATTGTGACAGACAATGGAAAACAGTTTACTTCAGCTGACTTTGCTGCTTTCCTAGCTGAACGGGATGTTGTACACCACAGAGTCTCTGTGTACTACCCTGCTGCGAATGGCGCCATAGAGCGTTTCAATCGTGTCCTGAAAGAGACTGTGCAGATGGCTATCATACAGTCTGTACCATGGAAACCTGCCATTACTGCCTTCCTGATGGCTTACCGTGCCACACCGCATGCAGCTACAGGTGTGTCTCCCTATCAACTACTGTATGGCCGGAAGATGCGCACAAAGTTGACTGTCCTGCCGCGCTCTCATACTGACCCTGTCTCGGATGAACAGGTACGAGAGAAAGTCACACGCCATCAACACAAGATGAAGACTTATACTGATGGAAAACGAGGCGCATGCACTCCACCTTTTCAAGAAGGGGATAGTGTACGGGTGAAAACACCTCTCCATGTGCCCAAAGCTCACCCAAAGTTTGGTGCTCCCCTGAGAGTCACTAAGAAGGTCGGCCAAAGCACATACTTGCTGGAAGATGGCCGAAGATGGAACGCCTCTCACCTAGCTCCTGATCGCTGTGCAGCCGTAAAGCCACAGAACATTCCTGCTTCACCTGACCTTGCCTCTCCATCCTCTCCAAAGAAACCACGAGTCAGAAAGAAGCCTAACTGGATGCAAGAATATGTGACTGATTAGATATTGGTCTTCCGAATGTAGCTTGTCAACAGATCTTTTGTTTTGTTGTATTTTCAAAAGTATGCAATGTAGTGTTAAAAAAAAAAAAAAAAATCCTACAGTTGTATCCTATTTCAGATCTGTGAAACAGAGTATTTTGTGTTCATGTTCATGTTCACCTTTCTTATATTTTCTGGTTTACTAACCTTTATTCATACAGTACTGAGTACAGTTAAGGAAAATGGTTATGCCTGAATGCAGGTTCTGAGATAATTTTATTTAGCCTCTGAGGAAATGTTTTTTCTACAAAGAGAGGAAATGTTGTGTCCTACTGTTACACAGTGTGAAGCATGCAGTTACTTATTTGCACCACTTGGTGTCAACAGAGGTGACCTGCCTAGACAGGCATGAAGAAGAAGCATGAATACAGGAAGTGAGGCATTGCATGCGATGATGTGTGAAAAGGCTATGCAGGAACTAAACAAAGAATAGTCAATTGAAATGGATCCACTCTCTCCAGTGTCTTATTCATTGCCATCCACCTCTACACCACCATTGTAGCCAAGGAGCGTCTGCTTCGAAAGCGACCCAAGACGGGTGCTGAGAGTGGGGGAAGGTGACACAAGAAGATGAAGAAGTCCATTGTTTTGACGAGAGCCTCTGAATGAATGGGAGCGGACAGCCATTTTGGATAATCATGCAGAATTTTTACCGGTCCACACATTACAAAATCCATTGTAAAACATTAATCTTTCGTGGGATTTTTATAAACTTTGGACCTGTACTACACAAGACTTCAGGCTATGAAATGTTTTCCAACTCCTACCTCTCAGCTGGAACTTAAAAACAGGCATCTGGTAGGGGTAGGAATCGCCAGAGACCTCACGATACGATACTATTGCGATACTTGCGTCACGATACGATATTATCGCGTTACTAAATATATCGCGATACGCTGAGTATTGCGGAATTATTATTTTAATTTTTATATTTTTTTATCAAATTAAATTGATTACCTTTTTTCAACTGCAAAGTAAAACTTTGTCAACTTGTTTTATCTAATAAAATAAAGTTCAGTCTGTTCATCTCACTTCAATAATTTTTATTGCAGAACATGGTATTTTCTCAAGCAGACAGATGTAAACACTGTAATCTGTGTTGCATGTACCTGACAAACTGAACTGTTTGTATTACAGTCATATTCCAACTTAACTGAATGCACATGTGTGTGTGTGTGTGTGTGTGTGGACTACTGTACTATTGCAGGTATTGAAATGAACAATGCAACTTCCTTATATTTATATATTTTTTATGAATAATTCAATATCGATACTTGGCGTCCCTGTATCGATACAGTATCGCCACACAAAGTATCGCGATACTACTACGTATCGATTTTTTCCCCCACCCCTAGCATCTGGCAACCAGTAAAAAGAAATGTGAGTACACAAAACTTTTACTTCAGTGTGTTCAAACCTCTGTTACTCTATTTCATTACCACTCAAAATTATAAGCACTCAAAGTGAAAGAGAAACTGCAGACTCATGCATGTGCTATAAGTACAAAGTATAATAAATGGCTGTTTCTGTTCCTCACTAGCTGCTCCTTTTAGTAGTTCTGTTTGCCTGTCTGTCCTGCCAGAGTAGCCAGTGAGCTGCTCCCCATCTGCTATCCTGTATCAAACCTGCATCCTGTTCTTCATTAAACAAACAATTGTTTGTTTTGCACCGTAACATGTCTCCTGCATCTCCTGGCTGCACTTGGTTCCACATCTCCACCCCTGGTTGTTACAACAGGGAGTTCATTTCAGAGACCAGCGAGCCTGAGATAATGGAGGCCTGTTGCATTTTACCACCATGAGTTAACAAAAGGGTCCATAATTCCACATTATTACAGAATCTATAATGATCTTGAAAACAATGCTAGGCAAGACAAGAACCAATCAAAAAGGACCTGCAAATTACAATCCAAGAGACAGGGCTGACAATTTTCTCTTTTGCAAAGTATTATCAAAAGAAATCAATAGCAAAAGATAAAAAGGAAGCTTGCCTTGACTTGCTTTCACCAAGATGGGAAAGATTAACTAGCAGTTATTTGTATCACCAGTCTTTGCAGTGGTACAAAAATAATATGTCCACCCCCTCCTCGGGTACACCATTATAAGTGCCTGGCGAAGCTAGTCATTATCTTGCTCTAATAGTAATTTTGTGCAGTGTATTCAACTTGCTCATTGCGATTTTCCAACCCCCTTCTTTCTCTCTAGAAATCCAAGGCGATGCTGAAGAGATGTTGGAATCACATAAAGGCAGCCAGCTTGTCTCCAGAGTAAAGGAAGGGGGCAGGTGGGGGGGTCAGGGAGATTAGGCTAGGTCCGGTGTGGCGAGGTAATGGAAATGCATCTTTGAAAGCAGCAGGGAGAGAGGGGGCAGCTCCATCTGATCCCTCCTGCCTGACTGTCAGCATAGAAAACCCTGGGAGGTGGGGGAAAAAAGGGGTGTCCTAAACTGCACACAGATTGTTCTGGAATGCTAGCGAGAACTCAGAGAGAACCACGGCACCCCTCCAACACCCATAACACCCTTTAACCCCCCCCCCAACCCAACACCCTTCAACCCTCGATGATGCCCCCCTCCCTGTCAATTCATTCATTGGTGGTGCTGCATTCATCACCTTTAAAAAGAAGGAACGCAGAAAGGGTCCACAAAGGGAGGACAACAGTTGTCCGATGCTTTGTGGGCTCCCCCAATTTGCTTGGGAGCTCTAAGCTGTACTGTAAAAGAAAAACTGCTTGCATGGTAATGTGGAGGTCTTGAAAGGACACAGTGGGTACCTATGAGCGAGGTTCACCAGCATGTTCTCAGTGCTAGGGGGGGGGGATAACTCTAAACGTGAGAATTGCCAGCTCTAAGGCATTCATAAAGGTATTAAACTGTGTGGGTATCAAACAAGAAAGACTGTCAGGCTTTAAAACTGTGTAGGACCCATGCCTAGAACTGTGCCCCTGAGAGAGGGAACTGCACCCTGAGAGGGAGGTTTGCCTTGAGTGGGAGGTTCGAAGGGTCAAAGTGGGTATCAAACAGGAGGGAAGACTGACAAGTTTTAAACTGTGGATACCAAACAGAGAAGGTAAAGATGACTTTGAATTGTTGAACAGTAATCCAGAACTATTTTATTGTACTGTAATTTTTTTATTTTTTTTTACATGTCTGCACTTTATGTGCACATTTTATGTCTATTCTATTCTACTATTTTATTGCACTGCACTAGTCTATTGCACTATTTTACTCTGTCTATTTTATCTTACTCTTTTTATTATTGTCTATTTAAAACTGAATCAAACCATAAACAAGGTGGCCTGTTGGGATGTTAGATCCTAATGTGAAAAACTGTGATTTTATATGTCTGCACTTTATGTGCTCATTTTATGCCTGTCTTTTTTCTGTTGTGAAGCACTTTGAGCTGCAGTTTCTGTATGAAAGGTGCTATACAAATAAAGTTTATTATTATTATTATTATTATTATTATTATTATTATTATTATTATTATTATTATTATTATTATTATTATTATTATTATTATTATTATTATTATTATTATTATTATTATTATAAAGGATGTATCAACTAGTAACCATCACGTTTTCTAGACTCATAAATCAGTAATCAACGTTCAAGGCAGAGAGTCTGTTTATCATGCATTTGTATGGCTGCCTGGCAGCAGTTATTATTGATATTGTATTAGTGCTTCATAAATGCACATACAAACCGTTCTATTTGGTTGTATTTTTTAATGAATCTTTGCATAAAATTGGTATGCAGCATAAATATCAGTCAACAACGTTGTGTGCTGTTAAGGAAATATAAAGAGAACTAACTGAGCTGTAGCCTGTACTTACTGCAGGCTTAGCAAAGCCATTAATAATGCATTACTGCTGATTCCACATGCTTTGATTCCAATCAACTTTTGCTAAATGTGTGTTTTTTCTCTCTCCATGGATCACATAACTTAATTTGTCTCTTTTGTTGTTCTCATTTGTCATTTCATTGTTTTGTCAAATAACATTCATAGGAGAAGGAATCCATCTTGCTGGGCTAGTAATGGCCCCATAATTCAAGGTCCTAACTGTAACAGCTCAGTCATCTTTCATGGGGGGCAGATGCTGAGGCCTCCAACGGACTCCTCCAGCCTCTTTATCATCACTGCCAGCACGTCTGTCTATTGATTCAAACAAATGTAGCCTGACCCCACCTGCTTAATCAAGTTTGGTTGCAGTTGACAGTGAAAGGGAATGGAGGGTGGGGGTTGCTAAAGGAGGGTGGTGTAATGTGTGTGTGTGTGTGTGTGTGTGTGTGTGTGTGTGTGTGTGTGTGTGTGTGTGTGTGTGTGTGTGTGTGTGTGTGTGTGTGTGTGTGTGTGTGTGTGTGTGAGTGTAGGTGTGTGTGTGTGTGTGTGAGGGGGGGGGGGGGGGTGTTAGCTGTTACAGTAGTTCACGCCAATGAAGAATTTGCAGTAATTCTGCAGATGTAGCAGACACAAATGTATGTTTTTGTATAGTATAGTTAGTATAGTTTGTATAGTATAGTTACTAGGGCTGTCCTCGACTAAGGATTTGTATAGTCGACTTGTAGTCGCCAAAATTTGCCGATAGTCTAATTTAGTATAATAAAAAAAAAATTATCATTCCGTTTGGGGGTGCTTAATATCTGAAGGAGTCGACGGATAGCTTCTTGTTCTCTGCGAAAGCATGCAATTGGTCCACTGACGGATACATCTTGATATTTGTCTAGTCTAGTGTGTTCATTAGATGGGTGAAATCCTCTTTCAGTGCCTGTTTTCTTAGGCAGTTAGCCTCTGGTATGCGTGCCATTAGCATTAGCCACGCTTCTAGGCCTCTTTTCTTTTGGAAAGAATAATAAGAAAAGAAATAAAAAATGTAATAATTTTTTTTGTTTAGTTTTTTGCATTCGACAAAGATATTGGCAGTCGACTACGGCTCCTTTCGATCGATTAGTCGACTATTCGACTAATCGGGGTCAGCCCTAATAGTTACATATAGCATAACTGTATATTGTATCGTATATTGTATAGTAGTGTATATAGGACTCATTACCTTTAATTCAGAAGCTTAGCATTGTATAGTATTTTATCTTAGTACCTTTTATCATGTATATCTATTATCTATTCTATTTTATTCTATTATTATTTGTATTTTTTTGCACAATCAAGGCGGGCATGGCCACCTTCATTTCACTACATGTCTCGTGTATGTATGTGACTAATATATCTCTTGAATCTTGAATCTATGATTGAAAAGCAAACGTTCATGGGGGGGGGGGGGGGGGTATGAAATGCTAATATGTGCGTATATGCATAGGGTGTATGGTTATTATTTGTAGGGCCTATTTTATCTTTTCAATCACATATGACAATGAGCCTAAGCTCAACAAAACTGACTTGAATGGATACTTGTATCCACATGTTTGTTTCTATACCATCACCTATTACGGTTTGATACCTGTATCAAATGTGTATGTGTATATGTGTATTCATCCCATACCTACCATCCCATACCTACTCTTACTATCATAGTATATTTATACCTGTATCACTGTACATAATTATACTGTACATATCAGTTTAGCATATTTACTCAGTAGTTATTTAATCACTTCTATATTGTATATTGTTTGCACTTTACTGTTACATTTGCAATTAGGCTAGATGCCAACTTATTTTCGTTGCGCTGTACAATGACGATACATTTTAATCTAATCTATTCTCACTATTGGCTCATAGAGGTTAGTGATGATAAGGATAGAGAGGATATGTGTTCAGTGCTGCTCCAGAGGCGTAACACTTTAAATCAAATGACATGGCAAGAGCTTGATGGAGAGAGGAGCGACCACTGGGAGCTTGATGGAGAGAGGAGCGACCGCCAGGAGCACGTCTCAACGGGAGAAGATGTTTTAAATACTTACATTTAATTTCATTTTGCGGTACGACAACAATTCTTAATAAACAGAATCATTTTAGACAATAATATGCCCAATGCATGTGTTGAATCTGCAGCTGAAAGGGGCATATTGGGAAAAAATATGTAGTGTATATAAATACATTGATGTTACACCTGGTTTAGTACCATCTTCACACAACAACACAATAATCTTGCTTCTTTTCAGAGGAAAATCGGACGTTTCAACGATTCACTGTAGAAAATGAAAGAAGGAATAATGGTCTCAGCGGCAAAAAAAAACAGGGAGCTCCATTGTCCATCTGCTACTGGAAGCGATTGTACTTGCAAATGTTCAGGTCACACATGCGGTGACATATGCAGCTCTCCTCCTGACCGAGTGTTGGTGAAAAAGCATTAGCATAGAACGTGAAAGATGTCTGCACAAAGTTACTCTACTAATACAGACCTGGGGTCAGTTACTCTCTACTAACACACAGACCTGGGTTCAGTTACTCTCTACTAACACACAGACCTGGGTTCAGTTACTCTCTACTAACACAGACCTGGGTTCAGTTACTCTCTACTAACACAGACCTGGGTTCAGTTACTCTCTACTAACACAGACCTGGGTTCAGTTACTCTACTAACACAGACCTGGGTTCAGTTACTCTACTAACACAGATCTGGGTTCAGTTACTCTACTAACACAGACCTGGGTTCAGTTACTCTACTAACACACAGATATGGGTTCAGTTACTCTACTAACACAGATCTGGGTTCAGTTACTCTACTAACACAGACCTGGGTTCAGTTGCTCTACTAACACACAGATATGGGTTCAGTTACTCTACTAACACAGATCTGGGTTCAGTTACTCTACTAACACAGACCTGGGTTCAGTTAATCTCTACTAACACACAGTCCTGGGTTCATAGTTAAAAAAGGAATAGTGAGAGAATTATTATGGTGTTGAGCTCAGAATCTTATTTTATAAAGTGTCAACATTTCTAAGTTGAGTGTTTTTTCTGCACTTTTGCACAATGAAGCGATTCCATTCCCATTATTTCCGATTACAAAATGTATCAACTCAAGTAGCATACATTATATTCTCATGAGAATATATTTAGCAACTGAACATCTAAACCAAGGAAGAAATTATAATTGTAACCAAATTGGTTTTGAGAAACATGGGTGGGCATGCAGCAACATAAGAGGTAATCAAAGTGTATCAAGTATTTGAAATTCCATTCTGGGGTTTGGGATGGCGCTGAGAGGCTCTTGGGGTGGGGTGGGGGGAGTGGGGCTGGGGGGAGTGAGGGGAGGTCTCCTGATTGGTGGGGGGTATGATGGATTATCAGGGCTCTCATAGACAAAAGGCAGATGGATTTGCATTAGCTCTGGCTTATTCACAGTCAGTGAGGAAAGGTCAGAGGGAGCAAGGTGCAATGATTTGGACCAAACCTCTGATTAATACAATGCCTTTGAAAATGTTCACCGGGCCTTTTACCAAACCTCTGATTAATACAATGCCTTTGAAAAAGTTCACCGGGCCTTTTACCAAACCTCTGATTAATACAATGCCTTTAAAAAGTTCATCAGGCCTTTTACCAAACCTCTGATTAATACAATGCCTTTGAAATTTTAACCTGGCCTTTTACCAAACTTTTCAGCAAACAAGCACATGGAATCATACTGTGGATGCACATGTAGCCTACATGCATGTGCACGCACGCACACTTCATAAAAGCTCAGCAACAACTTAAAAGGTGATAAATACTCAAGTTTACATTTCCTTAGAACTGCTCCAATTTACACCGCCAATAAACATGTCTGGGGCGTCATAATATACCCTGACATCAATTTTAAGTTGTCAATTTCCTTCAGGCCATGTCAAGCAAAAAAGACAAATCGCTATAATTATCAGCCCTGTCATGTGCAAATGTAAATCGGCCAATTCCCTAAGCAGATCTACTCTACTACACTATAGGATAAAAGTTAATTACGAAAAGAAATGCAGCGATGATTCGAGGTAAAAGTATATATGAACTCTGGTGGATCGAACCAGTGATTGGAGAACATTTATTATTTTTTTTCTTTTACTGAAACCAATTTTTGTGATGTGCAATAATTGCATCTATACCTTTGGCTATTGCACACTGTCAATCAAAGCGTAAACTCAAAGGATACTCCCATTGCGCATTGACTTCAAGCGGCACAATTACAGCTTTGCTATTTTTTATGAGGTACTATAATATACAAACACAACTTGATGAACGTTTGCTTGGATATATAGCCTAATATCCTACAGGTGAATTTCAATAAATCAGGGTTAGTAGTAGGTGGAATATTCTAGGAGGTTGTGGGTAAAATCATCGTGTTGTTGACTCCCTGACAAATCCCAATGAGAGAGAAAAATAAACTGCTATAGCAAAATAAAATAAAACTAGGACTGTATCCTTTTGATGATTAAACGTCGAGCAGGTGCTCTTTAAAATAATATTTCTCCTACCGACATCCAGATGATGTGCCACATCCCCCTCGCACTCCGGGCTCCTATTCCACTCCGGTGCGCGACACAGACATATGGATTCCACACAACGGAATCCCATCAAGTCGTATCTCGCCTTATAAAAAGAAAAAAGTTATCGGGTTCGTTCGTGTTCACTTCATCCATTGCAAAATGACACTGGAATTCGCCTCAAATACGCACTCCTCCTAGGAAAAACACACAGGCGCATTTCCCCCCTCATTCTCGACCAAACGCAGCGTGGAGCTGAGATATAAGAGAGGCAGCCCGGTAAAGAAACGCGTAACCAGACTGGTAACCACAGAAAGGAATGAGCGGATATCTGAATTTGAGAGGGAGAGACTACAAACTGCGCCGTGAGCCCCTCCTTATATTCCACGGCCCTCCATTCCTTGTCTCGAGCACATCTCATATCCCATGGTTGCCATGGAGACGGCTCCACATGCTGCCGACAGAGAAAGCTTGAGGGGGCAGGCTGCTGAAAAGCTTGTGGCGGGGGAGGAGAGGGGAGGAGAGGAGAGGAGAGGAGGAGGAGAGGGGAGGAGAGGGAGAGGAGTGGAGAGGATAGGGGGAGAGGATAGGAGAGGGGAGGAGAGGGGGAGAGGAGATGAGAGGGGAGGAGAGGAGAGGGGAGAGGAGAGGGGAGGAGAGGGGGAAAGGAAATGAGATGAGAGGAGAGGAGAGGGGAGAGGAGGAGAGGAGAGGGCAAGAGAGGGGAGGGGAGGAGAGGAGAGGATGAGAGGAGAGGAGAGGGGGATATGAGAGGAGAGGGGGAGGAGAGAAGAGGGGGAGAGGAGATGAGAGGGGGAGGAGAGGAGAGGGGATGAGAGGAGAGGGGAGGAGATGAGAGGAGAGGGGGAGATGAGACGAATGGAGAGGAGATGAGAGGAGAGGAGAGGGGAGGAGAACGGAGGAGAGGGAGGAGAGGAGAGGGGGAGGAGAGGATAGGAAGAGAGGAGAGGGGGAGAGGACATGAGAGGAGAGGAGGGGGAGGAGAGGAGAGGAGAGGAGAGGAGAGGAGAGGAGAGGAGAGGAGAGGAGAGGAGAGGAGAGGAGAGGAGAGGAGATGAGATGAGATGAGAGGATAGGATAGGAGAGGAGGAGAGGAGAGGAGAGGAGAGGGGGAGAGGAGGGGAGGAGAGGGTGAGGAGAGGATAGGGGGAGAGGAGAAGGGGAGATGAGAGGAGAGGAGAGGAGAGGAGATGAGAGGAGGAGAGGAGAGGGGGAGAGGAGAGGAGAGGAGAGGAGAGGAGAGGAGAGGAGAGGAGAGGAGAGGAGAGGAGAGGAGAGGGGGAGAGGAGAGGAGAGGCCTATAGCCCAAGTTGTATTAAAACATGTATTATTATTATTGTTATAATTATTATTATTCATAACGTCTATTTTACCGAACCCCCATCCTAAAACATGCGTTTGTATGATCGCAGCGTCGGTCAATGAGTTAGCGATGCAGCAGCTGATACTGTATCCTAATCCTGTACACACATACACACACGCTCCGTAGCGCGACAGCGATTTGCGTCTCAAAATGATAATGCTACTCTTTTATATAATCTCAGATTAAATTAGATTAAAATGTATTAGATTAGATTAAAATGTATTGTACAATAAGTACAATACAACGAAAATAAGTTTGGCATCCAACCAGAGTGCAAATGTAAGTACAATAGTAACATATATCAAGCCGTTTCTACACTGGCTCTTAGATGTGTGCAAGCAATGTAATAAATAAATAAAACCAACAATCCATAATATAAGAATAACAAGACAGTATATGGAATAGTAATAGTCTATTCCACTATAGTGATCAGGGGTTAGTTCTTATTTATTTATTTATTTTCGGACATGGTTCGTTGAGTCATGACTATATGTAAAACGTGATTGTTAATGATACAAATAATGTAGTATTTATCATTATAATTATTTAATTCCGCGGATATCTGTCATATTGAAGTGATGGCAATCCCCAATGACTTGTCCCAAAGAAGGCTCTTCCAAACTCGGGTGCACGCCATACATCGAGACATAGTCGTATTTATTATCATTATAATTATTTAATTCCACGGATGACTGTAGAGCCATGTCAAGAGCCAATCGTGCAGTCGTTCAGTATTGACTTCTACAGTAGGACTTACTAATGCCTTGTCCAGACGAAAACGATTTTGATCTTTTTCGTTTTCATTTAGTTTTCATTTAAAAAAAGGTTTCCGTAAAAATGCAAATGTCTCAAGAAATAAGTGCGTGCCACAAATTTACAAAATAAATGTCTTTCCTGTTTTAGACGCCGCTCTTTTATTTTGAAAACCACCGACCGGAAGTGTTGTCGTTGTTTTCGATAACTTGAGCTAAGTGGAGCAAGAGAGAGAGAGACCGCGGCTCAAACTGTGTTGTATTAAAGTAATTGATTGATGTTTAACTTGTCCCTGTGTAATTTCGACTAGCAAACGTTTGTTGTCTGTATTTAACGTTACCTCAGGATACCACTGTCTATTGTATTTAGTTGGTTAGCTATTTAGTTAATGTTGATAGCATTTGAATAGCATCAGCGCTAGCTGGCTGGCTACAGCTCAACACCAGCCATGGGGATACTATTTACTAAATTATGGAGGCTTTTTAATCGTCAAGGTAAGAGAAGATTTGTCATGATCAACTGAAGGCGTATACTATGGAACAATTATGTGCTTGGCTACTACTTGGGTTTTCAGAAAAAGGCCAGCTATGTGACGCTAATCTCTAGCTAGTATTGTGTATTGCATCCTCCCCTCTCTCCAGTGTGTGTGTGTGTTTGTGTCTGTCTCAGAACAGGAGATGGAAGCAGACGTTTTTTAAGTCTAGTATTAGTATTGGTGTTGCAGCATGCTGCCACTCAACTTATGCACTCTGTACGATGCCATTGTTGTTGTGATGTGGGAGTTTGCACATGCGGGTTAAGGGAGAGGTGGGCTATCGGGCCATTGGTTCAGGAAAAGACTCGTATCACTTGTAAAGACGGTGACGCAAGGGGGCGTTTTCAGAATTGCGCACTCTGGAAGCCGGTTTCAGAAAATAGCGTCTTCAGGCTGCCAGAACGGAGTTCCGTGTGGATGAAGGTGCATACAATCAAATACTTTGCCTGATACGACCGAAATCAGTTTCGTCTGGACATGGGGCCTAATAATACCTAATAAAACAAGTCATTAGAATAATAGAAGCCTACTGCTGGAACGATTCATTTTGCATGTATATACAGTATGTGTGTGTGTGTGTGTGTGTGCTCGTGCGCTGAGGCTGCCTAACGCATTTATTTCGTTTAGCAATAGGAAGGAATACAATACAACAAACCAACAATACATAATATCATAGAGAATAAGACAGTATATATGGTATGAATGCAGTATATTCCACTATACAGTAGCTATATCCGCGACGATCGGTTTAGTTCTTATTTCTTTATTTTGCCGTGTGTGTGTAATGCTCACAATGCCTCATTGAGTCAGGACTATAAATGCAAAACATAATGATTAATTATCCAAATATTGTCGTGTTAATTATCAGTATAATTATTTAATTCCACGGATGTCTGTAAGCTATTGAAACCATGAGCGCACACCGGTCTGTCCAATTTACGACTGCCTTTTCAAGTATTTAAATCCTATGTAAATCCTACAACGAATTTACAATACGAAACCATTCGAGAATGCCGAATAAGTACGTAAATCAAGTTACGAAGGCATTCCTTGGTAAGTTTTACGTATGTCCGTTTGAGAATGAGGACCATTGTTTCTTACGTTGTGTGAGAAAGACAACAGTTTCCTTACAGGGGGCTTTTCTCCCCGTGCTACTCTGCCTGTCTGAGGCCCCGTCCACACGAGAGTTTGGATTTAATATGACCGAAGTTTGAAAAAATAAAACTCCGTCCACACGGTGAACACAGGTGGACAACCGTGTATAACTGCGTACTCACGGGCAGAGCTGGAACCCAGCAACCGATACATTTAGTACAATGTAATACAATGCCAAAGCAGTAGGCGGCGATGTTGTTCAGACATGAAGGCCATCTCAACCAATCAGAAGGGCTTAGCGTTACCGGAACTGAACTGAAGCGCCGTATACAAAACATCCCTCCTGCTCACAGCCAAAACAAACATTCTACAGCTATCAACGAACATGGCAGCAGCACAAAAATCTTTCCTGTGGACCGACAGTGAGGTCGAACTACTCCTGAGTATCACGAACGAGTACAAGGTGAATAAAATAACAGAATCTGTCGACTGGGAGTCCGTACAAAGCAAGTATGCAGACATTTTAGCGTTATTCCTCGAGCAGTATCGCTGTGAAACGGACTCCGACTTTCCACACAAGAAGGAGGACATCACCAAGGCAGTACTAATTAACAAGCTCAAACAAATAAAGTTGAAATATCGAGGAGCAGTTGACAAAGGTACCAGGAGTGGCTTTGGAAGAGTGGTCTTCTTGTATTTTGAACTTTGTGAGCAAGTGTGGGGTGGGTCGCCTGCGACCACTGCCCTTCCATCGGGAATCGAAACTGCTGATTTCATTGTATCAGAAGATAGTACTACAGAGGCTTCTGAACAGGAGATTGAAGAAGCATCAGATTCGCCAGAACCAGGGCTCAACCAAGTTGTGGTGAGACAAAGAAGGGATCTATTACAGGTAGCTATTACTATATGCTTGCTCCAATGTACAGTTTCTTCCCCCTCAAATGTATACTCTCTTTGTAAACTCTTTTGTTTTTTGTACTCAAACAGTACTGTATATCTGTAGATCTGGTATGTCATAAATGTCTAGATGTAACAGTACTGTCTATCCGTATGTCATATATGTTATGATGAATTGAAATGGGGGACCCTGATGTAAACAAGACTAAATGAAATTACCAAATGCCAATGACCTGATTTATGTGGTTTACAATTAGCCTAATTTCTTTCTATCTTTTTATCCCCAAAGGCAAGACTCCAAGGACACAGACAGGATCGCCTGAAAAGAAAGCTTTCTGCTGACGCACAGGTAATCATCATTGGTGATAAAGCAGAAATGTTCTGTGTAACAGATGTGAAATGTGCACGGTGGTCTTAACTTAAATTTAAATACAATTCTGATTCGACAGCTCCAGCTTGCGATCGAGGAAGACGTCAAGGCCAAGAAAAGGATCATTGACCTGCTCGAGGCGTCTGAGTTGCAGTCAAACGAAAATATGAGGAGTATGGCAGATACCCTAGCGACACTGACCAGGTCCATTGTAGAAGGACTTGCGTTTATGAGACAATCCAATATGCAACATGCACCTCAACTCTTCAACATGGCCCCACAACATGAACATCACAATCCACAACATCATAGTGGTCACACACATTATGGAAGCCGCTATGGCACATCCCCACACAACTCCTCAGCAACACGTGGACAGGGCACATATTCTCACAACTTTTCTGCAACACCTGGTACCTTCCTACATACCCTAACTACAGCAATACCTGGTACATACCCACACAACAGTACCTTCAACAACTCGGGAATAGATACCCCGTTGGGAAATGGTACAGATAGTGAGTAACATGTGTAACGCAACAGGTGTTTCCCTTCTTTCTCCCCCACCCCTCTGCACATTTTTAAACTGTACATTTGAGTGAAAATAGGTGCCTTAACAGTTATATTATATTGCATGTCTTTTTTTTACCATGCATATCTTGTGTCATCTATTATTTTTTCAATGCCTATTGTATTATATATTATTGTATTTTGCAATAATAGGAACCTAGCATGTCTTTTTATATCATGTCTTATCTATTTTTATTTTAACAAATAAACCTCTTGATACCTCACATTGGAAAGATTTGCACCGACTTATTACTATTTTCTGCACACTCTAATGGAGAAAAATTTATATCTCAATAATTTGTCAAATGACGGTCCAAATCTATACTGTACTGGCCGATATACAAAGCCCAGGTATCTGGCCTGAAAAAGTCAGACTGTATTGTGTGGCAATATACATATTGCATTTCTTTACTCGTTTGTACATGAGTAAAAATAGGTGCCTTAATATTAGACAGCAGTAATGCCTACATTCTAAAAGTAGATTGTACTATAATGAACAGTCAAGTTCAATGGCCACTTTTCAAGTAGGCAGTGTGATTCTGGCAGACACAAGATTTGAATATTCAGGTATAGGGTACATAGTGGATGCATGTATCCTTTAGTATGATAATTTGTGTAATGTAAATTGGATGTGGGTGCTTGTAGTAGTGGGGGCAGGCACGTGGGTGTGGCCGTGGGCATGCATTGTTTTGTGGTGTAGATGTCTGCAAAGCCAGACAGTATTGTGTGGCAATATACATATTGCATTTCTTTACTCGTTTGTACATGAGTAAAAATAGGTGCCTTAATATTAGACAGCAGTAATGCCTACATTCTAAAAGTAGATTGTACTATAATGAGCAGTCAAGTTCAATGGCCACTTTTCAAGTAGGCAGTGTGATTCTGGCAGACACAAGATTTGAATATTCAGGTATGGGTACATAGTGGATGCATGTATCCTTTAGTATGATAATTTGTGTAATGTAAATTGGATGTGGGTGCTTGTAGTAGTGGGGGCAGGCACGTGGGTGTGGCCGTGGGCATGCATTGTTTTGTGGTGTAGATGTCTGCAAAGCCAGACAGTATTGTGTGGCAATATACATATTGCATTTCTTTACTCGTTTGTACATGAGTAAAAATAGGTGCCTTAATATTAGACAGCAGTAATACCTACATTCTAAAATTTCAATTCAATATGATTAGGTGACTAGGTTCAAGATTCAAGATATTTATTTGTCATGTTACACAATACAACTTTTGTAGACCTTGGAAGGTCAGCACAACTGTCTTGCGGCTCCCCTTTTGCAAGGAGAACAGGAGAACTCGCAGCCTCTTTCACGGATCCATGAATTCAGTAAGGACCCTCCTGACCCTCTTTCCTTCTGCTGAGACGCAGTCTGCTCTGAAGTTGCGGTCAGCGGCAGGCTGGTTGTCCCGGTCTTGCTGAGCTGCCTCTCTGACTATGTGCTCGTCCAACGTCTCACGTTGGGCCTCACAGTAGTTATGGAGGACAAAGCAGGCATAAATAACGAAAGGGAGATCATCTAAATTGATGTCCATCGGTCTTCTCAGTGCACCAAAGCGTGCTTTCAATCTTCCAAAAGCACATTCGATCACCTGTAAGTAAAAAGGCAGTCAGATGTTTGTCACTTGCATAGTTGCAACTAGTATAACATTATTGGCCATCTCTAGAGCTACTAAAATGTACTGCTTTTATCAACCTGTAAGCAGCACCTATATTGTGGCTATATTTGTCAAAATGTATAGTTTTAGACATCAATAATGTAGTAATCAATCCATCAATTACCATTCTCGCCTGACACAAGGTCAGTCCAAAGTACTTCTCCGTGAGAGTGCTGCCTCCACTTGCATACTCCTTCATCAAGTAGGGAGACAAAGGATAAGCTGGGTCTCCAAGGAGAAAGACTGGGACAGGCTCCTCGTGGTCCAGGATTTTTTTGGGACAGGAAGGGATAACCCCGTTCTTTAGATGCGACGCCAGCGTTGAATTGGCCCAGATACGAGCGTCATGTAAGCAACCTGGCCACTTCACGTCCACATCAATGAAGGAGTACTTGTAGTCACAGGCAGCCTGGACATTGAGAGAATATCGTTTCTTCCTGTTCAAAATCAAAAAGGCACACACACACACACAAAGGAAAACAATGTCAGAATTCTACAACAGCAATCCTATTATTGCAAAATACAATAATATATAATACAATAGGCATTGAAAAAATAAGATGACAAGATATGCATGGTAAAAAAAAAAATACATGCAATAAAACATAATATAACTGTTAAGGCACCTATTTTTACTCAAATGTACAGTTTAAAAAATTTGCAGAGGGATGGGGGGAGAAAGAAGGGAAACACCTGTTTCGTTACACATGTTACTCACTATCTTTGCTTCCTGTCCTATACTATTGGATTAATAAGTTGATTAATCAAGCACACCTAATGGGCACACACAGCACACACCAGATTTATCAATTAATCCAATGGTATTGTACACAAAGCTGTCATACAATATAAAGTGAAAGGTTGTCTCACCTGTTCACGTAATCCATGGAGTTGGAAAGCGGCTGTCGTATGTCAATGTGTGTACAATCGACCGCACCGATGCATTGTGGCATGACATGGGCTCTTTCGAAGGCTGTGGTCAGTTCTTGGACTTCGGAAACCGTGCGAGGCAAACGAATATATTGGGGGCCCACGTGTATTGTTATTGCCCGAGATACCTGCCGGATTATTTTTGAGACCACCTGTCTCGACAAGCCAAATGCATTAGCTGTCTTTCGCAGTCTTCCCTCATCTGCTAGATAGTAGAGAGTGCAGGCTACTTTCTTTACCACACCGACCGGCGAACGCATGACTGTTGTTTGTCCTTGAATGTGCGGGCGAAGCATTTCACTCAGCGACAGTAGTGCTGGTCGGGACATCCTAAAGTTCTCTCGCCATTCTTCTTCCAACACTACCTCATTCTCGAAATTATCCCACCAGCTAGAGGTCCGACCTGGTCTCGTCCAGAACCTCCGCTGGCGAGCGCATCGCCGCTGTCTTCGTGTAGTTGTATTTGCAAACAAGAGGAGCAGTATCCTTCTTCGACTCTCGACCATGCGCCTCTGTTCGCGCAACGCGGTCATCAACAGAGCATAACATCCATGAACAGCCGACACCACCACTTCCATTTCAGTAGCTGTCTTTTTCAAAACGGTGTTCCCTCAGATGTAGCTGGCTCTGCTCCTCTCTAACTTGCTATTGTTTGCGACAGTCTGCCGTAAACATGGACAATAATTGCGTCAGCCGTAAACACTGGGAATAACCTCGGATAACCTCGGTTGCTATGCCCACACGCAACTGCAAAACCGCACAACTCCACCCTGGCCACCGGTTTTAAAGACCGCGGTTGCAGCGTAGCAAATCCCCGGTTGTGTGTGGCCGAACAGTGCAACTGCGCACATACAATCACGGTTACATTAAACCCAGCGTTCGTGTGGACGGGGCCTGAGTGCAACTCTCTCATCGTTTCTCACATCAATACATTCTCATTTCACACCTTGGCTATTGTTTACTGGCCCGACGCCCATAGACATGCAGAGAGTACATACACACAGGGCATAGCATATGCACGCACACACAGGGCCGCCTCAGGGGGTGTGCGAGCAGTGCGGTCGCACAGGGCCTCGCGGGAAGGGGGGCCTCGCAAAAAAAAAATATATATATTATTTATTATTTTTTTTATTTTTATTTTAATTTTATTTTTTTTTTTTGCGAGCCCTCCCTTCCCGCGAGGCCCTTTTTCATCACAGACCTAAAATCTAGTTTTGCTTATATGCTTATATATTTCACATTAGACACGTTTGTAGAATGTGTCTGACTTGTTCCTGGGTCTGCAGACATACTCACTATTGGAGCTCAGCCTCTGGGGCTCTGCAGCAGACATACTATTGGTTTCAACGAAGGGAGTGGTTACTTACATCATGTGTAGTACGCCGGCGTGAGTCAGCTGCGTTTGACTATTTCGCGCGTGCAGCTTTTGACTATTATGCTTAGTTATGCCAGCCAAGACGAAGAAAGAGGTCGGTCATTATCAGTCGGTCGGTCACCAAGGAACGTTGACGAAAGGCCTCTCGCTGGCGGGACAAATGGCCGGAGCCTTGTCATGGTATAGCCATGATGATGTCGGCTAGTAGCTAGCTTAGCTAAAGGCTAACTAGCTTTAGCTAACCTAGAGACAGCGCATACAGCCAAGATGAAGAGGATGGTCGTTTGGCAGATGAACTTCGTCAACTCCACGCGGTTGTCTCCATCCTCTTGGACGTTTTGGTGAGTTTTTAACCTATTCTATTAACTCTATTATATTCCCGCCGTGGACATCTCTCTCTCTCTCTCTCTGGAGCTAAACTGGCCGACTAGCTGTTGTAGTACTACTAGTAGCTAACGGTGTGTGGCCTGGTGTCGGCACCTGTATGTAGCCGCATAGCTTGCTTCTGCGTTAGCTAATGGTTAGCGATAGCCTGGTTGAGCTAACTGTTAGCCAGTTAGCTGTTTAGCTACGACGTTAGCTGCCGGCTGCGCTCGGCTGGGAACGTTCGTTTGATGCTATCAGTTAGCCTTGAGTTAGCTGTTAGCTAGTGCTACGACCATTGACATTAGCCGTGAGAATAGCAGGGGGTTATTTTTGTCCCGCCAGCGAGAGGCCTTTCGTCAACGTGGAGACCTGTGTTGCGGCCTTTCGCCCTGCGTTGCGGCCTTTCGCCCTGCGTTCCTTGGTGCAGGTAAGATTAATGAAAATCATGACATTACCCCACTCTTCCTTCCTTCCCCTCCCGAATGTTTTGTTAATAACGATGTTTTTTTTCCAGGCAAAACATATGTTATTTCACAACATTTGGAGATACGACATGTGCTGTGTGTGAATTCATTGTCTTGGTCGTTTGTGTAGCTTGGGTAGCGTTGGGCCGTTGGCCAAAGCTGTGTGTGGCCTGGTGTCAGTAGCCTACCTGGCTAGCCTTTAGCTGTCGGCCATTGGCTCCTTGCTGCTTTGTTTTCTCTGGTATAGACCCTCTTCTCTTTGGATTTAAGTGTTGATCTTTGTCCTTTTGGATCTATGTATATTCATGTTGCCTTTGTGAAGTTATCTTTTCCTTCTGTTTTGTTCTTTCATTAAAAGTTGAATATCCTTTAGGGGGTAATCTTTGCTTATCTCTCTCATACATGCTCTCTCTCTAACACACATGCTCTCTCTCTCTCTCTCTCTTTCTAACACACACAGTCTGCCTATGGCGGCCTTTCTCGATGGCTAGGCTGTGCTCGCTGAGTCTGTACCTAGTCAAGGATCTTCAGTCACAGTGCTCAGGTATTCTGCCACTGTGTACTCTCTGTTTAGGGCCAAATAGCATTTCAATTTCTTTCCAATGTGTCTCTCTCTCTGTACACTGTATATTGACTGTAGAACGGGAGCTCTCTCTCGCTCTCTCTCTTGCTATATGTTGACTGTATCATGCCCAGCCTCGGGCAGCGCTATTATTTACGAATATGTTGACTGTATAATTTTTTTTTTTTTTTTTTTTACCTTTTGGGGGGGGGGGGGGGGGGGGGGGGCCTCGCGTTTAAATCTCGCACAGGGCCTCGCATTTCTCCCAGGCGGCCCTGCGCACACGCACACGCACACGCACACACACACACACCAGTCAACAAATATGCCTAATGAGTTATTAGCAGCAGAGAAGAGAAGGTAGAGGGAGAGAGAGGGAGAAGGAGGGGGGAGGATGAGAGGGGGAAGGAGGGAAATAATAGGACTTCGTCCACATTCTCTTTTTATTTCTCCAAAAAATTACTTTGTTTTATTTTTATCTCTCATATGCACTAGTTCTTGCACTTCTGACTGACGTACAGATGTGACAGTACACAATTTGTGCTGACAGATTCCGTAATATGACTCAGATACCTTGTTCTGACAAAGACAGTAAAGGGGAGGGCTGTGGGAGGGAGGGAAAATACTTATTATTTGGGGGGGAGGGGGGTCTGTTATATTTGAAAATATTGTAAACTGCATTACCGTCACTGTTTTTCTTTTTTTCCTTTTATTGTTCTCCTCGGATAAAGAGGCCAAATGTTTACAATCTACATGTCCTAATAGAACTGTCTCGAAGGAGGGGGGAGGGAGGGAAAAATGGGGGGAAAAAACTCTGTTAATTGAAAACTGTTTGTAAAACTAACAAATGCAAATAAAAAATATATTGGGAGAAAAAAAAAGAGAAGAGAAGGTGCTGAGCTATGGAGCCAACAGCTGCAGTAAACATGGAGGAGGCGGGAACAGAGGATATAAGTGAGGGATACGGTTGTGTGTGTGAGTGCAAGTTGTAAGATAAGATAAGATGTTCCTTTATTGATCCCCTTGGGGAAATTCGGGTGTCAAAGCAGCATGGGGGGGGGGGGGGGTACAGGGTGGGGGATGCATAGCTTCACAGTCCTATATATACTATAGGTACACTTACAAATATAAACTTAGATACAAATACAATAAAAAAATAAGTACACTACAAACGCAAGATTGTTACGTGCCAGGCTGTTTGTCACTGTCTCCTGTGTTGCAGCAATCAGCTGCTGATTGGGAAGCTGCCTGTCAGGGCTCAAAAGGCCCTCTCCCGCCCCACACACTGCCACTCTACTGCTGGAAGACACTGTGGGAGCAGTGTCTCACCCCCCTCCACCACAATTATCTCTTTGTTTGTGCTAGTTATTATAATAAATATATCCTTTTGGTTTAAACTTGACCGTTGGTGTCTGTGTCCCCTTCATGTTGCTTCCCTCTGGGCCAGGGTCGTAACAAAGATAGTCCAGTGATATTAGTCTCTAGTGCAAAATACAAGATAGTCAGTACGGTGATGTGAGTCTCTAGTTCTCAAGTCCCGAGTTGTGATAGTTCTGGCAGCAGATCCGGCCAGATCTTGTGTGTGTGAGTGCATGTTGTGTGTGTGTGTGTGTGTGTGTGAGTGCATGTGTGTGTGTGTATGTGTGTGTGTGTGTGTGTGTGTGTGTGTGTGTGTGAGTGCATGTTGTGTGTGTGTGTGTGTGTGTGTGCGTGTGTGTGAGTGCATGTGGTGTGTGTGTGTGTGAGTTAGGGGTGTAACGATGCAACCTCACAACGATTAATTTCGATTACGATTATTCAGGCAATGATTCAATGCATCATGAAATCTCTTCATTTGACCACGATTCGATTCGATTAATTTTCGATAAATTTTCTATCAGTTAATTCCCCAAACGTTTTTGAATACTAATGTGGCTGGGGGAACTGATTCACTCAGCATGAATGGACTATAGGTAAAAAAATAAATAAAAAAATAAAAATACATAAAATATAATATTAATATTTCGATTAATAGATAGATACTATAGATTATAATCGATTCTAACATATTCAAATCGATGCATCGATTCTAACACATTAGTGTGTGTGTGTGTGTGTGTGTGTGTGTGTGTGTGTGTGTGTGTGTGTGTGTGTGTGTGTGTGTGTGTGTGTGTGTGTGTGTGTGTGTGTGTGTGTGTGTGTGTGTGTGTGTGTGTGTGTGTGTGTGTGTGTGTGTGTGTGTGTGCGTGTGTGTGTGTGTGTGTGTGAATGAGACATTTTATTTTGGTGTCATGTCCGACGACCTTACGGGATTATAAGACACTAAAAACAACAATTGAACATAACAATCACTTCCCATGGTTTCTAAGCTACACCGTGCACACCATCAGAGGCCAAAATACATCACATTATGTTATTTTCGTGCGTTTATCCCAAGCTTTCTCTAAATATTCAGCAAGTGCAAAAACCCTGTGATCAAAAATCCATTTGAATCTATCTGCATCACTAAACCACAATAACTCAAGGTTTTTACACCTGTCAAATAACTTTTTAGTTTTTACGTAACTCATAGTATAGTGGACAATAAAACATAAAATGAAACTCATTCTCAATATCGATACCACCATGTGTATGTACAGTATGTGTGTTTAAGTTTATTTATGTATTTTTTATGCACATTAGTCAACATCTTCAGTTTCCACATCAATGTAAATGTGCCAGAATTAGCTAATTCGCTCGTTTTCATCTGTAGTCCCTGGCTAACATGCATGTCTGTTGGTGTGGGAGGAAACTGGAGTACCCAGAGGAAACACAGGGAGAACACGCAAACTCCACACAGAAAGGCCCCCTGCTGGGGTTCGAACCCAGGACCTTCTTACTGTGAGTCAGCAGTGCTAACCACTGTGCCACCATGCGTGCCGTGTATGTGTGTGTATGTATGTATGTGTGTGTGTATGCACTGCACCGTGGCTGGTGTGCCGAGGCCAGGCTTAGAAAAGGAAAGTGTATGTGTGTGTGTGTCTGTGCGTGTGTATGCGCGTGTATGTGTGCGTGTGTGTGTATGTGTGTGTGTATGCATGTGTGTGTGTGTGCGTGTGTGTGTGTGTGAATGCGTGTGTGTATGTGTGTATGTGTGTATGCATGTGTGTGTGTAAGGGTTGAGGCAAAGAAAAGGAAAAGGAGATCCTGCCTAATGCAGATGACAAGGGTTATGCTTGAGAGGTAGGGAAGGAGGGAGGGAAGGAGGGAGGGAGGGGGTCTTCAGTTTATCTTTCTTTTCAGCCCGCCCTCTCTCTCTCTCTTCATGCACTCTCTCTTTTGTCCCTCCTTGCTGCCAGCTGGAGGTGTCAGGCCGCATGGACTCTACACACACACACATTCACAACATTTCTTTTCTCAAAAAATCTCTTGGTAGTGTTGCTTTATTAGAGAGAGAGAGAGAGAGAGAGAGAGAGAGAGAGAGAGAGAGAGAGAGAGAGAGAGAGAGAGAGAGAGAGAGAGAGAGAGAGAGAGAGAGATTTACGCTTACTAGACATCCCTGTCTCTGACCCTAAAGCGGTGATCTTTCAGACCCAGCCCTCCTGTATCCCAAACCCCACACCTTCATCCTTTCTTGCTCTCAATTCACACTTTCCACCAGGCCTTCATGCTTCACCTAGTAGTGCTTCTAAGCAATCTCCTTACCCCACTTATGAGCTCGTTGCTGATTTTAACTAATCCTGCTTGAATATTCTCCACTCTATTGCAACTTTTAAAGAAAATAATGTGAAACAGAACTCCCTGTCTTGGATTAATGACCATACAAGAGACATTAAAAGGTAATGCAGGAAACAATAAATATTATTGTTGTTAAATTAACTTATTAATACATTTAAATGTAACAAGATGTTTATTTTTGTATTGCAATTATGGGTAAGTATTAATAATGAAGATATAAAGGTTTTACAGATGATTCATTATGGATGTATGAATTATGTTTGTTAATGTTAGAGGACATGCTTGGACCTTACTATTTTAGTTTGTCCTATAATTCTGATATGTTTGTCGTGCTCCATTACTCTCAGTCACGTTGATTTAAAAAAATTAAAAGTACAATTTGTATTTCATAGGATAATTTGTTAAGATTCATTATATTACCTCAGACTGAGCTTAATAGACCGTGGCACTTTTTAGGGTGTTCGCATTTTTTGTTTACTAGTTGGTTTGGTGATTGAATTATTAACAACAAACCAGTCAAGCTGTATCCAAAATCACCCACATCCACCAGAGTAACACTGCGAACACCACACCAGTTCAAGTTCAAGTTTACCTTATTTGCCATATTCAGTAGACTGAATTGGAATTATAATGTACAAATCTTAAAAACAGAGGAGGAACATAAACAAACCATACAGACATATTACAAGGATACATGTAAGACAACTGCAGTAGACCATTTTAGACAGCAGCATATCAGCAGCATATCAGCAGAGCAACTAAAGCCTTTTGTATTAAAAATCATAAAATAAAAACAATAATAAAAAAAAGCATTTAAAGTGCATTAATACTGGTTAAATACAGAATACTGTTTAGACGGCACACTGCGGTGGGAACATAGCTGTTCCTCAGATGGCTGGATGTAGCCTTAATGGAACAGTACCGTCTGTAGTGTGGTAGTGAAAGGGTTAATGGAACAGTACCGTCTGTAGTGTGGTAGTGAAAGGGTTAATGGAACAGTACCGTCTGTAGTGTGGTAGTGAAAGGGTTAATGGAACAGTACCGTCTGTAGTGTGGTAGTGAAAGGGTTAATGGAACAGTACCGTCTGTAGTGTGGTAGTGAAAGGATTAATGGAACAGTACCGTCTGTAGTGTGGTAGTGAAAGGGATAATGGAACAGTACCGTCTGTAGTGTGGTAGTGAAAGGGTTAATGGAATTACAGTACCATCTGTAGTGTGATAGTGAAAGGGTTAATGGAACAATACCGTCTGTAGTGTGGTAGTGAAAGGGTTAATGGAACAGTACCGTCTGTAGTGTGGTAGTGAAAGGGTTAATGGAACAGTACCGTCTGTAGTGTGGTAGTGAAAGGATTAATGGAACAGTACCGTCTGTAGTGTGGTAGTGAAAGGGTTAATGGAACAGTACCGTCTGTAGTGTGGTAGTGAAAGGATTAATGGAACAGTACCGTCTGCTAGAAGTGCTGTTAACTTTAAGTGTGGTGCGCACTACCCTCTCTAGTGCTTTACAATCCTGAACAGAGCAATTGCCATACCAAACAGTGATGGCATGTTAGAATGCTCTAAATCTATAGAAATTGTGCAGGATGTTACTGTTACAAGGGGTTGAGGTCCATGTATCAGAATGCTGTGAAGGATCCCAGGAATTCCAATTTCAGTGTCACAATCCCAGGGTCTTATTTCAGATCAATACCCCTTCCAGTCAGCTAATAGAAGCCTCCAGTGAAAAATGTGATGAGTTCCTCGATCATTTTATAAACAAAACAGAGGGGATTAGGCATTAGATTTCCCCTGAGTCCAGAGACCTCTGGATCTCCTCTACCTTGTGAACCCATTTTGAGCGCATTTCTCCTCAACCTTAGAGGAGAATATATTCCACATTAAATCCACATAGATATCACCCCTACTAGGTTCTTGAAAGAAAGATAGTTGGTCCTCACAAGATTGTAAGTTGGAGTGTCATGTAAATTAGTTAAACTTAGTAGACAGTAGAGGTTGAGTTACTTTCGACTGCTATATCAAATTCATATTCATAATATATTTGGATTGGATTGACAGTGCAAAATACACTGGCTGTCCAAAATAAATCTAAATGGACTTACTGTGAAACTGTGTGTACAACTGTATAATAGTTGTAATAGTATAATAGTTGTAATAATATAATCGTTTTTCAACTGAGAGTGAACATTCAATCATTTAACAGTGACTTGCATCTTTACTGTTGGAATAATTTGAATTGAAAATTAAGCGCTACACAGGCTGAACTATTGTTCCACTGTGGAGCATCACTCAGTGGAGAACAAAACAGATGTTGTGACGCTTCCTTTGTCTCGATAGGCTCCAGTGAGATGCGGCCGTCAGCTCCACCGTTAGGCCTCATCCCATTTAAGAGTCAACATCATCGCAGAACCCCGTCTCCAGGGAGACACGCCAACAAAACCGCCGGTGACATCAAGCTACCGACCTAATGACAGCTCTTCATATGAAGGAGGGCCACTCATACGCACATGTTCTAGATTCCTGTAACCCCCCCGCGTCTTTTGGTCCGTCTCATGCAACAAAAGAGCCATCACACTCATGATACGGTCGCCCCTCGTCCCTCTCTGTCCTCTGGGACATGAATCTTCAAGGTACAGTGAGTCCACGCCGAGCACCTGGACTCAGTGCATAGTGAGGAACTAGCGGTATTAAATTGATGAGCTGTTTGGACGCTGTACTGTATTTTATATGGTGATTAAAGAGGCTGAGTGAAGAGAACACACACACACGGTCTCTCACAACATCTCTCTCTCTCTAACACACACCACACACACACACACACACACACACACACACACACACACACACACACACACACACACACACACACACACACACACACACACACACGCACACACACACACACACACACACACACACACACGCACACACACACACACACACACACACACACACACACACACACACACACACTCACACACACACACACACACACTAAGGCTGAGCCCGAACCCTGTTTTTAGGGTTCGAACGTTCGCCAGGGTTTATCGAACGAACGTTCGAACGTTCGTTTTTTTAAATTTTTTAATAAATTTTTTTTTAAATTTTTTTTTTTAAATTTTTTTTAATTATAATTTTTTTTTATTGTATTATTATAGATCCTACGGAGGGCGGCATTGCATAGTCTATTGGTGAAAAACATGTTTACAGTGGTGGCTGTTCATGTAAACATGTAATTAAACAAAGCACTCAGAAGAAAATAAACAAGCTACTGAATCAAAGTTACTATGATAAACAATAGCCCTTGCAGTCACGTAAGGGGCTAGATAAACAACGGCATTAGTTTTGTGGCATTAACGTTAACTTATATAGTTAGTGTTACACGTTCAATAACAGGTATTCACTCTTGGTCGACGGGGAGGGGAGCCGGGAGGAGAGGCGCACGCTCCTCAACAGACCCGTCCACCGTCTACCTCGGAACGGCCGGGCTCCCAACACGCCTGCCGCCCGACCGCCCTACCACCGTTCCGAGGTAGACGGTGGACGGGTCTGTCCACCGTGCGCCTGCTGTTGTTTCCAACGCAACCACCTCCCGCCATGAAGCTCGCGCTCCGTGGCCGAAAAAGGCTGGTATTCATTAATGATCCTTCTGCAGGTTCACCTACGGAAACCTTGTTACCGATTACTTCCTCGGCGGGGAGCTAACTACGGCTCCCCGGTAGCTACGGTAAGTCTGTTGAGGCTTCAAGCAAGCAGATCAATGGCGGCGTTGCCTGAAGTAAAAAACGAATAAACTTGCCGATTGGTGGTAACAGCAGAGGCGGGTGCAAGCGGTGTGACGTAATTGGCAGAATCGCCTGTCAATCAAAATAGAGCTCTGGTTGAGAAATAGTATCCCGCTGCAGCCCGGCAGACCATACTGGTTGAGCCGAGCGCCTGACGCGCCGCTTCACATCACCTCAACCCCGTGCGCATCCTTTATTTTTTTTTCACCGAACGTTCGAACCTATTAATTAAAGTCTGAATGTCAGCGTAACGAACGAACGTTCGAACGTTCGAACGTTCGGGCTCAGCCTTAACACACACACACACACACACACACACACACACACACACACACACACACACACACACACACACACACACACACACACACACACACACACACACACACACACACACACACACACATTAAAGAGGCTGAGTGAAGAGAACACACACACACGGTCTCTCACAACATCTCTCTCTCTCTAACACGCACACACACACACACACACACACACACACACACACACACACACACACACACACTAGGTCACACCATCTACACGCTAGGTCACAGACTGTCTACACGCTAGGTCAGAGTGTCTACACGCTAGGTCACACCGTCTACACGCAGTCACAGTGTCTACACGCTAGGTCACAGTGTCTACACGCTAGGTCACAGTGTCTACACCAGGGGTGGCCAACCCGCGGCTCGCGAGCCGCATGCGGCTCTTTGCCCGTCAATGTGCGGCTCTTCCATCCATAAAAAAAATAATATATATATATATATATATTTTTTTTTTTATGTCACTCATTCCACAAGGACGTAGAATAAACAATTAATTTTTTTTTTTTTTTATTGTCCATTTGCATGTTCTTGGTATCTGAATCTAGGGACATATATGGTCTATCAGTGTCAGAAATAGTGTGTCTGTTACTAGGCTTGAGTAAATTGTAATGAACCAAAGGAGAATATCAATTCTATTTGAATTTTTTTTTATCTTTGACTGTGACTAACACCGTGCTAAAATTGACCAGACCTGAAAAATCTAAGCAAATGAATAAAGGGAAGATGATTAAACAGAAGGTTTTGTAGATACAGTACTGAATTCTGCCATCTTTTTTATAATGTAAATTTCTCCACCATTTTTCATCGTATTGCAACACCGTTTTTTGCAAGACGTTCACAGAAAGGTAGAGAAACTAACTGCGTTCTGTTTTATGGCAATAACGTTCAGGTTTGTGGGAGATAATCCCAAAAAATAAGAGAAATAAAAAAGTAAATCCAGAAGTCAGATGATTGACAGGGGCTGGTGCGAGCTGGGTAGGGTAGTTTTTCGAAATTCGAAAGCCCTGAGTCTCTTCCTTCAAAATACTACACTCACTTTTGGCTGTGCCACTTCCTCCTGTCAATATGCGCCGGTTTCCGACTCAATGGCCTGAGATTTCTATAATCTTATATTTCACTAATAACAGTTAAAATAATTGGTAAACAAACGTAATGCTGAAAATATACACTTTTACTGTATATCTCTGGCTTAAGAGGTTAACCCTGTGAGGCCCAAATTAAAAAGACATTAGCAACTTCAGAGGCCAGAGGGTGGGACATATAAACACACTTACTATCAAATAGCATTGTGAGGCTGAACAACAGGACCAATTGACTATACATGTGCTTACATTTTTTTAAAGGGGAACTATTTTACTATTTCTTTCACTATTTGGGCACTTTTACACAATTCCTGTGAGTCTATGGAACACCTCTGTAATATCTTTTATTTTTTTATTCATTGTTTTATATTTCTAATCAAGTCCTCAAAAACAGCATTTTTCTACCTCAAGATCTCGAGCCATTTTGAGCCTGGGCTCCAACCACTGTGTGCAGCTCATCATGTACCTCGCCATTATCATGCAGCGGTGTCTTTCTGACATCACAAATCATCACATTTTCAGATGACTCAGTTCAGTGAGGGTGAATATTGTGAGAGGAGAATTGGAAGAATGCGCCAATATGAGAATTAGAGACATAGATCATATTAATATAAGTTCACATAGCTAGGAAACAATGCTAAACACTCAAAAAGGCCATTTATAAGATAGTTCCCCTTTAAATAAACATTCTTTTTTTAAATGGCTAAAAGTGATTTTGTAATTTTGCAACCGTGGGTCTCACAGGGTACTTTTAACCCTGTGAGGCCCAAATAAAAAAGACATTAGCAACTTCAGAGGCCAGAGGGTGAGACCTATAAACACATGAAGGGTGCCGTGACTGAAAAAAAAGGTTGAGAAACACTGGTATATGGTGTGGCTCTTTGTGGTACCACAGTCATTTTTGTGGCTCTTAGTCTCTGACTGGTTGGCCACCCCTGGTCTACACGCTAGGTCACAGTGTCTACACACTTCCCTCAGTACAATTATGTCAAGCGGAGAACTGAGAAATTCGGCACTATTGAGTAACAAACAAATAAATTAGGAGAAATTCGTTAGATTGGACATTTGAAAACGGTCTTGATTGTTCTTTACACAGCATCATCATCATCATCATCATCATCATCATCATCATCATCATCATCATCATCATCATCATCATCATCATCATCATCATCATCATCATCATCATCATCATCATCATCATCAATAAATTTTTATTTATTCGTACATGGAATTGTTACAGTCCAACAGTGTCTTCAGTATAGTTCACTTAATATGATTCACTAAATTCCATGGCCGAAAGGAACAGGAAGAAGAAAACTCTTATTGTACCTGCCCCTACACACATACAGTACACTGATAGACTGTTGAACAGACCGCAGTACGTCAGACCGCAGGACAGTCAGTCTGACAGGCTGGTGAGCAACACCAGTGCCCCCCAAGGAACTGTGCTGTCACCCTTCCTCTTCACCCTCTAGACCTCAGACCTCTGCCACAACTCAAGCGGGTGCCACCAGTGGCGGCGCCAGAGAATTGGCATTGGGGGAGCTATGGGGGGGCTGGATTGTTTATAGCAGGTGCTAATGAATTTTAATGCAACAAACAATAACAAACAAAATAACGGCTAATATAGGCTACATCATTGAAAATGCACGTTACTAAATGTTTAGCGTTATACACCAATGCAAGCACCCAATAACCCAATAAAGCTTGACATTATATCGGGGGTGGTAATCTGACGCTCGTGCGTAAAAGGTTGCTCAGTCAGTATGATTACAATTTAAAACAACGCTTGAAAGAAAAGTAACCAAAGAAAAGGTGTAATATTTAAGATTTCGTTTCTACAAAGGGTATAGCAACGAAATATATATATCAGATAATGACAAACCACAAGGACAATGAAAACATATCCTATAATAATATGACTACATTTCTGACATGCACCATTCATTCACCACTGTAACAGCCACCATGAGAGCAGTAGTCAACTGGGCACGGCGACCTTATACATTAAACTAGAAAGAAGAAGAAGACCCTACATTCCAGTGTGTGTGTGTGTGTCTGTGTCTGTGAGTGTGTGTGTGTGTGTGTGTGTGTGTGTGTGTGTGTGTGTGTGTGTGTGTGTGTGTGTGTGTGTGTGTGTGTGTGTGTGTAATGACAACGATGTTGTCAGCGGGAGCTTGGTGCTGGATTTTGCGAGAGCATGCAGCTGCAGAGCCACAGAACCCACCAGCTGTGCCCGCACAGTGCAGTACTCCAATTCAGCCATTGGCAATTCAGCTGTTGGGTGGGGGGCACTGCTGAGCGGTCCCCAGACCGGACCTGAAAACACAGCTGGTCTGCGGCTCTGCAGCTGCATGCTCTCGCAAATCCAGCAGCACCAAGTCGTTGGGAGGTGGAGATATACATCACGCAAACCCACGATAATGTTGCCGTCTCTCTCTGCCAAATTTCTCAGTTCTTCGCTTGATATAATTAATACAAATGTCCAATATAACGGAATTCGTAATGTATTTTATATATAAATAAAATAAAAAACATAACTGGGAGGGGGGGGGCTTAGAGGGGGCTAAGCCTTTTTCAGAGGGAGCTTAAGCCCCTGCTAGCCCCTCCCCCCCGCCGCCTGTGCCACCTGCAGAAGTTCTCTGATGACTCCTCCATCATAAGCTACATCACCGACGACAATGAGGACGAGTACAGGGCCCTGGTGGAGAGCTTTGTGGGGTGGAGCGACAGCAACCACCTCCAACTCAACATCAGTAAAACCAAGGAGCTGGTGGTGGACTTCCGGAGGGGCAAGAAGAGCCCCCCCGACTCCCATCACCATCCGAGGGGATGAGGTGTTACGATGGGTGGCGAGGGAAGGTGAGGAGAACCCAATATGCGGAACAATGATAACAAGAGAGAGGAGGCAGAGATGAAGGAGTAGTATTTAATCAAGTTTCCCATTAATTACCTAGACTGTGGCGGTCCGCCTGCCAACCTCTTAGTCGAATGCAAAAAAAATATATAATAATTATACTTTTTATTTTAGTTTATTTTTTACATTTTATTTTTGTATCATTCTTTCCAAAATAAAAGAGGCCTAGAAGCGTGGCTAATGCTAATGGCACGCATACCAGAGGCTAACTGCATAAGAAAACAGGCACAGAGGCACTGAAAGAGGATTTCACCCATCTAATGAACACACTAGACTAGACAAAAATCATGATGTATCCATCAGTGGACCAATTGCATGCTTTTGCAGAGGACAAGAAGCCTTCCGTCGACTCCTTCAGACATTAAGCACCCCCACAGCCCAAATGGAATGATAAAAAAAAATTATATTAATTATACTTTTTTCAATATTTTTATTTTTATAGTCAACTAATTTCGGCCAATCAAAGTCGACTATCCAAATCCTTAGTCGGGGACAGCCCTAGTATTTACTGAGCAAGCCGGTACACAACAGCACGTTACAAGGACAAACAAAAGCGAACTGAAAACACGGAAAACAAACCTCAGCTGAGCTGGAAAACAGGACTGGAATATGTTGTGTTCTGCATGGTTAGTATTATTGTTAATACTATGTTATTACCACCGCCACCGTTAGGCGGCACAATAGGCACAAGAGGCTATAGGCAAGAACTAGGAAGTGTGTCCAGGAGTGAAGGTACGCGAGTGAAGCGACCATGATGTTGATGTTCTTGGAGGATGGAATAAAGACGGAGGAATAACAACACAGCCTACTGACTCCTGCGTGCTTATTATAATTACTCATAGTCTAAGTGTGGACATTACAGAATAGACAGGAACGAACTCACAGGGAAATAAAGGGTAAACGGCAGACAGGGAGCTTCACACATGAAGAACAGGGACACGACAGGAAACCGGGGTAACAGAGACAATGACGCCACAAGGAACTCAGACACAAGCAGGAATAAATACTACCCTTGATTGAAATTACTAACAGCTGGTGAGCCCAGGCAATAATACAAGAAGGCAAACATCTGAAACACACTAAGAATAACCCAACCTAGACACAAAAGGCATAATCACACAAAACAACCAGACAGGAGGACGACATCAAACAAAGGAAGGGAGAGTCAAAGACAACATGCATAAGGACATCACATTAATCATATTTAGCCACAAAGATATAATAGAGTGCACTATCTGAAGATGCCCGCCAGAGGGCAGCAGAAGGCCACTGTTCATATTGTTCCAACTGTCCCAGCCAACACCCTGTCTGGGATCATGACAGTATCCCCCCCCGAATGGGCGGCTTCCAGACGCCCGATAATATCGTCTGGGGGCGGGAGGCCGAGACCCCGGAACGAACTGAGGGCGAGGACCCGGAGGACTGGGGCCGGGAGCCCGAGAAAAGAACCCAGGAGGGGCATAGCAGCAGGAAGACCGGGGAACTGGACCAAAGGGTGGCCCGGAGAAAGGTGAACGGGGCACAGAGCCAGGAGGCCCGAAGACGGGGGCAGAGGCCCGGAGAGGGGGGGTGGGGACGGGAACAGAGGGCCGGTCAGGGGACCTGGAGCAATGGGGTGAGGGTAACAGACCCGGAGCCGGATCCCGGATGGGGGACCCTCGAGGCGCCTGACTCGAGACCGGACCAGGGGAGCCGGAACGGAGCTGCGAAGGCGACGACCCCGGAGTAGGACCCCGGATGGGGACCACTCCAGGTGCAGACCTTGGAACCGGGCGCAGGACCCAGGACAGAGGTTTCTTCCGGTGTAGACCTCGATGCGGACCCCGAGCATATATCACGGTGCAGACCATGGCATAGACCACGGCGCAGGCCATGGTGTAGGGCTGGACCAGACGGGTAGCCAGGACCAGTCGAGGAGCCAGGGCCAGACGAGGAGCCAGGACCAGACGAGGAGCCAGGACCAGTCGAGAAGCCAGGACCAGTTGAGGAGCCGGAAGCCGGCGTTGCAGCCGGACCAGGCGTAGAAGCTGGGCTGGACGTGGAGACCGGGCCGGGCTTAGCGGCGTGGCATAGGAGCCGGAGAAGGAACAGTGACAGCCGGGGCTACACTAGCAGGAACCAGGCTGGCAGTGAAGGCTAGGTTATCTGCCTGAGCAGTGCTAGGTGCCGGAACTGTGCTAACTGCAAGAGCTACGCTAGCCGGGGCTAAGGGAGTAGCTACCGGAACTACACTAGTGGCATGGGCCAAACTAGCTGTAGAGGTGACGCTAGCTGTCTGGGTTGTGCTAGCTGCGGGGCCCATGTTAGTATAATTTCTGCTAGCTGCAGGGCGCTATGCTAGCTGGAGCTAAGGGAGTAGCTACCGGAACTACACTAGTGGCAGGGGCTAAACTAGCTGTAGGGGCGACCCTAGCTCTCTGGGTTGTGCTAGCTGCGGGGCCCATGTTAGTTGCATTTCTGCTAGCTGCAGGGGCTATGCTAGCCGGAGCTAAGGGAGTATCTACCGGGGCTACACTAGTGGCAGGGGCCAAACTAGCTGTAGGGGCGACGCTAGCTGTCTGAGTTGTGCCAGTCTTTTTAGACTTGCCAGCCTTCCGTGACTTGCTAGCAATAGCACAGCCGACAAGGGGTAAAATGACCCCTAGGCATTTTCAATAAATATATCCTCGTTGCTCGGTCGAGCTCCAGCTCTGTCACTCAATGACTTTTCCTAAAAGTACCTGTTTTATCTGGCACGGTTTCTGAAATTTAAAAATGACTTCAGGAAAATGTAATTAGAACGTTATTCCACATATACAGTATATGGAATATATATGTGGAAAGTCACAGCACTTTGCGAGCGTCTAGCGCAGGGGTGGCCAACCCATGGCTCGCAAGCCGCATGTGGCTCTTTGCCCATCAATGTGTGGCTCTTCCATCCAAAAAAATTTAAATAAAAAATTATAATATTTTTATTTATTATTATTATTTTTTTATTTTATTTTTTTTGTCACTCAAACCTGTGGTAAACCTCATATTTTTATATTAACCCTTTATTCGCCAATGACGTGTTCCCACGTCATTCTCCGCCATGCGTAATCTGCCAATGACGCCATAAGGCGTCTTTGAGATCAATATTTCAAAAATCTGTGATGGCAATCATATTTTACCCACGGAGACTTGGGATCTCCTGTTGATCTCCTCTCAACTCTCCAACGGTTCAAGAGCGCCATCTGGTGGCCGATTGGCGGATCGCCCAAACAGGAAGTGACGCGCCGGAAGTGGTGCTCATCCATATTCGGTCCGGGCACTCGCTATCGTTAGCGGGACTCTAGCTCGACACACTGGACAGTGATCAGTTGCCAATAACTCGATAAACAACATGATTTGGACGTATATACTATTATACAACCTGGAAATGGATCGCATATATCAACATCCCATAATAGAGAACTTTCTGCTCGACGCTGATCGCCCAACGCTACGAGGAAGCCGCGGTGAGTTTCAGCGTGTTTGATTATTATTAAACGTATAATCTGCTCTGATATATATATCGCCCATACTAAATAAATGATTTAACGTCGGCCACGGACTTATAAACCCCCCCCCCCCCCCCCCCCCCCCTCCGGTCACCAGCAGATGATGAGGCAGGACGTTTAGGACCTTGTACAATTGAAAGTTTTAATATGACGTCAATCGGTATCAAACTACATTTGATGATGTAATATATGTATTTATAGCCATAACTCGCATTCTGCAGAATGCTGCAGAAAACGATAAAAACATATTTATACTTTAGACCGTATTTTAGTATGAATATGTGAATGAAAAAGTAGAACGTTGCTACATCCTAAACGATAGATACTTGACGTTGAATGGGCCATAGTAATGTCAGTTTAGCAATACAATTTAAAAAGTTATAGCCCTGCAAAGAAGGGGAACATCTCCATAGACTTATAGTGGTGGCAGAGAGGGGATTAAGATCAGAATAATCCCTGGCAGATAAAGGGTTAAGAGGTAATTATATAGTTTACACTGTTTATTTTTCTCATATTTCTCATATAAGCTGTGGGGTCATCTGACCCCTTCCGGCGGGAATCAGTGACATTTTCTCCATGGCTGTTCTAGTGCTAGCCGCCAGTGCTACACTGGATATAGGACCTGAACCAGCAGTAGGGGAGTTGTATAAATGGGTAATAATAACTGCTGGAGCTATGCTGGCTATAGGGTCCTGGTTAGCTGCAGAGGCTAAGCTAGCTGTCGGGGAAAAACTAGCAGCTCCTGTCATGATAGCCTTCTTAGGCTTGCTAGCCTTCTGAGGCTTGCTAGCTGTACATGCTACGCTAGCCATAGGAACAGTACTAGCAATAAGAGCCTTACTAGTTGTAGAGGGTGGAGCAGGAAAAAACCTCTCCATGAGGTCTGCGACCTGGCCGGCCAAAGCCTTCATCCGCGGCTCCTGTTCCGGACTCTCATCCGCGACGGATTGGACCAGCTTCAGCAGGAAGACCCATTTAGCAGGGGTGTATGTTGCATTATCCCCATGCACCATGCCAACCATGATTCTCAGTGTCTCATGCACTTTGTCCGCTGGGTTCTTGGTTGGTGGCGAGGGAAGGTGAGGAGAACCCAATATGTGGAACAATGATAACAAGAGAGAGGAGGGAGAGACGAAGGAGTAGTATATAATGAAGGGTATTTACTGAGCAAGCCGGTACACAACAGCAGGTTACAAGGACAAACAAAAGCGAACTGAAAACATGGAAAACAAACCTCAGCTGAGCTGGAAAACAGGACTGGAATAGACAGGAACGAACTCACGGGGAAATAAAGGGTAAACCGCAGACAGGGAGCTTCACACATGAAGAACAGGGACACGACAGGAAACCGGGGTAATGGAGACAAGTCAAGTCAAGTCAAGAGTTTTATTTGTCACGGCATAAAAGTATACAATGAAATGCGGGGGGTCTTGCCCGCAACGATTGTGCATGATACAATAATAATAATATTATTATTACTGCTTATCTCTTACAGAATGACCTCCTAGACCCCAATCAGTCTGGCTTCCGGACTGGCCACTCCACAGAAACGGCCCTCATTGCGGTCACAGAGGCACTTCACTTAGCAAAAGCGAAAGGCCTCTCCTCTGTCCTGATTCTCCTAGATCTATCTGCAGCCTTCGACACAGTCAACCATCAGATCCTCCTCGCGGCCCTCGCAGGAATGGGAGTGGCTGGATCTGCGCTGACATGGCTGACATCATACCTCAATGACCGCTCCTACCAAGTGTCATGGAGAGGGACTCTGTCGGCCACCCGCCCCCTCCGGACGGGTGTCCCCCAGGGCTCGGTCCTAGGACCCCTTCTCTTCTCCCTCTACACTAAATCACTGGGTAACATTATCACGTCTCATGGCTTCTCATATCATTGTTATGCCGATGATACTCAACTCTTCCTCTCCTTCCCTCCCTCAGATATCCACGTCTCTGAGCGGATCTCGGCCTGTCTGTCCGACATCTCCGCCTGGATGACGACCAACCACCTCAAACTGAACCTAAGCAAAACAGAATTGCTCCACCTGCCGGCCAAATCCTCCCCCCTGACCGACCTCTCCATCACAGTCGAGAATGCAGCTGTGACCGTGTCGCCGACCGCCAAGAACCTTGGTGTTGTCCTCGACGACCAGCTGAACTTCTCTGCCCACATCGCAGCGACAACCAGAACCTGCAGATTCCTCCTGAGCAACGTCAGAAGGATACGCCCCTTCCTGACAAAAGAAGCCACCCAACTCCTCGTCCAATCAACAGTCATCTCCCGCCTCGACTACTGCAACGCACTGCTAGCTGGCCTCCCGGCCACTGCCACCAAGCCTCTTCAACTCATTCAAAACGCAGCGGCCCGCCTGATCTCAAACCTACCGAAGTCGGCCCATGTCACCCCACTTCTTAGGGACCTGCACTGGCTCCCCATTGCTGCACGTATCCGCTTCAAGGCCCTCGACCTAGCATACCGTGCGGCAAAGGGAACCGCTCCCGCCTACCTCCGGTCAATGGTCTCTAACTACACACCCTCAAGACCCCTACGCTCTGCATCTTCTGGCCGCCTCAGATCTACTCCTATCCAAGCTCCCGGAGGGTCATCAAAGAGAAGCCGCCTATTCTCAGTCCTTGCCCCACAATGGTGGAATGAACTACCCATCCCAGTTAGGACAGCCGAATCCCGTCCAATCTTTCGCCGTCGACTAAAGACTCACTTCTTCAACCATTATCTGAAATGATTAAAAAAAAAAAAAAAAAAAAATCTAACCCCCGACTAATGTCATGCACTTGTCCTAATAAACTAACCTACACTGTAACACGCAACACTTTGATGAACATTGTTACTCAGCTGATAGAGTTATACCCTTCTTGCTGTCTTGTCGCACAGAACTTGTAAGTCGCTTTGGATAAAAGCGTCAGCTAAATGACTAAATGTAAATGTAATATAATAAGAATCCAATAGAACAACATTGTGCAATAATACAATACAAGTAATCAAAGACAATGACGCCACAAGGAACTCAGACACAAGCAGGAATAAATACTACCCTTGATTGAAAACAGCTGGCGAGCCCAGGCAATAATACAAAAAGGCAAAAATCTGAAACACACTAGGAATAACCCAACCTAGACACAAAAGGCATAATCACACACAACAACCAGACAGGAGGACGACATCAAACAAAGGAGGGAAGAGTCAAAGACAACATGCATAAGGACATCACATTAATCATATTTAGCCACAAAGATATAATAGAGTGCACATCTGAAGATGCCCGCCAGAGGGCAGCAGAAGGCCACTGTTCATATTGTTCCAACTGTCCCAGCCAACACCCTGTCTGGGATCATGACATGAGGTGGAGGTGGTGGAGACCTATAAGTTCCTTGGGGTACACCTAAACAATAAACTAGACTGGTCGGACAACACAGAGGCCCTCTACAGGAAGGGACAGAGCAGGCTGTTCTTCCTGAGGAGACTCAGGTCCTTCAACGTGTGCAATAGATTGCTGCAGTCGTTTTACCAGTCTGTAGCCAGCATCCTCTTCTATGCTGTGTTATGCTGGGGGGGGGGCTATCAACTCAAAGGACTAGTGTTGTCAAAAATATCGAAATATCGATACATATCGATACTGAATATTTAAAATGGTTTCGATACTCATTTCCCGAAGTATCGATACTTTCTGCAGTACCGATACCAGCTGGCTTGCTCCCGCAAGTTGTTGACAGACAGACACGCTGCCAGAGCACGCTTGCCCTTCCGCCTCCTCCTACTCCTCCTCCTCCTCCTCCTCCTCAGAGACCGGCAACAGACACAAGCTGCTGCAGCCTCCTCCCCTCACAGCCGGCCAGCCCTGTCTTCAGTTTGTAAACAAAGCTATTATTAGCTAACGTTAGCTGTCGTTCCTCCGTTAGCTTATGGTAGCTAGCTGGCCACCATTTATAATTACTTCATGGAAACGGAGTAACGTTAAGCCGAGCCCACCCACACTACACCAGTACACGCATGAACTCGACACAACTACCCCGTTTCCAACGTTACGTCGAGCCCATCCGACACTAGTACACGCATGAACTCGACACAACGTTACCCCACCTCCATGAAGTGTCCAATTAGCAGCAATGTTGTTGAAAATGTAACGTTAATAAATGCTCCGAGCATAGCTCCGGAGAAATCTCCCCCTCTCTCTCTCTCTCTCTCAAGTACCCTCGTTTTCGGGTCATAACTAGAAAGGTGCGCTCAGTAGTCTTCAAATCTCCAGCAGCCACTCTTTCTCTCTCTCTCTCTCTCTCTCTCTCTCTCTCTCTCTCTCTCTCTCTCTCTCTCTCTCTCTCTCTCTCTCTCTCTCTCTCTCTCTCTCTCTCTGTTAGCTAGCTGTTGCTTTAAGGCGTGAGAGATGCGCAATAAAGACGTTACTTGAAATGGCCACTCCGAGTCTATATATAATACACCACCTAAGCTTTACCACAGGGAATACATTCCTGAGGTCCATAGATGTCCCTAGATACCAAGCACATGCAAATGGCCCTTGTAGAAGTGGAGCAATCTTCCATTAACTTAGGTATATACTTGTGGGTGAATTTTCTGAAGATATCGCTGAAGGTTAAACTTGCTTCTACCTTGTGCCGTGTGTATTTTATTAATTCCAATCTGGTGACAGCTCAATACACCCAGAGTCTGTCACAATCTATATATATGTATGAGCTGTGACTGCAAGACAAATTGCCTTTTTAGGATTAAATGGTATGAATGTGAATCCCCTCATGACAGGCCTGCAACTGAAAAAGCTTGAGGCTCGACAAGGAGAGAGAGCGAAAGAGAGAGTTTCCTTGCGTGCTATCGTGCTCCGAGACAAAAGCCAGCTCCTTCAAAATGTAATTTCTTTCTGGGCCAGGTGGCAGGTCTACTCAGGAGTGAATTGGTCAGTGAAAGCTGTTGATCTGAATCCCTAGCTCTGCTATAGCCATATGCCAGTTATTGAAGGTATAAGATCAGATAAAATAGGATATACTGTCAAAATGACAATCATCAGTAGGCGCTTTTAGTAGAATGCCGTTGCTGGGAGAACAGCTTGGGCTTGTATGTATGAGAAAACACTACAACAGGACATAAACTTGGGATAAAATAGAATGTTTATGAAAATATCTTTAGACCTGTTCGCTGGATAAAAACATACTGTGTTCGAGCCAATCAGCAATAGCAACTGAGTCACGTGACTAAGTTGCCCTGGACCTGCACGAGCTGGTGCTCTAAAAAAGTATGTCGGGGCTCAATGGAGAAACCATGACAATCCCCTGACTAAAAGTTGTTTCAAACGAAAACGTCTGGATGTCATTTAGCCAAATCAGCATGGGTGTGAGTGGGAGTCTTTCACCTTTTACATATCTAGCTTTGGCATGGATTGATTGTTTAGATCGCTAGCATGGCTAACAAATGCAAATATATTGTAGACTGCCCCGTTGTTCTGACCAGGATTACATTCCTTTTGCCCCCCTATGATTTATGATGGTGTTTCGGTAAAGTAGACGTTACCTTTTGTCAAAAGGTACACTACCATTGTGTTTCTTCACAAAATAAATGGGGGGGGGGGCATTTTCCGACGCTGCGATCATACAAACGCATGTAGACGTAAAATAGACGTTACCTTTGTTTTAGAGGTAGGCCTACTCCATTTCTCACTTCGAGTCCAAGTGTCTTGAATCAGAACAGGATCAATACATATAACGTTAGGAAACGCACCTTATCGTCCATAATCATCATCCATATAATCCATTTAGTCTTTTTCATAATATCCAATAGTTCGCTCTAGGCAATCGCCATTGTCGTCCTGCTCACAGCTGCTCGCAACCTACTAGTAGATTGAGTCCCTAGTTGTTTGGGGGCTGGGGCCACCCACACTAAGCTGGCCGATATGAATGTGTATAAGGTAGGTGATACTGCCACCTGGCGGGATTCAATTGTCATTGCAATTTCAAGGTCTCAGATGAGTCACAAAGGAGTGTTTAGAATGGGTAAATCGAAAAAAAAATAAAAAGGATCTAAACCCGAGAAATCTCGGGTTTGGCACTCAACGGTTGGATTTGAAACCGAGAAATCTCGGGTTTGGTGCAGAAAGGGTTAATATGACACTTCGGATAACAAGCAAATGTACACTTTCATTATAATAAGGTATTATATAAAAAATACTACTACACAGATTCAACAACATTATTCAAGACCCGTCTGTTATCTAAAATGTCATTCATCAGCATTTTACTTCTATAGGCTGTTCTCATGCTTTTGATTAATCAGGGGTATGTGGAATAATACTTCATGTCGAGGTCCAATGTGCGAATTAATGAACTTAACCTCTAGGCCGAGCGGTCCATCGGCGGACCACAAATGACATCACGTCATAAATCCATCTCTCCAGACTGTATGACATTAAGTAGCGTTTTCTTTTCAAATGTATCTAAGAGTAAAGACCCTAACCATGTCACAACAGCTGTCATAGTGTATATTTTCAGCAATACATTTGTTTACCAATAGGTTAAAGTGTTATTAGTGAGATTTTAGTTTATGGAATGTCTTAATAATTTAGCGAAGATCTGCCATTTTGAATTAGCGAAACTCTGCCAGTTGTAGTCATATGGAGCAATATGGAGAGCATCCAGAGCTTCCAGAGCTTTCCCGCTTCCTGCAAGCAAATACATTTTTTATTTCTCTTATTTCTCTGGATTATATACCACAAAACTGAATGTTATTGGCATAGATTGGAGCTCAGTTAGTTTATCTACCTTCTGTGAACATTTAGCATCCATCCGTGTTGCAAACGGATTCAAAATGGCGGAGCCATATCCATTATTAGAATGGAACTGTACATACAGTCGATTTCATTCTCTGCCATTTGAAAGAGAAGATTTGGCCCGATCCATAGATGTGCGAGTTGGCTATAATAAGGTAATTTATAGGCCTGGTATTCTATAATAATATTTCAAATAGCATGTGTCCGGATGGCAGAATTCAGTACTGTATCTACAAAACCTTCTGTTTAATCATCTTCCCTTTATTAATTTGCTTAGATTTATTGTTCACATTATCTCAAGAAGGTACTGAACAGTGGCAGTTTTTCATGTCTGGTAATTTTTAGCATGGTGTTATTTACCATCAAAGATGCAAAGAAAAATCATAATTTATATTCTCCTTTGTTTCATCACAATTTACTCAACCCTAGTAACAGACACAATATATCTGACACTGGGAATACATTCCCTGAGATCCATAGATGTCCCTATGTGGTTTGTATGCAACCCCAACAGCACGACACAGACAGGTAATTCAGAGTTAGCCAAAAACAAAGGAGCGTATTTATTTGTACAACAGAAATGTGCAACAATGTTCCTTTAAGGACAAAACAGAAGAGGAGAAGAAACAGCGTCCAGTAACTTGAGCAATAGCATAGTTGGGCTCTGCAGAATTATGCTAGCATAGTTATAGTATCGTATAGCTCTGCTCTGCGTCATACTGCAATACTCTTCACATCAGTACTAGCACTGAATACATTTTCACATGAGCTAGCTGCCTCTCCAGGTGAGTGATGGTTTTGATATATGAGCGCCAGTTGTGTTGTTATGAGGGGAATAGCTACACGATTTATGAAAGCCGGCCCCAGGCTGGTCCCCTTTTTTCTGCCTCTTAAGCGGCGGGGAGAGGGGTTCTGGTTTGACGCCCACGCTACGTGAGCTCCTCTTCGGGAGCTCTACTTGCGTGGGACCATGACCAAATCTGCGGTTCAAACCCCCGGATCTTTGGACGAACGGATTTCTCTCTGTCACCGTGCATGGCCCCATCTTTTAAGATGAAAGTTACCCAGCGCGAGGGAAGTGGGTTTTGGTGTTTCGTTATCGGAATTTCTCCACGCCCAAGTCGGCTGCAGCCCATTGGGAATTGTGCTGGCACTGCTGTATATCTGTTAATCACCGTTCTGAAAACTGTGTTAACTTCTTTTTCTCTTCTCTCTTAGGATGAGGAGGGGGACAGACGGCGGCTGTCTGAAGTGTTGGCCTATATTGTGTTCTCTCGTTGTGCAGTTCGGTGATAGCTGCTTAACTTGCGTTCTAGCTGGGTGAGCTACCTGTTAGCCAGTTAGCTGTTAGCTGCGGCGCTAGCTCTGTATGCTCGCTAGGATAGGAATGTTAGCTTGATGCTACCAGTTGGCCTGGAGTTGGCTGTTAGCTTACGCTACACCGTTGAACATTAGCCGTGAGAATAGCAGGCCATAACACTCTGACTACGACGTCATCTTTGACAGAGGATGTAGTCGACCCTGCACTATGATCGGCTGTTGGGGGGGGGGGGGTTTCGCCGGAGCCTCGCTCCGGCCTTGAAGAGCTTCTTTGCCCCGCCAGAGAGGGCCTTCGTCAACGTAAGGAGGCCAGCCTGTTGCGGTCCTCTCAGCCTGCGTTCATTAGTGCAGGTAAGGGTCGTTGGACACTTAACGCCTCTTCCTTCCTTCCCTTCTAAATGTTTTGTAATAACGATGTTTTTTTCCAAAACGTATGTTGCTTCACTACATTGGGGATGCAACATGTGTTGTGTGTGAATTGTCTTGATCGCTGGTATAGCTTTCTCTCTACCTAGAAAATCGGCATTGTTTTTTACGTGAGTAAAAATGAACTGGTTTGTTGTATGATGAGAAATTGTGTGTTCATGTAACATTAGGCAACGTAGTTGAGCTCACAACTGGCTGGGTTAATAACCCTGGAAAGCTATGCATAGTGGCATGGGATCGAGGGGTGAGTCCCTCTCTCAGCTTGTGATGACAATAAACAAGTGGCGTGTTCACATATTAACAGGGCTGTACCTGTTCAACCGAGTCGTATCAGGGGTAAGGTGGTGAGGGGTGGTCCCCCCGGTTTTCCCCCTGGGACCCCCCCCCCCCCCCCCCCCCCCCCCCCTCCCCTCAAACATGATTTCGTTTACAATATATTGTTTCACTATGTTTGTGGGGATACGGTGTAACCCCTCAGCTTCTACTGGGGTTGTGCTCCTGCTTAGAGAAGCAATTTTTTTTCCTAGAGAAAAGATTGTTTGGTCGCTGTCATGTGGACTTAGCAAGGCCTGTGGCCAGTACTTAATCGAGGACTTGTGTCTTCTCTCGTTATGAAAAACGGCGTTCCTCTTACGGTAGTGAGAGTGTACTTTTGCCTTTTTTGTTGTGATGGAGGGTTGTGCGTGTCGTTAAGATCCACAACTGGGTTAGGTGTTGGCCTACAGAAGTCACATGTGTAAGCTCTTGTACCGGGGCCCTTAAAGGGGCCCTCTCTTGGTCTGTGTTTTTCTTCCTTTGAAAAATTCAGATGGCAGGTTCGCACATGAGTCTATGTGAAGCTGTTAACGCTTCATGTAGCATGCTATGACTGGTGTCATGGCTCTGCTTTGTCATTACATCGTATCAGGGGTGAGGGGTCATGAGGGGGTGAACTGGTAAAACCTTCCTCCCCTTTTTCTGATTGGTCAGGGGTTAAAAACCCCTGTCCTTCTGGCTTCCTGTCACGTTGCTGGATCACTGCGTCACAGGGTAGGGGGGGGGGGGGTTCCTGGTCCCACGCCATATTGGGCGGTGGGCCACGGAATTCCCCCCGCCATAGAGTACGTCACAGGGCATGTTTCTATTGGTAAGACTTCCGTGAGTTATTCAGGCTCCGTGTTGTGGACCTCTGTTACAGGGAGTTTCAGAGCCTCCTCCTCAGGGAGTTTCAGAGCCTCCTCCTCAGGGAGTTTCAGAGCCTCCTGTGAGTTCAGACCCTCCCTCTCAGTGAGGGAGCCTCCTCAGAGTTTCAGAGCCTCCTCCTCAGATTGTCAAGGTGAGTAGAACTTAAAAAGAAGTTCTGCTCTGTTGTATGTGTATTGAGCTTGGTGGGTGATGCAACGCAGTAGAGACGATTTGTTCTTCTGCTCTGCTCCCTATTAGTAGTGTGGGTATTGGGTCAGAGCCTCCTCCTCAGGGAGTTTCAGAGCCTCCTCCTCAGGGAGTTTCAGAGCCTCCTTGGTGAGTTCAGAGCCTCCCTCTCAGTGAGGGAACCTCCTCAGAGTTTCAGAGCCTCCTCCTCGGAGAGTCCTAGTCCAATTGTTACATAGCTCAATGTTGCAATATGTCTTTTCAATCTATTGCTCACGTGGGAAGTCTCTCTGGGGGTTCCCCATCCCCTCCTTTATGGAGCAGGTTGACAGGGTATTGTTTAGGGAGTTCCCTGACTCCTCGCCGGTAATGGTCTGTTGAGTCATGGGTTTCCCCCCGTCATAGGGTACGTCGCTTCCCGTCCCCTCTTTTATGGAGCATGGTTGACAGGGTGTGGTTTTCCCTAAGCCGCGTCGTATGGGACCCATGTCCGTATTTTTGTGTGTGAAAAAAACGGCTTCTTGTCGTTCTCCCAGGCGGCTTGGAGGAACGGTATCTGGGTTCTTGTTAGAATGTCCATTGATATGTTTTGGGTCTTGACGTGTACATAGTGCTGGCCCTGGGTGCTTCTGATAGGAACCACGCATGGGCTTGCGCGCCTTGGTTGCTCATCATTGAAACAGCGTTTTTTTATGGGGCAACTGGGATGGAGTTTGTCTCTTCCGAGCGCCAGTGTACTAGGCTTGTCTCGACAAATTCTCGTTCATATCTGGGGGATGTTAACAGAATAGATCAAAGCATAGGTAGAGGGGTCTCACGCCCTTGGGGTGGGCCACCGGGCGCGGTACGGAAGGGACCGTCTGGGTGGCGCCCTCTATAATGTTTTGGATCGACACACGTACCTACCCCCCTCCTGGGACTGGGGATGGCGGCGTGATTAGGGCACGGGACTGATTCTGGTCGCGCCGGACCTGGTCAGTTAACCCTGTTGTCCGCCGGGGCGCAGATCTGCTGTTCTGGTACCCTGAGGGACTTGTGCTTTTTTCAGGGGGAAAAATGCCGGGTCGGCCCGGGCGTTGCAGGTTTTGATGTTGTGGAGATGTTCGTGGTTGTGTTACTATGTGTTACCCCTCACTGTTGCTTGGTCCATGTTGTGTTGTACCTTGCGCTGCGCTAAGGGAGCCTGGTCCTTCTCCATTCTTTTTCGCCCCTCTCTTCTCCTGCTTAGGCAGGGCTGGGAGGGGGCTGTTGATGTGATACTTATCCCTGTGTACGTCCCGGTCCGCCGGGCCCGGGTTCGAAATAGTTTTCATCGACCCGTTGGCCTGGGTTAACCCCTTATTGAAAACTGAAACACTTGTACTGCGGTATAGCTAGTGTATATCCGCAGTTGTGTTTTGGAGTTTTTTCTTGGGGGGTTATAAGAACAACCGCCTCATGTTAGAACCAAGGGGGTGGTTGGTTCCCTGGTGTGTTGGTAGCGGAGTCAACTCTCAGGGTAGGCCGGGTTTGGCCCTGTCTACCTGTGAGTGTGCCCCCGCACCTTTCATGACGTCTGCCAATCATGTTAGCCTTCTCTGCCTCGGCCCTTCTAGAGAGTCGAAGGGTTTTTGTGGAGGCTGTGACATGGTGCACAACAATGCCAGCATACGCCCTTTCCGCCGGGGTGCTGTTTCAGCAGACCCCTTTGGCGCCTGTCTAGTCCACAGTGCTCCAGGCTCAGGTCGAGTGGCCTGTTGCCTGGATTGAGGGATCGACCTCTTTTGGGGGTCACACACACACACCCAGCTCTCCCCCCTCTCTCTTACCTGCCTCCACAGAATCTGGACTCCTCTCTTACTCTGCCCCCCACAGACTCTGGACTACCCCCCCCCCCCCCCACTGACACACACAGACACACACTGTCACTTTACTCTACTGCCATTATTTAGTTTATTTATTTAGTGTACATCACATTAGTTTACTGCCATATCCATCATCTCACTGCCACTTTACTGCCATTATTGTATTATTATATTTGACTGCCATTATTTATTATTCATACTTACTATGTACCACTGCTGCTAAACGTTTCGCACTAAGTTCTTGTTTACCTCTATATTTACATTCACATACATTCACTTTTTTTAGCTACTGTCTACATTGTATATGGTCCTGTATACTGTCCATATGTTACTTTATGTTTATAGTGTACTTTATGTTTATATTAGATCTTGTTCTTTATATACACCGTGGGAAGGGGGAAATGCAATTGCATTTCTCTGTATGTCTTGCACATTGAGAGGTGACAATAAAGCTGACTTTGACTTTTGACTAACAAAAGTAACTCACCAAAACAACTCACAAGTCCAGGGATTCACACTGGCACTGCAGTGATGAGAGCAGGACCTAGGCTTGGGCGGTATGACGGTATTACAGTATACCAGGGTATTTAGAAATCACAGATGCGTTTCAGTTTCTATTACAGTGAAACAGAGTTTTGACAGTGGTTGGTTGTAGTGCACACACGGGCCAGCAGAGGGCGAGACCAGTCCTCACTAGTGGAGCGAGCACACGCAGAGCTGGTTGTCTACACACAGGAGGAGGAGGGGAAACCCCGCTTCAGTGGTGGAAATTAAATGAGACACGCTTACCGTTGCTGGTGCTGCGGGCTAACTGGCTATTCTGAGAACTAACTGTTGTGTATGTGGATCACAATGGTGTTCACGTTTTACGGTAATGTTGCGACAGTGCTGTGAAAATAGAGCTAACGATAGTAGCACTAGATGCTGCGGGCTTCTGGCTACCATTCTGAGAGCTAACGATAGTAGCACTAGATGCTGCAGGCTTCTGGCTACCTTCTGAGAGCTAACGATAGTAGAACTAGATGCTGCAGGCTTCTGGCTACCTTCTGAGAGCTAACGATAGTAGCACCGTGATTTGTTTACTTGGTAACACGGGTTGCCACCCCCCCCCGCTGATGAAAATGAAAGTCATACCGTCATATACCGTATACCGGGGTATTATGTCAGCAAGGTATGACGGTGTGAAAAAAATTATACCGCCCTAGCCTAGCAGGAACACTAATGGCACAATAATAAAGTACAGAATATGATTATCTTCCACCTGCATTGGTTTGTGCGGGGGTGGTTACCGGTTACATGAACGACTACTTGCATCTTATTTATTGTTATTATTCGTTTTCAATCCGTTTGGGATTGTTTTCCCCTTTTAAAATTTGGACCAAGCGGTATTGTCTCCGCCGAGCAGCAGAGATAACAGCAGCGCGTGGAACTGATCTGATCCGTAGCGCACGTTTATCCCGGGAGCATGTCTATGTTCCCCGGGTCCTATGTTCCCCGGGTTCTATGTTCCCCGCTTTGATTGATTGAACATTTTAGACTACAAGCCCTGATTCCAAACTCTAACCTTAACCAGTTCGAAAGAGGGCCTAAGCTTAACCATTCGAAACAAGGCGGACATTAATAATTAATAAAATAATAAAGATTTATAAAATGTTCAATCTATTAATCAATCAAAGCGGGGAACATAGAACCCGGGGAACATAGGACCCGGGGAACATAGGGATGATCCCTTTATCCCTTGCCTGGCTCGTCACAAACGGACCCTCCGCGAGGATGCGGAGTCACTCGCGGTCAGATACTAGTAGTAGTAACGTTACGCGACGCATAGAGGTTCTTCAAATTAGCTGGGGGGGGGGGGGGGGGGGGCGTCAGCGCGGATTGACAACCAATCATTGCGGGACATGGTCTCAATTTGCGTGACGTGTGAAAAGAGACAGAAATGCTGTACAATCACGCACAATGCGTGACGTCTGGTCAGCCTAGATGGACCAGATGGCGATTAAACAATTGGAATATTCTTTTTGGATTACCCCCGACCAGAGGTAAGGTCTATCTGACATCAATTTCAGCTTGATCCAACAATGTTTTGATACCGATCCAGCTGATCAGCGTTTTTAGTGTTCAATACGAATGCCGTTACTGGCAATCAAAGCATCAGAAACGACCCGCCCCCCCTTTCATGCATTCATGATGAAACACAATACCTATTATATACATTTGATTTAGAAATAGTAGCGTGTCCAGGCGAGAAACGCCAACGCTTATAGTATAATTCACGTTGCGCCCTATTACTCGCTTCCCAGGAATTATCCCGGATCACTCTGAAATGATACTTATATTCACCATGGGATAACGTATGAATGTATGCATGAAAAAATTATCTCTTTTTTGCACCTTGGACGGAAGAAAGTCAGTGTCAAATGACTATAGTATTGTCTCCATAGCTATAATATAGAATATATATATAGCTCTACAAACAAGGTGACGCACTCTATCTTTAAAGCGTGGCATAGCTGGCGCAGAATGAGTTAAGGGGTTAAGCACGTGTGCTGCACTTTACTCTTGTCTGTCAGCTCCGGGCTGCGTTTTTGCCTATACATTGTTGGAAAGTTGAATTTGCCGCCTTTCGATCGTCACCACACTCAACCTATTTACTGGTACACACATTACAAAAACCTTTGTAAAACATACATTTTCCTTAGGATTTTTATAAACTTTGGACCTGTACTACATAAGACTTCAGGTTATGGATCATGGGCACCTGAGCAATGGAGCAAGCGGAGCAGGTGCATCCCCACAATTGAACTTGGGGGAGCAAACGTGTGCTTTTGCACCCCCACTTTTTTTATCATAATGAAAAATATGATATGCCCCCCTCAATATATCACTGTAAACATAACTATGTAATTTCCATCAAATTAATAATACGCAATGAAATAACTTGTGCTGATTATAGACACTTAATAGCGAGTTCTTAAGTTTCCAAAGATTGCGACCCCCCTCGCATTTCCCTCACAATGGTTTGATCAACTGCCTCCCACCCCCAGCAGTCAGTGGTGCATGCAGGTAGGCAGTGCCGTCTGGGAGAAATGCGAGTCCCTGTGCGAAATTTAAATGCGAGGCCCTGCGCGAAATGTTTTAATTAATTAATTAATTAATTAATTAATTAATTAATGAAGCTAATAACGTTAAATTGATTGGCGTTTCGGCCATACACAAGCTAGAGTTAAAAATCAAAATGCATATGATCGATATCATGTTCCACCATGAATGCATGAAAGGGGGGGGTATCGTAATATGCAATGCATTACTTAACCAGCCAGTATGATTAGAAAGAGTAAATAATGTGACACGGCGGTCAACCAGTTGCATAATCAAATAGTATCGTTATATGCAATGCATTACTTAACCAGCCAGTATGATTAGAAAGAGTAAATAATGTGACACGGCGGTCAACCAATTGCATAATCAAATAGTATCGTAATATGCAATGCATTACTTAACCAGCCAGTATGATTAGAAAGCATAAATAATGTGACACGGCGGTCAACCAACCAGTTGCATAGGATTAAAAAATGTTCAACACTCACCGTCTTAATTCATATTCAGATGTGTTCTTAATTATATCTTCTATTTCATCATCCAAACAGCCAAATATGCCTATTTATTGAAAATAGTAGCAGTTGTGTGGTAAATTAATTAAAGACTTTAGAAAAAGTATTAGGCCTAACGAATTATTTGTTATTATTAATATATTATTATTATTATTATTATTATTATTATTATTATTATTATTATTATTATTATTATTATTATTATTATTATTATTATTTATTATTATTATTATTATTATTATTATTATTATTATTATTATTATTATTATTATTATTATTATTATTATTATTATTATTATTATTATTATTATTATTATTATTATTATTATTATTATTATTATTATTGTTATTATTATTGGCATATTACTAAATTGTTATTATCATCATCATCATCATCATCATCATCATCATCATCATCATCATCATCATCATCATCATCATCATCATCATCATCATCATCATCATCAAATAAAAGAACGAATGCTTCCCCAAATGTTGGATACTGAAAATAGCTTAACTTATATTAGGCCCGTCAATTGTGGTAATAAAGACTTTAGGAAAAAAATAACTATAAGGGCGGCTGGGTGGCGTAGCGGAGATTGCGCTTGTCACCAATGCAAGAGAATCCGGTATCGAATCCCAGTCTCAGCATTGCCTTCGGCTTGGGCCGGCCGTCGTACTGGCTGATTTGGCAGAGTCAGCGGGTGGAAGTCGATGGGTGGGGATTGGACATTGTGGACAGCGACCCCTACAGGTCGGTTGGGAGACGCCTGCACAGCAGAGACAGGAAATGGCGGGGGTAGTGTGAGCCTCCCATGCGTTACACCCTGCCAATGAGAGTCAACGCTGGCAGGCAAAAAGATGTGACAGGAGGGAACACGTGATGCAAAGCTTCTATCCTCTCTACAACCGACCAGTGGGGGGCATAGTCGAGCAACGTTCAAGACAGGGGAGGGGAGAATTGGATACACAAAATTGGGATGGGAGAAAAATAGAAAAATAAGTAGAAAAAGTGGATAAAAAAAAAGAAAAAAAACATATATATATCCCAAATGAAGAAGAGAAACAAACAACAACTCAAGGATAAACAGCTCGAAGATGACTTCGGAGATGGAGAAATCCGCATTTCCACCCTTTATCGCATTCTCTCGTCGACATTGTGTTTAAAAAAATTTACCACCACTCTGACTCAGTCACACCATCCACCTTACTACACACCTGTGACCACCAGTCCACGTGCCAGCGCTTAATGGCTGCTTTTTTATATATAGCGCGCCGCTTGATAGATGACGCACGCAGTCACACTGTCGCAGGTATAGTGAGGCAGGTGTCTAATGTGAAATATAGCATGGATGTAAGCAAAACTAGATTTTAGGTCTGTGATGGAAAGTGATTGTTAACATTATATTTATTTTTATTTGTATATATAAATCTTTTTTAATAATCTTTATTATTATTATTATTTTTTTTTTGCGAGGCCCTTAGGTGCGAGGCCCTGTGCGACCGCACCTCTCGCACGCCCCTTGCGGTGGCCCTGCAGGTAGGCTACAGTGAGTGTGTGGGAATATCACCGTGACGAGTCGCATACCTTTCCAGTAAGTTGTTCAAACAAAGGATATGTTAGACATGTCTTTACTTCTACCACTCAATACAATAAAACACATTTATAATCATCACCTTCTCTTCATTTTCGCTGCATTGAATTACAGGTCACTCTTTAAGTTAGCTTGCGGTTAGCTGACGTTTGCTAGCTAGCTACCAGTGTTTGTGTGTTTGACTAGCTAGCTACCTGGTAGATCGAAGCCCATTAGAGTTTATTAGGATCCCCATTAGCTGTTGCATGACAACAACTAGTCTTCCTGGGGTCCACACAAAACATTACATTCGACAAGACTTTTACAGAACAGTAAATAAAAAACTGATTTCCGAAGTCCATTTTCCTTCAAGCATTGACTTTCATATTTTCCATCATATACCACTTATTTTCTTATTTTCATTTAATTGGAAAGAAAATAATGATAATAATAATAATAATAATAATAATAATAATAATAATAATAATAATAATAATAATAATAATAATAATAATAATAATAATAATAATAATAATAATAATAATAATAATAATAATAATAATAATAATAATAATAATAATAATAATAATGGTAATGAAATAAGAATAAAGTACTTATATCTGCATTTACAGATGCCAGCATTCAATTCAACTACCTACCTGAAATGAAAATAAAAGAGAAGAATGAAGAATGAATTATAGAATGATAGAAGATAATATGATAGAAGCCCATCTCCTACTGTAAATAACCTGCACACTGTGGGCTAGATCCACAAAGAATGGATTGCACGGTGCTAGTTGCACCCTACTTACAATTCATTATGAATTGAAAATGGGGGACCCTGGTGTAAACAAGATGAAAGACTTTCTCTGGTCTGCATCCCCTTAACAATTGTGTGTATTGAGCCTTACTGTATTCTACCCATTCTACAATCTGTTAATAAAAGTTTCAATCAATCAAAATTGATGATGGGTACTGTAATGTTATGTCTAGTAACATCAGGGACTAGATTACGCTGTGCAGTATACCTGTGTAATACGAGTCAGCCTACAACGGGACGGAGCATGTGCAGGGGCATCCCGAGAGTAGCCAGCCAAGCATGCAGTCGTGTTCCAAGTCAACCCATACCTGATGTTGAATAAAGAGTGTTTACTAAACCAACAAGTGATTATTCAACATTACATGGTGTCAGAAGTCAACCATGGCAAAGTTCCCACCGCCGAGCAGCTTGGACTTCAGCCATCCGGAGCAGTGGCCTGAATGGAAACGCAGGTACAGAATCGCGACCAAATTAGACAAGGTGTGCACTCTGCTGTATGCGCCGAATCGATCGTCAAGACCTTCGTTTATAGAGCCGATGGAGATGAAAAAGTATATGCAATTGTGCTGGACAAACTGGACAAATATTTTGTGCCGAAAGTTAACGCCATACACGAGCGAGCAAAGTTCCACCAGCGTGCACAGAAGCACGGAGAAAGCATGGAGGAATACAACCGCTGTTTACACGAGTTGGTGAACTGTGAAAGATGAAAATGTAAGGGACAGACTCGTTATAGGAGTATTGGATAAAGAATTGTCACAAAAGCGTCAAATGATGTCGGATTTAAACCTAGAGAAAGCATGCAGACACGCCAGGCAGTCGGAACAGATCAAAGGACAGATTTTCAAACAGAGTGGAGCCACAGAGTTGTGTGAGGTGACGCACACACAAAGACGAGCCTACTCCATGCGGCCAAGAGGCGCATTTCAACCAGAGAGGAGAGGCAGCCAGCTACAGACCCCCCAGGCAGCAGCAGCACTCGGGCACAAGAAATGCAGCTCAAGGCAACTGCGACAGGTGCGGCAACCAGCATGCAGAGTGATATGTGCGCAGGCAGACGTGCGGAGTGTCGTAGGTGCGGTAAGAGAGGCCACTATGCTGTTGTGTGTCGCACTCTACAAGTCAGTGATGTGTATGCAGAAGAGCAAACCGAACCTGATGGTTATTTCTTGGGCTCTATCACTGTGCAGGACTCTAATAAGCCATGGCCAATAAAACTGCAACTCCGGGAAGGTGAGGTTGAGTTTAAGATAGACAGTGGAGCTGACACCAGTGTTATTTCTCAACACACCTATGACGCATTGGTGACAAGGCCGAAGCTGGTGTATACACATACTGTTTTGGATGGTCCAGGGGGCAGGCTAATTAACAAAAGCAAGTTCAAAACATTCACTTGTCACAAAGGGACAGAGTACTGATTCGACATACATGTTGTGGAAGGTCCCACAGTCAACAACCTACTGAGCAGAGAAGTGTCAGTAGCCATGGGTCTCATACAGAGAATGGAAAATGTGACAAATGTGCCCAGTGAGTCAGTGGTACCCAGCGAGTCAGTGGGACTTTTAAAAACAACTCCACACATCTCGCAGAGTCTCTGTACCCTTACTCCCTAAAGTAAAGGAGGAGCTTCAGCGGATGGTCAAATGTGGAGTTATTGAGGAAATAACAGAACCAACTGAATGGTGTGCCCCGATGGTGGTCGTGCCATGAAAGAATGGTCGAGTGAGAATATGTGTGGGACTGAATCGCCTCAACGAAGCCGTGCAGAGAGAGAAGTATATCTTACCGACTCTAGATGATATACTCCCCAAGCTGGCCGGTTCAAGCATGTTCTCACTGCTGGACGCTGCTACAGGATTTTGGCAAATTCTGATTAAACAGAAGGTTTTGTAGATACAGTACTGAATTATCCCATCCGGACCAATGCAATTTGAAATATTATTATAGAATATAGAAAAGCAGGCTTATAAATGACCTTATTATAGCCAATTCACACATTTATGGATTGTGCCAAATCTTTTATTTCAAATGCCCGAGTTCAATTTGGATTTAGTATCACCAGGCGTGCATAAGAACATATAATGAAATCTACTGTATGTACAGTAGCTTTTTTCTTTTTATCAGGGTGCAACCGTTTTGAAACTAATTTCAAATCTAATTGTTGCTACATGCTAAAAATAGCCAAGAGAAACTAACTGTGCTTCAATATATGTCAATAACATTAAATTAATGTTGTGGTTTATTATCCCGAATAATAAGAGATATTAAAAAAATTCATACAGAAGTAATTAGCTTGAAACCCCATAAAGGCTTTTGGGAAGTGTCGTTCGGAAAAATTCCAATGCTCATCGAAAGGTCTCTGTGTCCTCTACAAAATGGCAGCAAAAAAAACTACAATACCCGACGTTCACATTTTCCAAAATGGTCGACTTTCGCAAACTAAACAAAACCAAAACGAAAATGAAAATCTATCTAATAACACTTTAATCTATTGGTAAACTAACGTATTGATGATAATATACATTATAACTGCTGTTGTGACATGGTTATGATGTTTATACTTGAATACGTTTGACAAAGAAAACAATACTTTTGTCAAACAGTCTGGAGAGATTGATTTATGACGTGATGTCATTTTGGGACCGGTACCGGTCTTGTCGGGCTTAAGAGGTTAAATAAGCCCATCCCATTCTGAATAAGCAAGAATCCAAATGTGTGTGTGAGCTGCATGAGCGTGAGCATGTGCCTGTCGAGCCTCAACACCGTTCTCCCAGGGAGTAACTACTGTAGCCTACATTGCTAGCGACGTTCCCTCCAGATTAGCTTGTCAAAGTAAAGACTGCCTCGCTGTTCCACTCTGTGTGTGTGTGTGTGTGTGTGTGTGTGTGCGTGTGTGTGCTAGCATCAGCCACGGTTCAAAGTAGGGGTGGGCAATATGACGATATTAAATAAATATCGGGTACAGTTCATTAACGATACACTTTTTAAACGTATCGTGGACATCGTGATGTTTTGCACAAACCCTCATCCATACAGTATATATATATATATATATGTGTGTGTGTATTTTTGGCTAAAGTGGATAGAAAACACAGTACTGTGCAAAAGTCTTAGGCACCAAAGAGTTTTTATCTAAATTGTCTTAGATGTTAATAAAATAAATTCTGTATTAGTGTGTCAGTAGACTACTCTTTTGCATTTTTAGAAACTTTTCATTTAATTATTTTTGAAAGCATCTTCATGGTTTAATGCAGACATATGTTGCAGGGATTATTATCATCATCATTTTTGCGTGACCGTATCCATCAAAGGGTTAAATCAAGCATTTTTAAGTGCTTTAGAGGAAATGTCAAAATATTGCGATATATATCGTGTATCGTGATAGAGCCAAAAAATATCGTGATATCATTTAGAGGCCATATCGCCCAGCCCTAGTTCAAAGCCCAGAACATGGCTCTTGATCAAGGTTGCATGCCATGCCTGTCATCTCGCCTCTCCTTCACATTCAATCACACACACACACACACACACACACACACACACACACACACACACACACACACACACACACACACACACACACACACACACACACACACACACACACACACACACACACACACACACACACACACACACCTGTGTGTGACCTTTCAACAAGTGCACGATGTGACTCAGAAATGTGATTGTGTACGAGAGAGAGAGACAAAGAGAGAGATAAATAGAGAGAAGAGAGATATAGAGAGGGATAAAGATAGAGACATAAAAATAGAAAGAGAGAGAGGTAGAGACAGATAAAGAGGTGGACAGAGGGAGACAGAGAGATATAGACAGAGAGAAAGAGAGAGTAAAAAAATCTTTGAAAGTATAATATTAGTATATTAAGTGTGTTAAAATAATATTTCTACCAATATGTACTTTTTCTACCGATATGTACCAGCCAGAAGAGCCAAGGTCCTCTACCCACCAGAGGGGCCAGTCAGAAGAGCCAAGGTCCTCTACCCACCAGAGGGGCCAGTCAGAAGAGCCACGGTCCTCTACCCAGCAGAGGGGCCAGTCAGAAGAGTGACGGTCCTCTACCCAGCAGAGGGGCCAGTCAGAAGAGCCACGGTCCTCTACCCAGCAGAGGGGCCAGCCAGAAGGGGGCATTTTTTCCCAAATTCCGTTTTAATATTTCAGAATTCTGTATTTAGCTTTTTATGCTAATTTTACCATCAGAAATAGTGTCTAATAAGTGGGAATGAATACATGATTGTCCACAATTTAATAAGATATAACAGTCCATTTAATGTTTTTACGTGCTGCAACTCAGAAATACAGTTCAATTTTACACAATATTTTTCAAATAATATTGTGACAAAATAAAAATGCACACAAAATAATAAAATACACATTTCAAGTGTAAACAACTATACAACTAGCTACTACTGACATTATCACAATGACAACGTCAGTAGCAGCTATATCTATTATATTGTGATGAAATATAATAATGCATAATCTAGGCACCTTTAGTTTAGTTTATTTCGTTTATAAAGGACAGTGTGTACTGACAATCATTTGCATTAAACAAATGGATGGGTGCACCAGATTTAGCAAGAAGCTGTCATTTCCATCTATAGTCCTATGTACTGTAACGTTACATAGCTATTTAAGTTTATTTTGTTTATAAAGGACAGTGTGTACTGACAATCATTTGCATTAAACAAATGGATGGGTGCACCAGATTTAGCAAGAAGCTATCATTTCCATCTATAGTCCTATGTAGGCCTACTGTAACATTACATAGCTATTTAAGTAGGGTTAGGCACCGTAAACCGGTTCTAATAGGAACCGGTTCCTAACTTCCGGTTCTGGAACAGTACAGCAACCAAATTAAACTGTATCAAGCCAACTGAAAATGTGAATAGTATGAAAAAAAATTCAAAATTTCAAACAAACAAAAATTCTCCTGCGAAATAAGCTGTAACCTGTTTTGACCTGCACCTAAAAGAATCGGAACCGAGAATCGTCTAGAACAGGAATCGATATGGAGAATCGGAATCGGAACCGGAATCATTCAAATCCAAACGATGCCCAACCCTATATTTAAGTTTATTTCGTTTATAAAGGACAGTGTGTATTGAAAATCATTTGCATCAAACAAATGGCTGGGTGCACCAGATTTAGCAAGAAGCTATCATTTCCATCTATAGTCCTATGTACTGTAACGTTACATAGCTATTTAATCACAATAGTGTCAGTGATTGGCCAGCCAGAAGAGCCAAGGTCCTCTACCCATCAGAGGGGCCAGCCAGAAGAGCCAAGGTCCTCTACCCACCAGAGGGGCCAGCCAGAAGAGCCAAGGTCCTCTACCCACCAGAGGGGCCAGTCAAAAGAGCCAAGGTCCTCTACCCACCAGAGGGGCCAGCCAGAAGAGCCAAGGTCCTCTACCCACCAGAGAGGCCAGCCAGAAGAGCCAAGGGCCTCTACCCACCAGAGGGGCCAGTGAGAAGAGCCAAGGGCAAAGCTGCAGAGGTTAAAAATAAAGAATGAGTGTTCAAAAAGAGGCCTGCGACTGCTGTGATTCCAAAACATACAGTATAACATACTGTATACAGCCCAAATGTTGAATAATGTGTACAACAAAGCTGCCCCAACCCAATTTATGTTTTCCTACTAATGTATTCACCAACACAGCAAAGGCCAACGTCTTACAATCCCAGAGGCTGTAACAGAAACTCTCTTTGGTGTTATTTCTAGTGTTGTGTTTATTCTGGAATGATGGACTCCCTGAGGGTCTGCGTTTCAGCTTAGGTTTCGATTCGTCATCAGATTGGCCGTGCCATCTCATTGGTTGAATGCAACCTCGTCTTTTTGAAAGATTTTCTTAGAAGAATGCAGCCATTAACACTTTGAGTGCCAGCCACGAGAAATCTTGTTAGTTCATGCCATGCGTTGAGTGCCAACCGACGAGAAATCTCGTTTTTAATCGTTATTTTTTTTATTATCGATTTCCATTCATTTTTCATCAATCTAGCCTCACGTTACCACTGGGACTCTGTCTGAGTTTGAACAGGGAAAATACCGCCCCCTATCGTCTGCCGGATGGTAATGCACCCTTTGGATTGGATTGAATGAAAACGCATGGGGAAAAGAAAGTCCGGAATCCACATTTTATTTGTTAGGCATGTAATCCGAGCCGATTGCAGTCTTCGATGACCCTCAGAACAGCGTGGAATCTGTATTTCCCGTACCCAGCGTTGCATCAATAAACACGATCGATATTTGGAATGGCGATCAGGAATTGGAATAATCTTTTTGGAGAACATCTGATCTGAGGTAAGGAATCTATTTTACCAGTCTTGGGATAATCAGAGCTCTTTTCACCTATATCTCAGCGTGTCCCATATGAGTGTGTGTGTGCTGATCAGGAAATAAGATAATCGATTTTTCAGCCCGCTTCTCTAGCGTGCATAAGTACACATATACTATTGATAATCTAGCGTTTATTTGAAAAGGATTCATAAATAGGCCGAAAAATGACAACGTGTTTTGTGTATTACAGTAAAGCGCGATTCCTGCAGAATAATTTTTTTTTAAGTTTCTAAAAACTAGCGTTTTTCAAAATGGTATAAAACGGAAAGGAACCGATTAAAAAACAATCCGTTTCGACAATGTTGACTGCAAACAAGTCATTGATAAGCAACGGGCGTATTAGACACATAGCCATCATTTAAGATATAGTTTATGCGTTTGCAAATGTGATCGCCCTCCCATTGACTACAGCGCTGGCACTCAAGCGCTATTTTTGGCTCCCCCTGCTGGCACGGAAAGTGTTAAAGGCCGATTCTGTAATGGCCGCATTCTTCTAAGAAAATCTTTTTCCTGTTTTTGCCCAATGCTTAACTCTTTCAGTGCCAGCAGGGGGTGCACGATTTAGTGCTTGAATGCTCACCATCCACTTCAATGTTAGCGTTAATATCGCCTAATCTATGTTTTAAATGATGGCTATGTGTCTAATCTGCCCGTCGCTTATCAATGACTCATTTTCCAGTCAACATTGTTGAAGCATCGGTTCATTTCCGTTTTATAGCATCTTTAAAAGCCCTCGTTTTCAAGGAAAATATAAATATTCCATAATAAACGGAATATTCTAGAATACACAAAAACGTTCTAATTTTTCGGCCTATTTATGAATCGTTTTCAAATAAACGCTAGATTATCAATAGTATATGTGTACGTATGCACACTATATAGGCGATCTGATATCTGATCTGATATATTTCCTGATCGCTCGCATGGTCCACAATGACTGGGATCATCTCCGGTTACATGCGTGAGAAGTAGAATGTGGATTCGGGATATTTTTTTTCTCATCCATTTTCATTGAGTCCATTCCAAAAGGGTGCATTGCCATCTGGGAGACGATAGGGGGCGCTTTTCTCACATCTGAGCTCCTGATGGGGCTGGTTTCCCAACGGTAGACTCGGTTGATGAAATATGAATTCAGATCGCTAATAAAAAAAAATCACGCTAATTGTCGTGGTGGGCATTCAGGGGGCGGGCTGATAACACGTGTTATGTCGTGGCTGGCATCCAAAGTGTTAAGAGGTTCAATTCATTGTGTATTTCTACCGTTTCTTTGGATTCTCCTTCACCGCGGAGACATGAGAGAATGAGGCATCACCCGAGTCATTGATATACAAATTATACGTTTTTGGCTAAGTGCTTTAATTTAAAACAACTTTAGTATACTTGTAGTATATTTTCTGAATACATAAAAAGTATACTTTCAGAAAATACGTTGTTTATTTGACTTGGGAGAGGAATGCTGTGTACATGCAGCAGGAAACCCTCTCTAGACCTGTAACCTCAACACACACACAACCACACACACAACAGGAAAACCTAAACACACACACACAACCACACACACAAAGCTACCTGTAACCTCAACACACACAGACTACCTGTAACATAAACAAACACACATATACAGCCTACCTGTAACATAAACACACACACACAGCCTACCTGTAACCTAAACACACACACACACACAGACTTGTAACATAAACACACACAGACACACACACATTACCTGTAACATAAACACACACACACACGCACGCACACACACACACATACACACACACACACACACACACACACACACACACACACACACACACACACACACACACACACACACACACACACACACACACACACACACAGCCTACCTGTAACCTAAACACACATACACACAGACTACCTGTAACATAAACACACACACACACAGCCTACCTGTAACCTAAACACACACACTCACACACACACACACACACACACACATAGCCTACCTGTAACCTAAACACACACACTCACACACAGACTACCTGTAACATAAACACACACACTCGCGCACACACGCACGCACACACACACACACACACACACACACACACACACACACACACACACACACACACACACACACACACACACACACACACACACACACACACACACACACACACACACACACACACACACACACACACACACACACACACACACACATAGGCTACCTGTAACCTAAACACACACAGACACACACACACAGCCTACCTGTAACCTAAACACACACACACACACACACACACACACACACACACACACACACACACACACACACACACACACACACACACACACACACACACACACACACACACACACACACACACACACACACACACACACACACAAAGCCAAGCCAAGCTACTGTATCTTCTACAGCAGGGGTCAGCAACCTTTTTGACATGGAGTGCCTGTTTGAAATATAGTTGTAACTAGTGTGCCTCAACAATATTCCATGCATAGTAATTTTTTTTCTCATAATCAGGTCTTTTTAATGATACTTTTTACATTATTACATCATTATTGTTATTGTTATTATTAACAATATTATTATGATGGTTGTATCAACCCTAAATATGAGTGGGGGGGGGGGGGGGGGATGCAATGCAGACAAACAGCTGCATACAGTACGACCATTTCACTCACATTTGCCCATTCATTTTTGGACACATCACACACCATCGGTGTGTGTACTGTACGTGTGCTGTCATAGCTCCACCTACAGGCCTAATGGAGAACACCAGGAGAACACCAGGATGTGAATGGAGGGTGACTGTGAGGTATATCGTGTAAATAAGTTTTGATTGATGATCGCAAGACTACACTGTAAAAAAATGTATAATAATAAGTTACCAGAACTTAAAAATATTGAGTTCAGTTACTGTGCATTAAGGTTTTCAGTTTTCAATCAATAATAAGTTAACAGAAAAATAAGTACACAACCACTATTTCAACCTAATAAAACTATGTTTATTGTCATTGTTTTAAGAACACAAGTTGACTTGGTAATACTCACATTTTGAGAAAAAAATTGCTTTTAACATGTGCAATGTTCAATGAAATAGAAAAATAAATTATAAAATTTGTTGATTAATCCCACTGGTCACAATGGTGACCGTAATAATGTTTTTGTTATAAGGCTCTGCAAATGTTACTGAATGATGTAGCAATGTATTTCCAGCTAAATTGAAATAATAAACAAATAAAGGGTCTCAATTAAATATGTGGTAGTAAAAATAACCTGTGGGAGGATTTCAACAAGATAAATGCGACAACAGTGCAAAATATTTCACTATAATATTTCAAAGCAAAAAAGAAAAAAAAATCATATTTTTTTTTACTGCTGCCCCCTGTGCCTATGAAAATGCAGGCACGCGTGCCTAGGGTTGCCTACCCCTGTTCTACAGTAACTGCATTATTATTATTTAACTCCCAGGATGTAAAGGGGGATTTAAAATTTTACTTCATACTAATGAACTGTGCTACTGCCCATCAGAAACATCTCACACAGTGCATTCTAGCATCAACTGTAATTTTGTCAAAAAGTATTACTACCTAGCCAAATTGTCATCAGCTCTCATCCTCACCCAGTAGTGTCTCACACTTATTCATGAGCTGAGCCTGGTTTTAGCATGAATGCACGATTCCACCGTGCACTATGTTACCATTAGCTACATTAGGCAAGACTGAAAAACAGCCAAGTGCAGAATATTAACCCTCAAGTCAACCTTTAAAAAAATCACACCTTTAGCCCTTTGCCGAAAACTGCGATCTCAGTAAAACGAAGCAGCGCCTCTACCACCTGAGACAGTTAAGGAAGTTCAGAGTATCTGGGAAGATACTCCAGTCCTTCTACTCCGGAGCTGTAGAGAGCATCTTGACTGGAAACATCACTGCCTGGTATGGAAACAGCACGGCACAGGACAAGAAGGCCCTACAGAGAGTGGTGCGCTCAGCCGAGCGTACCACGGGTATTGCACTACCACCCCTGCAGGTCCTATACAACAAGAGGTGTAAATCCAGAGCCTGCAGAATAATGAAAGACCCTCACCACCCCAACAACAGCTTGTTCATGCTGCTGCGGTCAGGCAAACGCCTGCGGACACCAGCAACTAGGACAGAGAGACTTCGGTTCAGCTTCTTCCCCCAGGCCATCAGAGCCTTGAACACTGAACTCTCCACACACAAGCACACATGAGCACACACACAACACACACACTGTACACGCTCACACACTAGCAGCCACTTTAACATGAGTACACACACACTCATGCTGCACACGCTCACACTTATGGCCACTTTACAAAAGGAAAGGTCACTTTAAGAATAGTATAGTATAACTTGAGATTGTAAAATATAGCATTGTATAACAGTGTACATAAAGACCCAGTGCCTCATCCGTAGCTAACAGTGTATTGCACTACCACAGGACCTAGCATGTCCTACCATGCTCTGTAAATAACTCATGTACATATACCGATATGCCCTACTTTGTTACTTGTTTATTGCACAATGTCGTTCTATTGGATTATTATTATATATTACTATTGTATTATGCACATTGTTGCGGGCAAGACCCCCCGCATTTCATTGTATACTTGTATGCCGTGACAAATAAAACTCTTGACTTGACATATATTTTTCATGTATTGTTCCAATTATTTTTCATGAATATCATTATTAACTTCAGTCCTTACCATACATATAGAATATTTATTCATTTTCAGGATTTTAATATTTTTTTTTAATTAGGGTTAGGGTTAGTTTAGTTTATTCGGATCCCCATTAGCCATTGCCACAGGCATAGGCTACTATTACTGGGGTCCACACAAATCAATACAATACAACTAATACAATACAATACAATAAAACAATACAATACACCTCAATAACACATAAAAAGATAATAAAATATCTTAGTTCACCAATCACACATACCCATCTACTCAATCATGTTTCAAGGCATATATGTTCACTTAAAGCACAACAATACATCTCAATACAACATACAACTATATTAAAAATCTAAGTTCACCAATCACACATACCCATCTTCTCAATCACCCACTATGTTTACTTAACTGACAGTACCACTCTTTCTTCTATGATTTTTAAGGTGTTTTTTAAATGTCTGTTTGTCTTCAACCCTAGTTAGTGCAGGTGGTAAGGAATTCCATGCAGTCATGGCTCTATACATCACAGTTATTTTCATTGCATTTGTTCTTGGCATCTTTACAGTACATCTTTCCATTGACACATGCCTGGTGGAGTAACTGTGTCTATTGATTGTGAATTGTATCTCGTAATGTTTTTTAGAAATATATATATATATTTCTTATATATTTGTTCTTATTTCTTTTTTTTTATCTACTTTTTCTCCCATTTTCTATTTTTCTCCCATCCCAATTTCGTATCATCCAATTCTACCCTCCCCTGTCTTGAACGCTGTTAGGCCATGCCTCCCACAAGCCGGCTGCAATGTGGACTAAGCCTTACATCACGTGTCCCCTCTGGTACTCGAGGAAGCAGCAGTCGCATCTTTTCACCTGCACAGCGCAATCTCTCAGCGGCGGGGGTCTGCGTTTGGAGGGCACGCCAAAGGGCACCAACCGACCTGTAGGAGTCGCTGTCCACAGCGTCCGATCCCCACCCATCAGCTTCCCACCCCTAATACTGCCAATTGTATTAGTATGAACGACCAGCCAAGCTGATAGCAATGCGGAGAGCTGGGCTCGAACCCAGCGTCTCCTGCATTGGTGGTGAGCGCCTTGCCCACTGCACCACCTAGCCGCCATTCTTATATATATTTCTAAAAAACATTATGATATTTACCTTTAGTCTTTGTTCTACCATTAACCATGACAGTTTTTCATGCATACTTACTATGTTTGACCTTTTCCTACAATTCAGAGCAAGGCGCACTTCCAGCACTTCCCTAGATCCCCGTTAGGGTTAGGGGGTTAGGGTTAGGGTTAGGGTTAGGGGGTTAGGGTTCTCTAACCCTAACCCCAAGGGAAATAATGGTTAAAATCCTGAAAATGAATAAATGCACAAACCTCTTGGAGGCCTCATCCATCCTATCATGTTACTTATGAATCATTCTAATTTTAAACTGTACAGGCTGTGTATTAAAAAAATGTGTTTAACATGGGAGTCAACCTGTTCATTTCTGCGACTAGGGTGGACGGTGACACTTATTGTCCACGCGCTTAATAGTGATTTTTGAAGAAAAAAAAAACATGGATTATTGTAATGTGACTCAAAGATGTGATACTGAGCTACTTTCCTGGCATATACATAAAATATAGCCAACGCTATCTGTTACAAAGGCGGTCAATATGCCTTATCTCTTGTATTACGTAGTCCCATATGCGTCCATATCTTTGGTCGAGTGCTGCTAGAGCCGCTGTGTATGGGGTAGTAGAGGTGGCATAGGCCAGCGCTATATTGTGCGCTCGGGGCACCTTGAGGTGCTTCAGTAGGATAGCATACTTGTACGGTTCATCAGCTACATCGGACATCATTGTCTCTAAGCACATTCGTAGCTCTGTGTACTGTGCTCTGTTCTCGTGGGTGAAGTCCGGAAACGTCGGTGTGCCAATGTATGATGCCATGGATGGCTGGCACATCGGTGAGCGTTGGAAGAGAGGCCTCCTAGGCGAGTCTCCTCTTACGCCTCTTGGTGGGCTGGTACCTGCTGGGTACCATGGCCCGCGTATCCAGGTGCTATTCCTCGGGGCTGGTCGTGCGTCAAGCTCACCCGTGAATTGAGTCGGGGGTCTGTAGCGCAGAGCCGTGGGGGTAGAGCCTGGGCTGTACTGGACCTCCTGGTCCTGTCGAGTACTGTGCTGCTGTCGGGCTTGACTCTCCTCCTCTCCCTCTTCTTCTTCCTCTGGCAGGTCCTCTAGATCCTGTAGTCGTCTATTTAGCCTCTCCGCGGTGTAGACCGTTTCTTCCTTGTAGCTGGCTCTCGCATGGACCGGTCGGGGAAGGAGTTCGGAGGGGGGTATAGGCTCTCTCTGGTGGTCGGGCTCAGGGTCGCTTGATCGGGTAGGGGAGGGTGCCCTTGACCCTTGTCTTGACGAGGCCCTGGAACCCCGTGCGGAGGGAGGGGGTGTTGCCCTGGTGATCAGCTGCTCCATTATCTGCGCTTGTAATCGGTCGCGCTCGGCTTCGCGCTTGGTGAGAGCGAGGTCGCGCTCTGCTTCTCTTTGGGCACCGGCAGCGGCGCGCTGGGCTTCGGCGGCGGCGCGCTGGGCTTCGGCCCGGTCCCTTACCATATTCTATTCCGTCTGAAGGCGTCTAATCTCTAGACGTATACGATCTTCGTCGCTCCGTTGCTGCGCTTGAAGGCGTTCTCTTTCCATGGAAGAATGTTCGCGCTCACTAAGCGTCTGTGCTTGGAGTCGATCGCGCTCTGTTGAGGCTGCTAGGCTGGCGAGGAATGCCTGTGCCAGCATCTTGTCCGCCTCGCTGGGGGAAGACGCTGGTTGAGGTGATCCGCTCCTGGCAGTACTCGTTGGAGATCTGTTCTCCTGTGGCGAGTCCTGGAGATCCATCTCCGGGGTGCTCTCCTCTTCTTGTAGCGGGTAGAGTTCCATCCCTGGAGAGCTGTCTTTATCCTGGAGCTCTCCGGGGACTACTTCTTCGGTCTTGGCGGGGGGTAAAGTCATGTCGGGTCCCTCCTGGTCCCTACCGTGAGCTTGGTCAGTTACGTTAGAACCCACTAGGGCCTCTATTGGCGGGGTAGCCTGGTCGATAGGGTCGGACATAATTTTACTATCTACTTTTTCCGCATTTACCGTCTGTAGAAGGCTAGGTAGTATATTGGCAACGTAATCCTCTAAGTACTGAGGTGTCTGCCGTCTACGCTGCGGGCGATCTACTTTAGGAGAACCGTTTTGTGGAGTGTTCATCATAGGCCATGTCAATATTAATACCACTATATTAATATTACACTAGTTACCCTCCGGCTCGAAGGACCAATTGTAACTGAGGGGTACAATTCCCTGACTGTATTGATAAGTATGGTATCATTAAACCACTACCGCTTTATGTACTTTAATTACTGGCCATACAGTACATGATATCTAAATATAATGAACACTTCCCACAATTAACCGGTTCTACACAAAGTTGTCTTTAAGTATTTATTGCAGCAAAAGGTACATAATACTTCTCTATTATACTTTGAATGCACTTGTAAGGCAAAGGAATGTGCGCAGGCAAATCAACAATGAATGTCCATTCTCTGGTTACACAGGAGGTAATTATACAACCTGAATCTTAGGGAATTATATCTATGGTACACTAGTAATATATAGCGGGAGATACTGGAAGGGTCCCCCTGGTTGTAAGCCAGCAGGGGTAGAGGATCTGTCGGTAGTAGAGAGTCTGGTCAACGATGACTAAGGAGACTCCAAGTACAGGAGATGGTGCAATAGCCTCTTGATCCACAGACGAATACAGCTGTTCTCCGTAGACTGTAGCTCCACAGTGAAGAAAGCTAGCCGGCCTCAGGCTCTCTGAGGCGCCGACTCGACTTGGCTCCTCGCGGGGTAAATCCAACACGTGTAAGCGTCGGCGATTCTCCGCTCCATAAATCACAGGACCAAAGCAAATATAATCCAGCCGCAAAGGGCTATGTAGTCGTCGGGTAGATTAATCCAGTGTACATGTCCACACGGTTCTCGTCTAGGTCTCCTCGGGTGAAAGCGCCATGAAAGCAGCCCAGCCTGGATAAGAACTCTAGCTAATACGAGGAAGCGTTGGTGATGCTGGTCACTGTAGAACTTTAGCCGCACGATACACTATACACAAATAGACTATTACTGACTTAATAGAAATATGTCGCACTCGACGGTATAGCGCCAAACTCTGACAATTCAGTTATTAATTCGCACGCGGTCTCAATGCTCTATTCTGGGGCCAAACAGGCCATACTTCACCGCACGGAGTATCGTGGGTGAGGCTTCAACTTATTGGGTAACTCTTAGACTAAGCGCTTCTATATTCACCTGCGCCGTATTTATATGCACGGTGAACAAACTAGTGCCAGCCTCATTTCTGTCTCGTAGCCCTGGGCAAGGCCGGGCATGTTCAGACATGTCTTGACGGTGACTTTGAACCTGACTCTGGAGGCACGGCTCTGGCGCCTGTGGACCGCTGTCCAATAGGAGAATGAAATATTATGGTCTGGGCTAAAGGGATATTCCGTGTATATGTACAAGGAATATACAAGGGATATCAAACGATATACAAATACTATGCAATATATATCAATAAATAAATATATATATTCGGTTTAATCTGATCCTTTGTAACAGCCGCCCCCTAATTAGTCCCACCTAATTAGCTAAGCAGAGACAGATTAACCGCACTGTCCACTACTCAATGTCTGTTGTGAGGGGTCGGTCAGTTCACAAAGTCATGGGGTCATTGTCGTCATCGATAGTATCGGGGAGCCTTGGCAGTTCTATTAGCCTCGCCACGGGTCGGGTGTAGATCCGCCCTTGGACGAGCACTTCGGCTGCTCGGACCTTTCCGTCGGCACCGGTGATCACTTTGCTTACGCGGCCAGCCGGCCACATAGCTCGGGGTAGTGACTGGTCGATAATCATGACGACTGTTCCTTCTGTCAAATTGTCTCTCTCTTTCACCCATTTCTGGCGGGTCTGTAGAGACGGTAGATAGTGGAGTAGGAAGCTGTTCCAAAACTTGTCAGCCAATACTTTTTTTTTTTTTTTTATCCACTTTTTCTCCCATTTTCTATATTTTCTCCCATCCCAATTTCGTATCATCCAATTCAACCCTCCCCTGTCTTGCCTCCCACAAGCCGGCTGCAATGTGGACTAAGTCATACATAGCACAAGTCCCCTCCGGTACTTGAGGTAACAGCAGTCGCATCTTTTCACCTGCGCAGCTCGATCTCTCAGTGGCGAGGAGTAACGCGTGGGAGGCTCACGCTCCCCCCGACACTTCCTGATTCTACTGCGCAGGCGCACCAACCGACCTGTAGGAGACGCGGTCCACAACGCCCAATCCCCACCCTTCAGTTTCCCTCCCCGTAATACGGCCAATGTGTATTACTGCGGACGACCAGCTAAACTGAAAACAATGTGGAGAGCTGGATTCGAACACGCGAACCCAGCGTCTCCACATTGGTGGCGAGTGCCTTGCCCACTACACCACCTAGCCGCCCTACAGAATATTAACCTGTTAAGCCCTATCCCTATTTTCAGAAAATCTGAATGGAAGATCCACTTCTACAAGGTCCATTTGCATGTTCTTGGTATCTACGGACATCTATGGATGAATGTATTCCCAGTGTCAGAAATATTGTGTCTGTTACTAGGCTTGAGTTAATTGTGATGAAACAAAGGAGAATTTAAATTATGATTTTTCTTTGCATCTTTGACAGTGAATAACACCATGCTAAAAACGACCAGACATGAAAAACTGCCACTGGGCTCGTTCAGCACCTTCTTGAGGTCATGTGTACAAATCTAAGCAAATGAATAAAGGGAAGATGATTAAACAGAAGTGTTGTAGCCAATTTAATGATTTTCTGCCTTTATGTTACTGTATGAAGGCACCGTGTCATCATGAGTGTTGACCAATTAGCAGGCAGTGGGCTCAGGAGGCGGGGCTCATGTGCGCTTAGGTGCAGTCTATATGTATGGGTTCACAGGTGTGCAGCGGCAGGGAATTTGGGTAATTATCACAGGGAAGCCACACTATCTTTTTACTGTGCTCGTTTGTTTGTTTTCAGTTACATTGAGTCACTTTTTGAGTTTATTTTGTATGCTTATATTTGTCCACACCGCAAGTAGTAATAAAAAACTCTCAACAGTAACCAAGGAGAAGACATCATTTTATTATCAACAAGCATCACGCGTAGGAAAGAGCTTCACCCAGTATTTCCTCACTGGCAACATTTCTTGTTAGGTTGCCCTTACACAAGTAAAAAGATAAGCTTCTAAACAAGATTGTTTTCGAAGACGGACAGATACGGAAGGAGTCAAGGAACAGCGCCCCTTTTCATTGACGTTTCTGCCGATTCAACCACGATATCAACAACGCGGAACAGCACATCAAAGAAGTTACGGTGAGACGGATTCATGAATGAATGGAATAAAGTTGTGGAAGGAGTGGCCTCGCGCAAATGGACAAAGGCAAATCCTACCAAGAATTCTATATAAAACCTCCGCCTATTGCTTGACATTGTAGATATGAGTAGCGTGGGGAATCAGGAAATTAACGTTGAAATGGAGGCAGCTGTCAATCAAGATGAAACAGACAATGAACTTGGCAAAAGGCTTTCTAAGCCCACATTTAAAGCTTTGGAAACAAAGATCATGTTGTTGCATAAAGAAAGGAACTTTGGACTGAAACAATTGTGTAAAATAGCTAAAGAGTTGGATCAAATGATGTGCTCAAATGAAAATATTTCCGTCATGCAAATTAAGCACGACACACTGTGGAAGTTGGTTGGTGAAACTACACGGGTACATGAATCACTAAAACCTCTATTACCCGACGACGAAATGTCTAAACAAACAGAATGGTTTCAAGGTCACCTGCACAATGTTAATCAAATCATTGACAAAACGGAGAAATGGGTGTGTGCTAATAGGGAGCAGTGCATGCCCACACAAGTTGATGACAATGATTACGAATTCAATGATGTGCCCAATGCAACTGAGGGTGTGGTTGACACAAAGAACAATGCTGTTTCGAGTACAAATGAGGTTCTGAATAACAACGGTTCAAATAACAATGCTGTGTCCTATACAAACGAGGGTCTTGATAATGATGGTTCAAATTTCAACTTTGTGTCAAATGAAAACGAGGAGGTGAATAGTATTGGGCCAGATGACAATGTTTCCAATACGGGTAAATCAAGGGTGTCACGTGGTAGTTCTACCCGACACTCAATGTCATCAAACATTTCTGCATCCATCTTGGCACAGGCCGAGGTGGCGGCACTCGTGGTATTGGAAATGGCGTTAAAAGAAAGTCATGAAATGGAAGCTCAGGAGGTACAATTAAAAGCACAAATGGAAGCCCAGGAGGCACAAATAAGAAAAAAAAGACAATTGCTTCAAATACAAAGTCAAATTGCTGCTCAGACAGCTAAGGTAAATGTTCTCAGGAACAGAGGGTCTGACATTGAAAGCAGAGTTACAGATGGAATGAACTCTTATGCATCAAAATAAAAGGCTGTTCTCAACCCCTCTGCTGTACAATTCATTCCATCAATGTCGGATTGTCATGTCAGCTATCCACCAACAGGAGGGAGTGGCCCTGCAATGGCAATTGATGCACAGCCAATGGATTCAACACAGCAATACAGATTTCCACCAACAGGAGGCAGCAAACCTGCAAGACCAACTCAATCACACCAAAAGCTATACAAGCAGCCCAGTACTGTAGCCACTCGGCACAAGGAAATCAGTTCTCACGGAACCAAAACAAAACCAAGTGCCTTCACTGCAAGCATGCCACAACGATCTCAACACCTACTTCCTGCTGTATGTTCACCGCAGCAACCCATTCAAAGCAGTGAGGATCAAGGCAATATCTTCACGATCATGCAGAAGCAAAATGACATTACAGCATTACTTGTGCAACAGCAAGTTTCCTTATCACTACCCCCCAGGGATATACCAATCTTTGATGGAAACCCTTTTGAATACAACACATTCATTAGAGCCTTTGAACATGGAGTGGAAGGAAAGGCTGTTAATAGTGTGGACTGCTTGTACTACCTGGAGCAGTACACTAGAGGGCAACCTAAAGAGCTGGTAAAGAGCTGTCAACATATGCCATCCGACAGGGGGTATCACAAGGCAAGAACTCTTCTGCATGAACGTTTTGGAAATGAGCAGAAAATAGCCACTGCATATATGGAGAGAGCGTTTGGATGGGTACCTATAAAATCAGAGGATATCAAGGCTTTGCAAGCATTTTCGTTGTTTCTACGCATCTGTTGTAATGCCATGGAAGACATCAGCTATATGTCTGAGATGAACATGCCATCAAACCTACGGGCAATAATTATGAAGCTACCTTACAAACTCAGGGACAGATGGAGAAACATTGCTTTTGAATACCAGGAGAGACACCATCGTCAACCAGGTTTCAGTGAAGTTGTCACCTTCATTGAAAGACAAGTGTCTATCGCATCTGACCCACTGTACGGGGACATTCTAGATACTGTTGTCTCAATGTCAAAGTTAAAGATTGGAAACAAATCTTCACAAGGACGCCTGCAGGAGAGAGGAAGCAGTTTTGCTACCTTTGTGGCACCCGTTGAGCTTGACAATCAAGAGGAGAGAGACAAACCAATAAGAGAATCCTGCCTGCTATGTGAAGAGGGTCACAGTGTGGAAACATGTTCTAAAATGGAGAAGAAGCGGCATGGTGAAAAAATAGACTTTCTAAAAAGAAAGGGCGCTTGCTTTGGATGCTTACATGTCGGGCACATAAGTTCACAGTGCCATAGTAGGTTGTTTTGTAAAATATGTAACCTAAGACATCCTACCATTCTCCATATTCATGAAAGGGAATGGCAAGAACTAAGATCACGACAAGATGGCACACGAGATGAAAACGGAATGAGTCAAGTCACCACTCCCAAAACTTGTGGCCACATAGGGGCCGGAGCACAAAATTGCGTCTTGTCTATTGTACCCGTCAAAATCAAGGCAAAGAAAGGCAACACAGTCTTAGAAACCTATGCATTCTTAGATCCCGGCAGTTCATCCACTTTCTGCTCTGAGCAACTCATGAGGAAAGTCAACTTGACAGGAAGGAGCACTAGATTCCTGATGAAAACAATGAACCAAGAAAACTTCGTCAACAGTCAAGTCATTTCAGGACTAGAGATTGCAGCACTAAACAGTGACACCTACATTGAATTGCCTGTACACCCAACACAAGATGCCTGTGACTCGATCTAACATCCCGCGACAGAAGGATTTGTATGCTTGGCCATATTTAAACACTGTGGAAATTCCTGCTATTGACGCTGACGTGGAGTTGTTGATAGGAACTAACACTCCAGACGCAATGGAGCCATGGGAAGTAATACACAGCAGGGGTAAAGGACCTTACGCTGTTAAAACCCTGTTGGGATGGGTTGTTAACGGACCGTTGAGAGAAGGCGGTGACGGTGGGATCGGCTGCCCCACAGTCACAGCCAACCGCATTTCCATTGCTCAGATAGAGGAATTGTTGGTTGAACAATACAACCATGACTTCAATGAGAAATCAACAGCAGACAAGCCAGAAATGTCCATAGAAGACCTCAAGTTCATGCAGATTGTCAATACTTCAGCTGAACTAAAGAATGGACATTACTGCTTGCCATTGCCTTTTAGAGAGGACAACGTTGTCATGCCCAACAACCGCCACCTTGCTGAGCAAAGAGTCCTCGGCCTAAAAAAGAAATTAAATAAAAACCCTATCTTCAAAGAAGAATATACTAACTTTCTCAATAACGTCATAAGCAACGGCTATGCGGAGAGAGTGCCAGAGCACCAGTTGGAAGGAAAAGAGGGAAAGGTGTGGTATATCCCTCACCACGGGGTACACCATCCTAAAAAGAAAGACTTGCGAGTGGTTTTCGACTGTACAGCAAGCTACAAGGGAGTGTCACTCAACACCAAGCTACTTCAGGGACCCGACTTGACAAATTCCCTGCTTGGAGTTCTCACAAGGTTTCGCCTAGACTCTGTAGCAATTATGGCTGATGTAAAGGCTATGTACCATCAAGTCCACGTGGCAAAACGGGACGTGGATTTCCTTCGCTTCCTCTGGTGGCCAGGAGGTGATCTAACACAGCCACTCACTGAGTACAGAATGACTGTCCACCTGTTTGGTGCAGTATCATCACCCAGCTGTGCTAGCTTTGCCCTCAGGAAAACGGCTGAAGACAACAAAGCAGACTTCCCAGTCCACGTAACGGATACCATCCAGCACAACTTCTATGTGGATGACTGCCTGAAATCTGTGTCCTCAGAGGCAGAAACCATATCCTTGGTTACAGACCTTACAGCCGTATGCCAGTTGGGAGGTTTCCAATTGTTGAAGTGGATGAGCAACAGCAGATCTGTGTTGGAAACCATTGATGTTGAAAAAAGAGCCAAGAACGTAAAGGAACTGGACTTCGACAGGGACAGCCTTCCTGTCGAGAGAACCCTAGGACTGCAATGGTGTGCAGAAACTGACACCTTTAGGTTCAAAATGTCAGTTCAGGACAGACCATTCACAAGGCGAGGTCTTTTGTCTTTTGTCAGCTCAGTCTACGACCCTATTGGGTTTCTAGCACACTTCACATTACCTGCCAAGATGTTGCTGCAAACTTTATGTAAACTGGACTACAGTTGGGATGAGCGTATTCCTCAAAAGTATCAGTTACAATGGGTGGGGTGGCTAGAGGATTTGAAAAGACTCAGCACCTTTAGTGTGCCAAGATGCTTTCAACCCAAAGATTTTGGACAGCTCACAGGTGCCAGATTACACCACTTCTCTGACGCCAGCGAGAATGGCTATGGCACAGTTTCATACTTGAGGCTGCAAAACAATAATGAGAAGGTTCACCTGTCTTTTGTTCTAGGAAAAGCACGGGTTGCTCCTTTAAAGAGTGTGACAATTCCAAGGATGGAACTGACAGCTGCTGTACTGGCAGCAAGAGTTGACAAGCTCCTGATATCAGAGTTACAACTGGAACTGGAAAACTCGACCTTCTGGACAGACAGCACAACGGTGTTAAAATACATCAGGAATGAAACAAAGCGCTTTCACACCTTTGTTGCTAATCGGATTGCTGCTATCAGAGAAGCTACAGATATCTCACAATGGAGGTACGTTGACACAAAGCGGAACCCAGCAGACGAGGCCTCCCGCGGGGTGAAAGTTGAACACATTCTCACCTGCAGTAGATGGATCCACGGCCCGGAGTTCCTTTCCAAAAGTGAGGAAGAGTGGCCTGTTAACATTATGGATACAAGTTCCATCAACAGTGATGACCCAGAGGTCAGAGGAGAGGCCTCAGTTAATGCTGTCATCATCAACGACGCACCACAAGCAACAAATCAGCTGATAACTTACTTCTCCTCATGGAACAGACTTAAGACCTCAGTTGCGTGGTTTCTTCAGCTAAGGAAGATGCTGCAGGTGCTGCTTCAAAGGAGAAAAGAACTACAAGCTGCTCTGTGCAGCACCGAGTTTGACATAACTCACAAGAACAAAGTGGAAGAGGACATGAAGAGTTTCAGAGCCACAATGGGTGGTCACACCTTATGTCCTGAAGACATCGACACTGCGGAAAGAGCCATCATTCAATACTGTCAAATGGACAAGTTTAGTGATGAAATCACTGCTTTAAAAGAAGGAACATCTGGAGTAAAGAAAGGCAGCCACATTTGCAGACTTGATCCAGTACTGGATCACGGACTTTTGAGAGTGGGAGGAAGACTTAGCAAAGGAGCAATGCCCGATGATATAAAACATCCAGTCATTCTTGCTAAAGGTCAACACATCACCACTCTCATCTTACGCCACATGCATGAACAGCTGGGACACTGTGGAAGGAACCACCTGCTTTCGGGACTTCGCAGACGGTACTGGATCACCAAAGCAAATGCGGCTGCCAGAAAAGTACTCAACTCCTGCGTTGTCTGTCGACGAAACAGAGGAAAGCTGGGCGAGCAAAAGATGGCAGATTTACCAAAGGAAAGGTTGCAAGCTGACTTTCCACCGTTCACAAATGTCGGCATAGACTATTTTGGACCATTTGAGGTGAAGAGAGGCCGTAGCCTCATCAAACGATACAGAGTTATTTTCACATGTATGGCCAGCCGGGCAGTCCATTTGGAAATGGCCTACTCATTGGACACCAGTTCTTGCATTAACACCATACGCAGATTCGTTTCTAGAAGAGGCCAAGTGTCACACATTAAGTCCGACAACGGCACCAATTTTGTTGGGGCAGAACGTGAGCTGAGAGAAGCTTTAACTCACCTAAACCAAGAGAAAATATCAAACTCACTACTTCATCTTGGAGTAAAGTGGAGTTTCAACACTCCAGCTGCATCTCATCATGGAGGAGTGTGGGAAAGGGTCATTCGCATGGTCAGGAAGGTGCTGACTTCTGTTCTTCATCAACAACATCTAGACGACGAAGGATTACAAACATTCCTGTGTGAAGTAGAGGCCATATTGAACGACCGTCCCATTACGAACGCCTCAGAGGATCCAAATGACCTTGAACCTTTGACCCCGAATCACATTCTTCTGTTAAAGGGCAAACCTTCCCTACCACCAGGGCTCTTCAGCAAAATTGACTCTTATTCTAAACGTCGATGGAGGCAAGTTCAATTCCTCTCCAACCTTTTTTGGCACAGGTGGGTTCGAGAATATGTACTACTGTTGCAGGAGAGACAACGATGGACAAATGACAAGAGGAACTTTGCCACAGGGGACATCATCATGATTGCGGACTCTAATGCCCCTCGTGGATCCTGGCTGTTGGGCAAGGTACTGCAGACCTTTCCTGACAGACATGGACTTGTGCGATCCGTGAAAGTTCAAACCAAATATAACATTCTGGAGCGACCGATCACCAAGATCTGTCTTCTTTTGGAAGCTGATTAGATTAATAACAATTTTTTCCCTTTGGACATAGGAGAAGTTTCCATGATCATAGAGATCTACTTTCTATTGGACGCTGAGTAGACTGAAGCCAATTTTCTATTACTGGGGTTACTAACCCTACTGGATTACACGAACTTTATGAACTACATGACTTTTGAACTATCGCCAAGATCTGTCTTCTTTTGGAAGCTAATTATATTATTATCTGTTTTTTCCTTCGGACTGCATGAACTTTGAGCACTACGAGTTAAATATCAACGCGGACTACGCACTTGGCTACAACCACTTGCATGCATTGAATTGTTACATGTTTATATAGTATCAATTGGGGCCCGGAGTGTTTTAATGATTTTCTGCCTTTATGTTACTGTATGAAGGCACTGTGTCATCATGAAAGTGTTGACCAATTAGCAGGCAGTGGGCTCAGGAGGCGGGGCTCATGTGCGCTTAGGTGCAGTCTATATGTATGGGTTCACAGGTGTGCAGCGGCAGGGAATTTGGGTAATTATCACAGGGAAGCCACACTATCTTTTTACCGTGCTCGTTTGTTTGTTTTCAGTTACATTGAGTCACTTTTTGAGTTTATTTTGTATGCTTATATTTGTCCACACCGCAAGTAGTAATAAAAAACTCTCAACAGTAACCAAGGAGAAGACATCATTTTATTATCAACAAGCATCACGCGTAGGAAAGAGCTTCACCCAGTATTTCCTCACTGGCAACATTTCTTGTTAGGTTGCCCTTACAAGAAGGTTTTGTAGATACGGTACTGAATTCTGCCATCCCGACACATGCAATTTGAAATATTATTATAGAATATAGAATATCAGGCCTATAAATGACCTTATTATAGCCAACCCATCGGGCTTAAGAGGTTAAATACATATGACCCAGAGAGCACAGATGACACATGGCAAAATATTAAATACATATGACCAGAGAGCAGCACACATGACACATGACACATGACAGAATATTAAATACATATGACCCAGAGAGCAGCAACTTGCCCCCAGGGCAGTGTTGTGCCCCCGGAGAACGCTCTTTCTTTGCCGCCATTTAGTTTCTATTCATCAAAGTCAATTCATGTTTTCCAAATACCGGGAAATCACAGGGGTGAGATCACCATTTTGTACAACGGGAGAGGGGGGAGAGGGGGGAGAGCGGGGAGAGCGGGGGGACGACGACGACGACGACAATAGGAATAAAAAGATTGAATAATTATTCATCATTAGCTGCACCCTGTTGGACCAGACCCATGTCATTGCCATGGCAACATACCCCGCCCCCCCCCCCCTACTTATGAAAGACATCGTTCCTTGCTGATACCCAGGGTAAAACACACACACACACACACGCACGCACGCACGCACGCACGCACGCACGCACGCACGCACGCACACACACACACACACACACACACACACACACACACACACACACACACACACACACACACACACACACACACACACACACACACACACACACACATAACGCTCTAATATGACTGGATTGGAGACAGTGCTGCTGTTGACACTCTCACTTAGACCAGTGCAGGGCCCTATTCCCCGTACCTGGTTCAACTAAGTCGATCAAGAGTCCCATTATCCAGATTCAATTAACCCGATGTTTGAAGCCGGGATTTTCCTGTTCCTCGAAGGTGGATTCAGTCTCGTTAACTCGAACCAGACTTGAGACCCAGGATAAGTGCGCGCGGCCGCTTCAGTTGAAAAGCCAGCAAGTATCGATAGCAGAAATCCTGATTTTCTAACGGCATTGATTGATTAATTGATTTAAAACTTTATTAACAGATTGCAGTACGGCTCAATAGCCTCGCCGACAAATTAAATGCATAATCTATAGGCTAATTTTAAGTCCCTCATTACCCCAATCAATCAGATTATATTTCTTTAAACTTGCCTGCTGGCAGTAGGTTTATGGAATGGATAATCAAATGAGATCTTGCTAGCGAAAATAATTAGTTCAACTGTTTCAGAATAAGGATACGGCTCTCTTACCCATTGATTGATGTATGGTGGATGTTTTACTTATCTGCACTGTGGTGTGACGGTTGGTTGTTTTGACTTTCACGCAGACGACCCGCGTTCGAATCCCACTTCTTCTAGTCTTTTTCTTCTTTTTGCAATGTAGGAATAATTCAATTTGGTGCACGTTGCGAGCTATATAAAGAATGACATCCTCAATGCATGTAGATTTATAATATTTTAACTTAAAACTAGGCTACTTTTGCGTATAATCATTAATATTATATTCCAAAGAAATTATATTGGAAACGCGGGGTCTCGAACTCGGGTCGCCCGCTTGCCAGGAGCGAACACTGGCCGTTGCACCACTGTGCCAGACGGGATATATCCATTGTGTATCCATCAATGCACAAGAGACCCGTGTTTCGAATATTTTTCTTTTGAATGAAGTTTTATCTCTTTATTCTCAAATGCATTAATGTGACGTCAACGGCTCATTCAATTTCTCAAATCCGTCAAACAGCGCATCTCATCAGACATTTTAATCCCAGTTACAATATCACAATAACGTGTGAGTGATGATACAATTCAACAATCCTCAGAGTCCTCGTAATTCATAATCCACAAAAACCACAATCCACGCACTTCAATTTTATGCTTGAATGAAACACAATCCGGGCGCTCCGTTAAGCAAATCTACAGCGGAGAATATATGAAACTAATCAGAGCCAAACGGCCGATAGGTTTCATTCATTAAAAATATCCCCGCGGGATTCACATTTGCAATGCGCCGTTATTAAAATAACCACATGCAGCGTGTATCGCACTCCGAGCGCCGTATATGACGTGCATTATTTTATTTAGGACAAAGTAAATCTATAGGCTGAATATGATTTATTATCAGCATTTAGTTCTATTATTATACATTTCAAAAGCCCCCTCTAGGAAAACGAAGCACAGAAACATAATTCAGAATGGTATAATGCAGATCTAGACTGTGAGAATCATTTCAGGAAGCGAGCTGGCATTTCTTTGCGGGGGCGTGGCCATGGTTCATCCAGCTAACTGAATTTAACCCTGCTCTCGACCAGGCTCAAACTTTTTGATCTGTTGTCATGGTGATTCAGACAATCGAGCGTCGGGGAACAGAAAGGTCCGGCTTAAGTCAGGCTATGCTGGAAATTATCCGGCTAACTCAGTTAGCCAGGTATGGGGAACGGGGCCCTGGTGACTTGAAATCAGTACTTCCTCCACTTATACAAAATAAAAACATTTGGTGGGCAAAAAATGGATGACTTGGTGGCAGATAGCCAGGATGCTAGCTAGCGCCTGTCGCCGAGCGCATGGTGTCCTCATGGTTTCTCGACTTAAGGCAATGTCTCTGATTTCACACTTTAATTATGGCTTATCTAAGGAATAGCATGGGAGAAATGTCTGGACTGTTACAGCCACAGCCAGGGTCTCCCTCTCTCCTGTCTGGCAGCAGGTCTCCACGCCCTTATATGGGCTGCTTCCTGTCTCCTCTTCCCCACGCTGTCTACCTGGGTCATCCTACACACCTGAGACGCATCACGTCATCACCGAGCCTGGATATGAGGCCTGCACTTCTGCCACTCCTCGTCCGAGTGTTGCTTCACCCACCGTGGTACTAGGACTCTAACCTGTATGCTTCCACTGTCTCTGAACCTGTCTTGTTCAAACCTTGCTCTCTCTGTGTGTAGGATGGCACACCCCCGGCCTACCCCCCACCCATGGATGTCACCAGCCTGGACGTAGCTTGGGATCACATGGAGTGACCTTCCTCTGTACATTTCACTATCTGCCTATCAGCGTATGTAATCCTCTGAAGAGTTCTGTTTAGTTTTTTTTTATAGCTTTATAGAAAGAAAGAGGCATCTTTATCAGAGCATTTCTACCACGGTGAAAGTGAAATAAAGCTGTAGTACACAAGTGGTTACCAAAGTGGGGTCCGCAGATTCTCAGGCATCCTTGAGGAAGCAGTAGGGGGTCCCAGACGTTATGTGGAAGTCTAATGTCCCTATTCTGTCAGTCACAAGAAGTTGGTGATGTATTGGTAGCCTATACTGTAAGAACGGCTAGGTGGATAGCGGTTTTCGTCATAATGATCCATTATTATTATTATATCTATACTATGAATGGTTGTGTTATTAAATTATATCTAATAAATACTCCTATGCAGCTCATGGCACTAAACAGTACCTTAGGAGTTGCCTCTGGGGCAATTCATTATGCAATCATTTATAGCCTACTGTAGGAACAGTAAGGTGCTTTGGATGAAAACATCCCCCAAATTGCATGTTATATGTTCTTATCGATCTTATCAAATAGGGGATCCGTGGTAATACAGTAAGTATTGTATTGGGAATCCTTGACATTTTTAAGATTCAAGATTCAAGAGTTTATTCATCACATACATACCAGGGCATACAGTGAAATGCGGTTGGCCATGCCCGCTATGATTGTGCAATAAAACAATAGTAATAGTAATAATAATAAAAAGATAACTAGAATAGACATGGTAAATAGACATGTTAATACAATCGCTTAAAGGCACTGGATTCTACATTCCTATACAATGTGTAGTTTTTCTTCTATGTCCCTATGCTATACTTGCTGTTACTAACTATACTATGCAACAATCACAACAAGTTATTTAATTTTTTTTAATCTATTTTCTCTCCTTTTTTTTTTTTATCTCCCATCCCAATTTAGCCGTTATGCCAATTCCAGTGTTCTGATGTGCAGTGTTCTGATGTGCAGGTGTTCTGATGTGCAGTGTGCATACAGACTAACAGAAAGGACTAAGTAAGAGCTGAGACCAGACCAGAGGAGTCTGGAAACAAGTGACTTTCTTCTGATGTATCTGACTAACAGAGAAAGGAGGAATGAAGCAGGGGGGGAAGGTGAGAGGTTTAGAGAGAGAGGGAGAAAGGGAGGGAGGGAGAGAGAGGAAGAGAGAGAGAGGGAGAGAGAGGGGGGAGAGAGAGAGGAGGAGAGAAGAGCGAGAGAGGGAGGGAGGACTTTGCTCTGTATTGTCAATCAATGGTCAAATACATATTTGATTAAGGAATATAATATGCCTTTTTGTATTATTTCTGTGTATCAGCAAAATGTATAGATTTTTATGTTAGACATTGAGGGAAATTAAGATTCTCAGATTTTTTACAAACCGCCGCTTATCAACTAACCGCTTAATCGGCAGGTGACGTATGTTGCTCAGTAGTTGCTGATGTCTGCTCAGGAGGTTTGAGTGTTTGCTCAGACCGAAAAAAAATGAGACGGAACATTGGTGGTGAACACTGGCGCCAGCTGATTGGCACAGGACCTAAGTATTCATCCTGTTATCCCATCCGGGCATGCAGCTTTTCCAGTGTTAATGATCAATTTGTGATCATTACTAATCGTGTTAGTGGCACTGGTGATTTCACACTCCTACGCAGAGCTGCCTCTGCCTCGTAGCTAAGAGCAGGATTTACGAGCGTGGAAAGGCAGTCGTAAGTCGGACAGTGCGCCATGTTCTTAACACATTCTGTGCCACGCAGTTTGCCCATCTTATACCACTCTCTGCCAGTGCTGTAAGCCTATGGAGTCGCTCAGTAACGGCTTTCCTTAGTACGACATCATACGTTGATCGGATGGATTGCAATGAAATAGAAGGACAATCGAGCTGGAATGAATAATTCCGGATGAATTATGAATGCCAATAGCGAATAAAGGAACGATCATAAAAATGAGTAAACTCGTTTTTGACGCAGGATGTGTTAAGGGCTTAATTTAGGAGAAATAATGGTGATTGCGTCCACGTTGATTCTACAGACATCCTCGGATTTAAATAATTATAATAATAAAAAATATGACAATATTTGTATCATTAAAAATAAAGTTTTACATTTATACGTGATGTCCGAAGATAAATATAAGCACTACATGAACACATCAAATGACAGTGAATACATACATACATACATACATACATACATACATACATACATACATACATACATACATACATACATACATACATACATACATACATACATACATACATACATACATACATACATACATACATACATACATACATACATACATACATACATACATACATACATACATACATACATACATACATACATACATACATACATAAATGAATAAATAAATAAGAAGTAAACTCAATCGCAGATATAGCTATAGTGGAATAGAATGGATACAAGAATTCTATACCACTATAGCTATATCTGTGATTGAGTTTACTTCTTATTTATGTATGTATGTATGTATGTATGTATGTATGTATGTATGTATGTATGTATGTATGTATGTATGTATGTATGTATGTATGTATGTATGTATGTATGTATGTATGTATGTATGTATGTATGTATGTATGTATGTATGTATGTATGTATGTATGTATTCACTGTCATTTGATGTGTTCATGTAGTGCTTATATTTATCTTCGGACATCACGTATAAATGTAAAACTTTATTTTTAATGATACAAATATTGTCATATTTTTTAGATCTAAAGAGAGACAGTGAAAGTTGAATGGAAGTGTTGTTTGTGAGACAGTAGCGTGCGTAATAAACTAGTGTTTTTGCATCGAACAGTGGTGTGCATTGGTCCATACTATGTTGTACCTTTTTGCACAATGTTAGGTGGGTTGGTCCTTCTCCATTCGTTTTCACCCCTCCCTCCCTGCTAAACTGGGGATGGTAGGGGGCTGTCGACGAGGCTGCTTCTGTCAACTCCTCTATGCATCCCTGTGTAGGTCCCGGTCCTCCAGGCCAAGGTCGGGCCTTGCCCTCGTTGACCTGTTGGCCTGGGTTAACCCTTTTTTAAACCTGAAATGCCTTGAACTGCATTGTATAGCCTGTGTATACGCGCAGTTATGTTTCCAGGGTTTCTTAATGGGTTAAGGGAGCAACCATTTTCTGTTAATAAACATAGTGTAACGTTCTGGATTCTAGGCCTAGAAACCCAACTGTCATTCTGGAGTTGTTCACCTGGTGGTTGCTATTTGCACGAATTGTTGTTCACGTCTGATTCGCTGTCTATTCACTGATTGAACTGTCACCATTGGTTGCTGTCACTGGCTGTCACTTTGCTGTCATTGATTGATGCTTTGGAATGTCAGGAATGTGACTTTATATTGACCCTATGTTTCCCTCTTCTCTTGTCGAGTCTTCAGACTGTCCTGCGTGCGGAAGGAGTAAGGAAGAGTGCTGACCTTCCTGCTGCTGTTATTCTTTCTGTTGTGTTTTGTTATACCTTTCTCTCAGTTGACACTCTGCGTCTTTCCTATGCTTCCTGCATTGCTTTGTGTTCTTATATTAAAAGACACCCTATCGAAGGAAGAGCAAACCAATTCTCCGTCTCTCTTTATTCCTGAATCTACTGGAACTCGCATTGCTTACCTGACTCATAACACATAGGGGGGTGGTTGTCTCCCCGGTGTGTTGGTAGCAGAGTCGACTCTCCGGTCGGCGTGTTGCTTTTTAACAGCGGAGCAGTGCAAGAATGTGACAATTTGACCATGTGACCGCGGCAACGCGGGAGAGCGGCAGTGCGGAAATAGGCTGTCTCTAAGACAAACTCTAACCTTAACCAGCTCCTTACAGCGCCTAAACTTAACCGTTCTAACCTTAACCAACTCCGAAACAATGCCTAACCTTAACCTTAACCTTAACCATGCCTAACCTTAACCTTAACCATAGAAAGAATATTGCCATTCTCTAAGACAAACTCTAACCTTAACCAGCTCCTTAACAGCGCCTAAACTTAACCGTTCTAACCTTAACCAACTCCGAAACAATGCCTAACCTTAACCTTAACCATAACCATGCCTAACCTTAACCGGCGAAAGAATACATGTTAAAAAAAAAATCACGTTAAAAAAAAAAAATTGATGGGATTCGAACTCGTCAACAACGGACCGCAGGACCGCAGGACCGCTGCGCTGCCAGGTGAGCTGAGCGCCGAATGAAAATCATGGCAGATTAGGGCGGTTACATAATTCCGCAAGCTCTGCCGCTCCGCTCCGCTCTGCGCTTGCCGCGCCTGCCGTGGGGCGTGTCGCAGCCAATCAGGGAAAACGCGGAAGCAACGGCAGCACTGATCCGCTGTTATTAAGCAATAGGCCTCCGGTCGAGCCCGGGTCTGACCCCGGCTGCCCGAGAGTATGCCCCTGCATGTTTTCATGACGTCTGCCAATTGTGTCAAACTCTTTCTCTGAACCTCGACCCCGCGGGATTAATAAATTGGCGGGGTCAGGGTTCGTGGTGGAATCTGTTCGCTGGCGGAGTTGGCTAACTCTGACTCCGTGAGGTTCGTGACCCCATGAGATTGTGACATGGTGCACGGCATACCGAACACCCTTTCCGCCGGGATACTGTTCTTATAGTTAGCCCCTTAGGTGCCTGTCTAGTCCGCAGTGCTCTGGGCGCAGGTCGAGTTCTGCTCTTGTTAAGACCTGTCGGCCTGGATTGAGGGATCAACCTCCTTGGAGGGTTGTCTCCCCTGTGCGCCAGCTGGCCCCACGACATTGTGGGGGGGAAGCCTTCTTGGAGCGCTTCGGAGCGGTGTACCAGGTGGAGAAGGGCCTTCACCTATTGTAGGCCCTGTCCGATACACTGGCGATGTGGGGGGTGGCGTCACCAGTGACCGTCTGGTGGGATCTCGATGCCGCAGCCTCGTTGACCTCGCCAGGCCCCTTTTTTGGGGTGTCCTGGCCCCGGGATGTGGCCAGGGGCTGGGGCCTCCTCCGCGCCCCGCTGCTACGGCCTTGCCACAGGGTCAGGGCTTTTTGACCCGACCCCGCGATGTTGGGGGCTGTGATGTGGGTTTTTTGCTTCACGTCCGTTCCCTGGTGGCGTGCGGGATGCGCAACCGAGTAGTCGCGGGCCCTTCTATACGAAGGTAAGTCCCACGGTATGCTCACCCTGTGCGTTTGAGGTACTGTTCCCTCTTCGCACAGTCGGGTCCGGTCTCCCTCCTGTCCCTCACTAGGGGGGGCCCGGCTCCTCCCCGGTATTCTGATGGTTGTAGTGGACCTCAGCGGGTACATCTGTCGGGCTTTCCGCTCTGCTCCGCTCTTGTGTTCCAATAGAGCAGAGCGCAAAGCTATACGAAATATTACGAATGTTATCCTATAATCCTAGTTATATGAGTATAGCAAGCGCTCTGCTCTGACTCACTGAGGACCCCATGTGTCTTCCGTTTCGGCGGTGAAAGACTGGGGAAGGAGCTGGTAGTATGGCCATGGCCCCGCTTATGTGTGAGCGGATGTGGGCATGGCCAGGCAGGTGTGGGGGTGTGTGCATGTGGTTGAAAGTTTTCATGATAGCATATGATTAAAGGGACAGTTCCAATAGAGCAGAGCGCTCGCTATACTCATATAACTAGGGTTATAGGCAGGGTGCGATCCAAGAGGGGAGCCCGGGGAGCTATAGCTCCCCTAGATCAGACATCAGCTCCCCTGGGGGTCTCTAAAGCTCCCCTGGGAGCTGTATCATCATCGTGTATAATAATAAACGTATGCTATTTTGGATGTATGATTAATGATTTGCGTGTAGTGGCTACTTACTGGGACACAATTCACGGCATTCTAGCCTTTTGTGGTGTTTACTACATCTCCCATGACCCTTAGCGGGGGATGACGTAGATAAAGAGAGACAGTGAAAGTTGAATGGAAGTGTTGTTTGTGAGACAGTAGCGTGCGTAATAAACTAGTGTTTTTGCATCTGAACACGACTCCGTCTACGCTATCATTACTGCATTCCTACATTTGTGACCCTTGGACGTATTTCGGAGATTATATCGAACATGTCAACTGAACAACAGAACGCAGATCGCAGAACTTTGAACGCAGTTTCACTCAAGCTGCGCAGAGTGCCAACGCTTGGTTCGCGCGAAGCCCAATTCGCTCTCAGGAATATTACCGCGGATGCCACCAAGTACTACTATGTGGTAGCAGCCCTTACGAATTCAACGGCAGCGAGAGTGGTGAGTTTGCTGGAAAACCCACCTACACATGACAAATATGTGACTATAAAAACACGTTCTGAGTTTTTTTACGCTGAGAGGCGCGCCGCGCACCCCCCCCCCCCCCCCCCGACGACGGGGCTCACCCAAAGATGATGCTATGGATCGCACACTGGTTATAGGATAACCTTTGTTTCCTCTTACAAACTTCTTACAAGGTTATTTATGAGGAAACTTGTTAGTGAATGAATACTGAAAATGGACTTATATTTACTGACCTACGCCACCAAATTAGTTTGAAGGAAAAGGAAGGCGGTATTGACTTTGAATTGCATGTACAATATCTGAACATTTATGAGGTATGTAGTGATATAGTTATCAGCAAAATAAACAGACATCTTTTCTGCGTAAGCATGGCATATTATAATATTCATTTTCGGTTCTTATTTATAAAGTAGTAAAAAAAGATAGGGTGAACAATTAATATAATATTATCTATTCAATATGTTAAAGGTATATAATACAAGTATAGCATTGGTTGGTTTACTTCCTCCCTGGGCAGAGATGTTTGACAGTGGAACATCTTCCAACTCTTTTTATAATTTGCGGAAAGAATACAAGGCACAATGATTAGAACACATTCGATTTCAAAGCAAAATGTTGTCCAAATTACAGGCTTCTCTGTCCCTTCCATTCATGTAAAATCAAAACATCTCCCGGATGTTCAGTAGAGCCTTCATCTCATCTGTGGTCTAATAACAATAAACACTCTAATTAGGTCTAATTGAGCTTGTATAGTTTGTTTCCACCGTTCCATTTAGGCGGTTATTTCATGGTGGGTGCCCCTTAGACATTTCGCTGTTTATGCAGATTATCAAAACAGTTGAATTAATTTTGTTTTGATAATGTCTTCTTCACGTCTAAACGTACACTCCAAAACCAAAAACTGCTAGCGTATTTCAGATGTCCTTCAAGAGAGACGACAGGTCAAAAGAAATAATCCGGATTCATATCTTTCTCTTTTCCTTTTACTGGGATGAAATGATAAAAGCAAATCAAAGTGACCATCAGATGTTATCTTTATATTATGATAAAAAAAATTGCTTTGGGATAGAAGAGAATTGCACTGCTTGTTTGCAGGCTATGAAGAAATAAAATTGTGGCATTGCTTAGAAAAAACAATGCAATCTTTTCAAAGTATTCATCACTTCATAAAAGCTGCCAAGGTCATGCCTCTGGGAAATTGCTCTACCTCAGTGGTTCTCAAAGTTGGGTCGTGGGTAGGTGACAAGTAAATATATATATATTTTTTTATGTTCTGGCAAAGTATTTAGGCTAAATATGCCTCATTTTATAAATGTGTATTGATAATTGTTACGTTCCAGCATGTGGCTGTTGTATGTTGTTTGTACGTTTGTGTCGCCCCCTCTCTCTCTCTCTCTCTGCGAGCAGGACAAGTTTCCAGCTTTGAACACGATTACTTTTCATTGTTTACGAGGCACTCTTGCTGGTAAGTTTACTTTACTTTACTTACTTTTTACATTTTAACGCATTAGCAGACCACTCATGGATTTAGTCAATAGTGGTATTTTATGTAGCAAGCTTTAGTTAATGTTTATTTAAGCATTACTTCACGCGCAGGAGTGGTTTGTGAAAACTAAACCATGCCTAGGGGTGGTCGTTAGACCCCCCTAGGCATGGTTTAATTTTCACAAACCACGACTACAAGTGGTGTAATGCTTTTATACAACTGGCACATTCATCCAACCTTATTGCTATACAATAAACACACATTAATCGAAGATTTATTGAAAAAACCATCCGCCAGAAAAAGTTGTTCCCACAACAACAAAAAAGAGAAGTTGCCTCCATGAGGAAGCAGCTCGGAAGTGCATCCAACTGTTCTCAGTAAGACATCCAGCAAACTAACACATCCAACTGTCTCTCAACTAAGACATCCAATGAACTAACACATCCAACTGTCTTTCACCTAGACATCCAACAAACTAACACATCCAACTGTGTGTTATTGGAATGATTGATTGATTGATTGAACATTTTATTACCAGATGCAGAATGGGTACAATACAGTACGGCTCAATACACACAATTGTTAAGGGGATGCAGACCAGAGAAAGACTTTATGACATACCAGATTTACAAATACAGTAACACATCCAACTTTTCTTTCGTTTTTAACGTAAGGTTATGTATATAACCAAGTTCTATGAATACTGGTGACGCTCAGCGTCATCTGCACTAACCTCACTTCGTGCACAGCACTGAATAAAAATCCACAATGTACCTTTACATACCAGCATCCGTCTGGCCACACCCCTATCCGCTTACCTTCATAGCAGGTGTGTGGTCACCTACTCCCCTCCTTCCCAAACTTTCACCACAAGGCGAGGTCAAGGGCCGCAGTGGCGTCCTGACGCTGAGCGTCACCAGTATTCATAGAACTTGGTTATATACATAACCTTACGTTCTATATCATACTGGCTCCGCTCAGCGTCATCTGCACTACAGGAGCTGAGCGGGAGCCAGAAGCTCGACAAATGTACCCCGCTGAGGCCCCCCACAACCATCAGACTGGAGAGGACCGAGCCCCCCGACCCTCCCTAATGGAGGATACCCTCCCTATTGGAGGATGGGAGGGAGACGGATCCGACCGTGCGAAGAGAAACTCGAGCAACTCAACGCACAGGGTGAGCAAACCGTGGCTTGACCCCACGACTACGCACACGCACAACCCGCATGCCACCAGGGAACGAATGGAAGGAACAACCCTCGTTACTGCCCCCAAAATCACGGGGTCAAGAGCAAACTCAACCCCGTGGCAAGGCCGTAGCAGTGGAGCGCGAAGGAAGACCCAGACCCATTGAAGAGACTGGATCCCCTGGAAAAAGGGGGCCCGGAGAGGTCAATGACGCCAAGCATCAAGACCTCACCAGGCGATCACTTAATGACACCGCCCCCCACATCGCCAGCGTATTCGGACAGGGCCCCTCCAAGAGCGGACCCTTCCCCCCACTAGTACGCCGCCTGGCACACTGACCCTGCAACACAGGCAGTCAGCATGGCCGTAACTTGAAGCACTCAAAAGGCTAAACTATAGCGGAAGCAGGCAGCGCACCGGGGAGACGACCCCAGAGGGGTCGATCCCTTAAACCAGGCAGCATGTTATGGTTTGTAACCGACCCCAATCGCACAACACAAGACAGGTATGATGGTTTGCCAAAAAACAGATATTTATTTAGAACAGGGAAAAAGGGCACTGTCCCTATAAGGGAGAAAACACAAAACACTGGAATAACACAAGAGGGGAAGGTAAAGTGCCTTTAAGAGGCGGGCAGGAAAAGGGAACACTATGGGAAGGTAAGGGAACGCCTAAGGGAAGGTTAAGGGAACGCCTAGGGAACAGAGGAACTAGAGACTAGGAGAACTAGGGAAAGAGGACTAGGGACTAGGAGAACTAGGGATAGAGGACTAGGGACTAGGTGGAACTAGAAGGGGAGAACTTGGGACAGAGGGGACTGAGGCCCGCGGAGGCGGGCTGGGGAACAGGGAGGAACTGGGGACAGAGAACCGCGGAGGCGGGCTGGGGACAGGGAGGAACTGGGGACTGGTGGGAAAACATCTGGGCCGCTCTGCAGAACAGAGGAGAGGGTTAATATTCAAAGGGAACAAACAAAGCAGATGCAGAACAGTCCAAATAACAAAGTAACAAAGTAAATACTATCTTCGTGTGAACAAACACACAGTGGGAGATGAAATGTCCAAAATAATATCCACGAGAGAACAAAACAGAGTGGGAGATGAAATGTCCAAACTAATAACTAAGTGAGAACTAAAGGAGGCAATACGCTGGGTGAGTGACATCACAATCAAAACTCACCCAGGCGTATGCGTAATGGTAAAGGAACAGCAGCGGGACGAGGGCAAGGGGCATTACGCTGAGTGAGTGACATCACAATCAAAACTCACCCAGGCGTATGCGTAAAGGTACAGGGACAGCAGCGGGAACGGGGGCAAGAGGCATTACGCTGAGTGAGTGACATCACAATCAAAACTCACCCAGGCGTATGCGTAAAGGTACAGGGACAGCAGCGGGAACGGGGGCAAGGGCACTACGCTGGGTGAGTGACATCACAATCAAAACTCACCCAGGCGTATGCGTAATGGTACAGGGACAGCAGCGGGGGCGAGGGCATCGCCACCGGGTGGCTGGCTGTCCGAGCCGAGGAATAGAGTGCTGGAACAGTGGCGGTGGCGAGGGTGTCGTCCACCGGGTAGCCGACTGTCGGAGCCGAGGAACAGAGTGCTGGAACAGTGGCGGTGGCGAGGGTGTCGTCCACCGGGTAGCCGCTGTCGGAGCCGAGGAACAGAGTGCGCGCCACACCTTGGTGTGCGCGTCGGAACAGTGGCGGTGGCGAGGGTGTCGTCCACCGGGTAGCCGCTGTCGGAGCCGAGGAACAGAGTGCGCGCCACACCTTGGTGTGCGCGTCGGAACAGTGGCGGTGGCGAGGGTGTCGTCCACCGGGTAGCCGCTGTCGGAGCCGAGGAACAGAGTGCGCGCCACACCTTGGTGTGCGCGTCGGAACAGTGGCGGTGGCGAGGGTGTCGTCCACCGGGTAGCCGCTGTCGGAGCCGAGGAACAGAGTGCGCGCCACACCTTGGTGTGCGCGTCGGAACCGAGAGACGCCTCGGGGTGCGTCTGCGAGGAGGAGTGTGCCAAGCACGAAGGTCTGGAAGATGCGCGTCGGCGCGCTGAGGTCTGGAGAGCGTGCCAAGCTCGAAGGTCTGGAAGATGCGCGTCTGTGCGCTGGTACGGAGGAGCGTGCCAAGCTCGAAGGTCTGGAAGATGCGCGTCAGTGCGCTGGTACGGAGGAGCGTGCCAAGCTCGAAGGTCTGGAAGATGCGCGTCTGTGCGCTGGTACGGAGGAGCGTGCCAAGCTCGAAGGTCTGAAGTGGAACACTGGAATACCTCCCGTAGAGGATTAGAGAGCGCAGTACAGTGTCTCCCTCCAGGCAAACGGCGGCAGGTGGCGAAGGCTTGAGCGCATCTGGCGCGCTGGTCTGGAGTGGAACACTGGAATACCTCCCGTAGAGAATTAGAGAGCGCAGTACAATGTCTCCCTCCAGGCAAACGGCGACAGGTGGCCAAAGCCCTTGAAGATGCGCGTTGCGCGCTGGTGACTGGAGAGCGTGCCAAGCCCGAGGGTCCGGGAGATGCGCGTTGGTCTAGATGTGCGTCAGGACGAACAGCTGCGCTGGGGTCTGCAGTGGAGCGCTGGGGTGCCTCCCGTGGAAGTTACAGGGAGCGCAGAACAGTCTCCTCCACAGGCTACGGCGACAGCAGACGAAGGCTGGAGCAAACATCTCAAGGCTGGAGAGATCCATCTTACAGCATTGGTAGACCAGAGGATCTCCCGAAAGAGTCTAGATGTTAGAGAATATGACTCAGCATGAATACAACACGACCCCACGCCGAAACGAGGGGAAGAGCCCTGGTATTTAAAGCCCACAGGGGAACTAATTAGCCTGCCACCACAGGTGCGAGAGGTAATTGATAATAGTCCAGGTGTGGCCACTGAGAGTAAACGAGAGTAAAGAACGAGAGGGTGGGGGCTAGAGAGAGTGAGTGAGAAGGGAATTTCTAACAGTAGGCTTTAAAGAAACAGAGAAAAGGTGGTGAGCAGCGGGCAAAACCTCACAGTACCCCCCCCTCAACGGGAGCCACCCGGCGACCCAAAACAAATACAGACAGAGTGGCAGGGGGCAAAACAAGAGGTACTGGCCAAGCCAGCAGGGGAAGCCACCACAAGAGTGGGGCTAGCAAAAGAAACAGGGTCGCCGAGGGGTAACTAGGGTAGCAGAGGGGCAACTGGTCTAGAGGAACTGAGGGGCAAGCAGGGTAGCTAAGGGGTAACCATGGAAGCACCGGGAAAGGGCTAGCAGAGGGAAGGTTAGCTGCCAGGGCACTGATAGCTACAGGGCCTATGCTAGCTGTACTGCTACATCAACATAGAGGCTGCGCAAGCTGCCGGAGCCAGGCTAGCAGAGGGAAAGGGTAGCTGCCAGGGCACTGATAGCTACAGGGCCTATGCTAGCTGTACTGCTACATCAACATAGAGGCTGCGCTAGCTGCCGGAGCTAGGCTGGCAGACAGGGCTGGACCAGCATGAGAGCACAAGCTAGCTGGAAGGACAGTCCTAGCTGTGTGAGAAAAACTGACCTTGCTAGCTGAAAGGGCAGTCCTAGCAGTGGGATAAACTACACAAAAAAGTGGAGGCCATGCAGAGGGACCGGGTTAGCTGCTTGGGCCTGGCTAGCTACAGGGCCTATGCCAGCTGCAAGGCTGCATTAACATAGAGGCTGTGCTAACAGCCGGGGCCAAGCTAGCAGACCGGGGCCATGCAGAGGGAAACTGGGTTAGCCGCCAGGGCATGGCTAGCTACAGGGCCTATGCCAGCAGCAAGGGCTGCATAAACATAGAGGCTGTGCTAGCAGCCGGGGCTAAGCTAGCAGACAGGGGCTCTGCTGAGGGAACTGGGTTAGCTGCCAGGGCATGGCTAGCTACAGGGGGGTCAAACAGGGCAAAACGGGAAGCAAACAGGGGAGCTAACCGGGGAGACTAACAAGCTAAACAGGGGAGTAACAGGCTAACAAGGGAGCTAAACAGGACTAACAGGGAAGCTAAACTGGGCAAACAGGGAAGCTAACAGGGCTAACAGGGGAGCTAGAGGGAACAAGAAAAAAAAAAGGCAAACTCAACATACACCGTCTGTGCTGGCTGGGGTCGTCGATTTGGTGGGGTCGTACTGTTATGGTTTGTAACCGACCCCAATCGCACAACACAAGACAGGTATGATGGTTTGCCAAAAAACAGATATTTATTTAGAACAGGGAAAAAGGGCACTGTCCCTATAAGGGAGAAAACACAAAACACTGGAATAACACAAGAGGGGAAGGTAAAGTGCCTTTAAGAGGCGGGCAGGAAAAGGGAACACTATGGGAAGGTAAGGGAACGCCTAAGGGAAGGTTAAGGGAACGCCTAGGGAACAGAGGAACTAGAGACTAGGAGAACTAGGGAAAGAGGACTAGGGACTAGGAGAACTAGGGATAGAGGACTAGGGACTAGGTGGAACTAGAAGGGGAGAACTTGGGACAGAGGGGACTGAGGCCCGCGGAGGCGGGCTGGGGAACAGGGAGGAACTGGGGACAGAGAACCGCGGAGGCGGGCTGGGGACAGGGAGGAACTGGGGACTGGTGGGAAAACATCTGGGCCGCTCTGCAGAACAGAGGAGAGGGTTAATATTCAAAGGGAACAAACAAAGCAGATGCAGAACAGTCCAAATAACAAAGTAACAAAGTAAATACTATCTTCGTGTGAACAAACACACAGTGGGAGATGAAATGTCCAAAATAATATCCACGAGAGAACAAAACAGAGTGGGAGATGAAATGTCCAAACTAATAACTAAGTGAGAACTAAAGGAGGCAATACGCTGGGTGAGTGACATCACAATCAAAACTCACCCAGGCGTATGCGTAATGGTAAAGGAACAGCAGCGGGACGAGGGCAAGGGGCATTACGCTGAGTGAGTGACATCACAATCAAAACTCACCCAGGCGTATGCGTAAAGGTACAGGGACAGCAGCGGGAACGGGGGCAAGAGGCATTACGCTGAGTGAGTGACATCACAATCAAAACTCACCCAGGCGTATGCGTAAAGGTACAGGGACAGCAGCGGGAACGGGGGCAAGGGCACTACGCTGGGTGAGTGACATCACAATCAAAACTCACCCAGGCGTATGCGTAATGGTACAGGGACAGCAGCGGGGCGAGGGCATCGCCACCGGGTGGCTGGCTGTCCGAGCCGAGGAATAGAGTGCTGGAACAGTGGCGGTGGCGAGGGTGTCGTCCACCGGGTAGCCGACTGTCGGAGCCGAGGAACAGAGTGCTGGAACAGTGGCGGTGGCGAGGGTGTCGTCCACCGGGTAGCCGCTGTCGGAGCCGAGGAACAGAGTGCGCGCCACACCTTGGTGTGCGCGTCGGAACAGTGGCGGTGGCGAGGGTGTCGTCCACCGGGTAGCCGCTGTCGGAGCCGAGGAACAGAGTGCGCGCCACACCTTGGTGTGCGCGTCGGAACAGTGGCGGTGGCGAGGGTGTCGTCCACCGGGTAGCCGCTGTCGGAGCCGAGGAACAGAGTGCGCGCCACACCTTGGTGTGCGCGTCGGAACAGTGGCGGTGGCGAGGGTGTCGTCCACCGGGTAGCCGCTGTCGGAGCCGAGGAACAGAGTGCGCGCCACACCTTGGTGTGCGCGTCGGAACCGAGAGACGCCTCGGGGTGCGTCTGCGAGGAGGAGTGTGCCAAGCACGAAGGTCTGGAAGATGCGCGTCGGCGCGCTGAGGTCTGGAGAGCGTGCCAAGCTCGAAGGTCTGGAAGATGCGCGTCTGTGCGCTGGTACGGAGGAGCGTGCCAAGCTCGAAGGTCTGGAAGATGCGCGTCAGTGCGCTGGTACGGAGGAGCGTGCCAAGCTCGAAGGTCTGGAAGATGCGCGTCTGTGCGCTGGTACGGAGGAGCGTGCCAAGCTCGAAGGTCTGAAGTGGAACACTGGAATACCTCCCGTAGAGGATTAGAGAGCGCAGTACAGTGTCTCCCTCCAGGCAAACGGCGGCAGGTGGCGAAGGCTTGAGCGCATCTGGCGCGCTGGTCTGGAGTGGAACACTGGAATACCTCCCGTAGAGAATTAGAGAGCGCAGTACAATGTCTCCCTCCAGGCAAACGGCGACAGGTGGCCAAAGCCCTTGAAGATGCGCGTTGCGCGCTGGTGACTGGAGAGCGTGCCAAGCCCGAGGGTCCGGGAGATGCGCGTTGGTCTAGATGTGCGTCAGGACGAACAGCTGCGCTGGGGTCTGCAGTGGAGCGCTGGGGTGCCTCCCGTGGAAGTTACAGGGAGCGCAGAACAGTCTCCTCCACAGGCTACGGCGACAGCAGACGAAGGCTGGAGCAAACATCTCAAGGCTGGAGAGATCCATCTTACAGCATTGGTAGACCAGAGGATCTCCCGAAAGAGTCTAGATGTTAGAGAATATGACTCAGCATGAATACAACACGACCCCACGCCGAAACGAGGGGAAGAGCCCTGGTATTTAAAGCCCACAGGGGAACTAATTAGCCTGCCACCACAGGTGCGAGAGGTAATTGATAATAGTCCAGGTGTGGCCACTGAGAGTAAACGAGAGTAAAGAACGAGAGGGTGGGGGCTAGAGAGAGTGAGTGAGAAGGGAATTTCTAACAGTAGGCTTTAAAGAAACAGAGAAAAGGTGGTGAGCAGCGGGCAAAACCTCACACAGCAGGCTTTAGGCCAGAGCGTGGAGCACTGCGGACGAGACAGGCGCCAAAGGGGTCAACTGAAAACAGCACCCCGGCGGAAGGGGTGTATGCTGGCATTGTTGCGCACCATGACAAAGCCTCCACCAAAAAAAAACCACCCAGAGGGGTCGAGGCAGAGAAGGCTGACACGATTGGCAGACGTCATGAACGTGCAGGGGCACACTCAACCGGGTAACCCAGGAGTTGACTCTGCTCCAACACACCAGGGAATCAACCAGCCTCTTGGTACCACATGCAGTGGTTGTTCCTATAAAAACTCCAAAACACACCTGCGGGTATACACCGGCTACACCGCAGTACAAATGTTTCAGTTTTCAAAAAAGGGTTATTCCAGGCCTACGGGTCGACGAAACACAACTTCGGACCGGGCCCGGCAGCTCGGGAAGCACACAGGGCTACCAGAGGAGGTCCATAAGACCACCCCAACAGCCCCCTCTTCGCCATGCGTGAGAGAGGGGCGAAAAGAATGGAGAACCAGCCCCTTCATGATAGCGCAGGGTACAACCTGTACCCAACAAAGGGTCTCCATAACGCCCAACCCTGTGACACCCGGGCGTACCCGGCATTTTCCCCCCCGAAAAAAGCACAAGTCCCTCAGGGTACCAGAACAGCAGATCTGCGTCCCCGGTGGACAACGGGTTAACTGACCTGGACCAGCGTGACCAGAACCAGTCCTGTGCCTTTTAGGAGGGACTCTTTATTTTTTATAAACAAAAATCATATTTGGGCCGGGAAGGGAACAGGGGGGGACCACAGAGGGAAAAAGGTCATACTTTCAGCGACGCCTGCCACGAGCCGCTCGGGACTTGCCACCCCGGGGAGCCCCGGAGGGACGGTAAACGATCGGAGGCTGGTCACGACAATCCCTACCGTCACCTCCGGGCATAGATGGGCCGGCTGCAGTGGCGGAGACGCCCTCTCTCCTCCTGGCCTTCTTTGCCGAAGGTCCAGCAGTGGCGGTGGTAGCAGCGGCGGCTACGGCGGCGGAACCCCAACGACGAGCCTGCCGCCTGACTCCACCGGCGACATCGGGCGGGGGGAAATGAGGCTGGAGCACGGAACGCTCCTCCTGCATCTCCCTGCAGGTTGAGGTCATCAATTGCAGTGCCGACCCGAAAAGTCCAGCATCGGAGAGGGGTGCCGTCAGAAGTGGAGTCCTCTTCTTCTCCGGCACACGCGCCTGCTCCAGCCAAAGGTGGCGCTGGACTAGAGTGGCCAGGGCGCGTACTTTCCCAGCGGCTATGGCCTGCGGCTGGATCAGATGCAGGATGGCTCCTGCCGACTGGGCGAGCTGCGAACTGTTGCAAATCAGTCAGCTCCGTACCGCCCGTCAGTATCCCGGACATGAATCTCGCCAGATGCGCGATGTTAGAAGTGGCAGCCAGAGATTGCGTCGCGGAGATAAATGACTGGTCACTCCAGAAAGCCAACCGCCTCGCCGATTTCCCTTGGGGAACCGGCTTCCGTAACGGCTCCCACACCACCTCAGGACAAAGGAGCGCCGCCATCGGCCTATCAAGCCGAGGCACGCCCTCCTTCATGCCTTCTACCAAACCCACCACCCTCGTGACTTGCACGTAGGCGGGGGTGAGGCCCATGATGTGGGAGACCACCAGTCCCTGACGGACGTAGGCCTCCATTGAGGGGAAAAATGGACAGACAACGTCCATCCCTCTCACAGGACGGCGTTGCCATAGATGACCTATGAGATCGTCAGGAATAGGAACAGGCAGTGGCTGCGGCAGCGGCACGCCGTTTGCGACTGCCGCCGCCATGAGCTCGGGGAACAAAGCACGCAGTTCCCCCTGCATACTTTCCCCCACGAGCTCGCGTCCCTCACATGCAGCAGACTACTGGTTACAGAGCCGCATTCTGATGTGGCTGATAGCAGGGCATCCCGTCGCCGAGTCGGAGGTTCTAACCCAACATCTGCGTACGAGGAACCCCAAGGAGACCTCTCACCCCCCTCCAGTGTTACCTGGACGGGCGGCGGACATGTCTCCACCGGGGCATCGAACAAGAACCTGTCCGCTTCTACCATGTAGTCCTCTGTTTCCATCGGCCATGTAGAATCAGACGCATCCTCATCCGGCTCCAGCAACTCACCAAAACCAGGCCGTTTGCGTCTACAAGCCACCATCTTGCGACGGGAGCGAGCCGACGCAAAAAGTTTGCGTCTCAAATCCTCGGCCACCAGAGGAGCCGGCCGCCCCAACAGCGGACGACTCTCCGGAGGCAAAGGAACCAGAGCCGGAACCAGGCCATCGCACAGGAGACGGCGCTGGTGCACCAGCTCCTTGGAGAGGAAAACTATCTATCGGAGGTCTACCGGGCGCGGCTGCCGACCACGAAAGAGGCCTCAACCCCGCTCCAAGACGCACGACAGAGGAGGCAATGGAGAACCGCTGGTGAAGGGTGACGTTGCTAGCGCGACCCTCCGAGGTAAACATTATGACTTAGCTTTTTTCTTTTAAAATGTATGAGAGAAAGTAAAAAGCAAGAAAAAATTTAAACACGTAACTCAACTTTCTTCAGCTAACAACCTCGTCAAGTGGGGTATACAACAGGCACTTCCTTGTGGTGAAAGTGAAGAAGGAGGCGAGTAGGTGACCACACACCTGCTTATGAAGGTAAGCGGATAGGGGTGTGGCCAGACGGATGCTGGTATGTAAAGGTACATTGTGGATTTTTATTCAGTGCTGTGCACGAAGTGAGGTTAGTGCAGATGACGCTGAGCGGAGCCAGTATGATATAGAACCTACTTTCTATAGAACTTCATTCTTAGATGCTTCTATAGAAAGTAGGTAAAACAAATTAAAAAAAGTTTTCTTTACCCTATAGGAATTTTTTTTCTCTTTGCCCTATAAGATATATATATATTTTTTTGTAAACCTACTTTCTATAGAAGCAGCTGCAGGGAGGTGCGCTGTTTTAAGTGAGCGTGGGTTATTGAATTGATTGATTGATTGATTGATTGCTAATTTTATTACTGTCCGCCTTGTTTCCAACTGGTTAAGTTTAGGCCCTCTTTCGAATTTGGTTAAGGTTAGAGTTTGGAATCAGGGCTGGTGGTCTATCACCCTGCTCTAAAGACAAACTCTAACCTTAACCAACTTCGAAAGAGGGCCTAAACCAGGGCTATTCAACTGCCGGCCCGCGGGATGATTCTGACCGGCCCGCCAAAGATTACAAGATAATAAAAAAAAATTAAAAAAAAATTTAAATAATTTTTTTTTTTTTTTTTTTTTACTTTTTTCTTTTCATGTCAACGTTAACACGCACAACAAAGTCACTCAATTAATGACAGATTTCATTGACAAATTGAGGGAAAACTTTGCAAGTCGATTTGATGAATTTGACATGTCCAGAGAATTGATGCATTTTGTGAGCAACCCATTTGCCAATGTAGCTGCTATTTCCACAAAAGTACAAGAGTTCCTTGCATCACTTCACATTGATGAAGGTCTCCTGCAACTTGAAATAATTGACATGCAAGCATCATCTGCTCTGAAGCAGGCACTTGAGAATGAATCCACCACAACATTTTGGATAAAGTGTATTCATGTCAAGACATTCCCCAAAATAAAAACGCTGGCAATATCTGTGCTAACAATGTTTGGCTCAACATACACCTGTGAATCCAGTTTCTCTCACATGAATGCCATTAAAACAAGCAACCGTGCCTCCTTGACAAATGAGCATTTGCATCACTGTTTGCGGGTAGCCCTCACTTCCTATGAACCCTCTTTCTCTGCCATTGCCCAGTCAAAGAAGTGCAATCGCTCTCATTAGATGTGTGTATGTATAGGCCTGTCTGCCCCCCACCCCCCTGATGTTTGAGAGTTAAGAGTGGACAATAAGTGCTAATAAGATGCTGTGATTTGCTGTTGTTGCACAGACATGAAGCACTTTTTCATAAGCTCAGCTGCACTATAAATGTGTTTTTTGTTCAAGTGTTGATGTTAGAATGTTCAGATGCACATCATGCACTTGTTTGCTTTTTATTTTATTTTTATATTGAAATGTTGAAGAGGAGATGTTGCAGTTGTTGCACAGTCATAAATGAAGCACTTTTTGCAGGAGATGTTGCAGATGTGGCACATAAATGAAGCACTTTTTTTGAAAAGTATACTACTTTTGCAATGTAGTTAAATAAAAATTGTGAAAATGTGGTTGCGGATCTGGGATCACCAGTTTACTGGTCGTGGCCCACTAGTTGCTATAATGGGCTTCAGACCAAGGTCCTCCGCTGTTGCCTAAGAGGCTGAACAAAAGGACCCTAATCTGGGGCCGGTTTCCGTAAACATTGTCAGCCAGCCCCCATAGCACTAACAGACAAGTGGAGCTCGCAAGCAAAACATTACTCACCAACCTGGAACCCACCGCTTCTCACAACAGACGGTGCGTCACTACAGTCCAGCTGTGTCGCTGAAAGGTTTTACCGCAACCAGCCACAGCAAGGAAGACTGCAGTTGGGAGACATGTAGCGGCGTGCTCCCAATACGAAAACCGGTGGAGGTTTTTAGAATGATCACCATCTTCCAGACACTCCAGTGACGAAGACAATATCGCCGTATTTTCTCGAAATAGTGAGAGAGAAAATAAAGATATGATGTCAACGTATCTCTTGTTTTCCAACTCTTCTCCTACTATCACATCACGTAAAGTGGGGATCAACCAAGGCACTTCCTTGTGGTGAAAGCTTGGGAAGGAGGAGAGCAGGTGACCACACACCTGCTTATGAAGGTAAGCTAACGAGGGGTGTGGTCAGATGAATACTGGGATAAAGGTACATTGTGGAATTTTATTCAGTGCGCGTGCATAGTGCCACAGAAGGATAGTGCAAGGATAGCGAGGATAGTGCATGAGTGACGCCGAGCGTCACCACTACTAACAGAACATGGTTATAGTTATAACCTATTGTTATTGGTGTTCGTTAGTTTATTTTTGTTTATTAGATTTATTGTTAAAGTGAGCAACACGTAGTTTCGATCCTATTCATATTAGTACATCTGATTACAATCAAGAATCAAGAGGTTTATTTGTCATATACTACATACCAGGGCATACAGTGAAATACGGGTGGCCATGCCCGTATTGATTGTGCAAAATACAATAATAAAATAGGCATGGAAAAAAATACCATGCATGGTCAAAAAAAATAAGACATGCTAGGTTCCTGAGAAACTGGTTCCTATATACACTTCTATACAATATACAATTTACAATGTTAACTCTTAATGTATCTAAACTATACTATACAGTACCTCCTTCTTTTAAAGTGACTTAACACTTAGTTAGTTAGTTGCTCAACTAACATTAACCTTTCAGATGAAGAACCATAAAAGTCTGAACATATAATCTGTGATCCATCAACTCATATAATCTGCGCTCCATCAGCTCCTCCATTCTGAGACCAGGGCCCTCATTCATCAACGTGGCGTAGAAAATGTTCTATTTCCACACGTAAGCACAGAATGTAGAATCAGTGCACGCACAGAAAAAACGGGATTCACCACACGTGCGTACGCAGGTTCTACGCACACCTGTCATGATGAATATGACATTGATCCTACGTTTGAGCTTGTGCACTGTTTTAAGTATTTGCATACCAGAACCGCCCAGATTAACCATATACGGTAATGGAATACCCCCATGAAATGTGGAAAAATGGACTAAGCCGAGGGAAGCGTGTTATGAGACAGGCTGACAGACGTGTACACTTACGGTGATGTCGGATATGATATCTATTAACCATTGCTGCCTGGGCAGCGCAAACACTAATAAAGACGTGCTGGAATATGACTGCCTTTTCCCGTGTTGTTTGATTAATACCCAGGGATTAAAGTTCTCCTCAATTTTATTCCAAATCGCGATGGATCTTCCGTCAATTTTCTACCTGCTGCATATGATTTCTAGAGGCATACTACAATCTATTTTGATGTCAGTATTGGGTAGCCTATATAAACAATAATACGAGAGCATATACAAGAACAATGAATCTCACTGCATGTATGATGTAGCCTGCCTTTCAATACATGAACTTGAATTCCATCATGTTTGTGTGCGGGACTCACAAGGCTGTTGTCACAATGGGTGGTACCGGTACAGTAATAACAGTCTACACAATATCACGATGGACCATGCCATAGCCTATGTTCTATTATGACATGATCTGTGAGACAAATGTTCTAGAATGTTTGATTAAGATATCATACTCTGACAGCATGCCTATTGTTACAAAGGGTCAGATTAAACCGAATATATGTATTTATTGATTGATGTATATTGCGTAATATTTGTATATCGTTTGATATCCCTTGTATATTCCTTGTACATATACACGGAATATCCCTTTAACCTAGTAGCCTACAGACCATAATATTTCGTTCTCTTATTGGATAGCGTTCCACCAGCGCCAGTGTCTTACCCCCAGAGTCGAGTTCAAAGCTACCGTCAGGACATGTCTGTACATGCCCGGTTCTGCCCAGGACTACGCGACAGAGGTGGGGCTGGTACTAGTTTGTTCGCCCAACATATAAATATGGCGCAGGTGAATACAGAAGTAGTTCAGTCCGCAGTCCGTTCAGTTCAGTCTTAGTAACAAGTGAAGCCTCACCCACTATGCAACGTGCGGTGAAGTATGGCTCGTATTGCCCCAAGATAGAGTCTTGTTTATCCTAATACGTTTGTTCAACGTATCGTTCGCTCCTTACTAGTAAAAGCCTTCATCACGAGTCAAAGACCAAGTGAAGTGAGCAATTGTGTGTCTAAATAGAGCACTTATAGCCGCGTGCGAATAGGATAGTGGAGTATCAGAGCCTGGTTGAGTAACGTCAAGTTCAACTTGGTTGGTGTGGAGTACCGCGCACCGGAGGATATGCACCGGTGAATGCAGAGCCCCTTTCCGGCTGGAGGATTATTATTATTGCTTTGGACCATGCTGTTGGAGCGGATAAGAATCGTCTACACCCACTGCTGTAGTCCCCGGAGAGCTCCAGGATAAAGAAAGCCCTCCCGGGACGGAACCCGACCCACCACAAGAAGAGACGCGCACCCAGGAGATGGATCTCCTCGGTACGCGACAGGAGAACGGATCTCCAACAAGTACTGCCGGGAGCCGATCGCCTCGACCGGCGTCTTCCCCCAGCGAGGCGGACAAGATGCTGGCACAGGCACTTATCGCCACCCTGGCAGCCTCCACCGAACGCGATCGACTTCAAGCGCAACAGACGCGCGAGCGCGAACATTCTGCAGCCGAGCGAGATCGCTTCCAGGCGCAACAAAGGAGTGAAGACGACCGAATAAGACTGGAGACCAGACGCCTTCAGACGGAAGAGAACATTGAAAGAAGCCGCGCCGATGCACAGCACGCCGCCGCCAATGCACAGCGCGACGTCGCAAATGCACAGCTCCACGCCGCCCATGCCAGCGCCAATGCCCAGCGCGACGCCGCCAACGCACAGCGCGACGCCGCCAACGCACAGCGTGCCGCCGCCCAGGCCAGCGCCAATGCGCAGCGCGCCGCCGCCAATGCCCACCGCGAAGCAGCGCGCGACGCAGCCCATGCCCAGCGCGAGGCAGAGCGCGACCGGCTGCAGGCGCAGCTGATGGACAAATTGGTGCCATGGCGACACCCCCTCTCTCCGCACGGAGCTCCCGGAGATCGTCACGACAAGGGTCTAGGACGCATTCCCCTACCCGACCAAGCGACCCGGGACCCCGCCAACAGGAGGATCCTGTCCACGTCTCCGAGCCCCCTCCCCGGCCGGTCCATACGAGACCCAGCAACCGGGAAGAACCGGACCACGCCGAGAGACTGAACAGAAGACTCCAGGTCCTAGCAGAGGAAGAGGAAGAGGAAGAGGAGGAATGTCAAGCCGACCAGCAGCAACGTACTCTGGACCAGGAGGCCCAGTACAGCCCCGACCAGCAGCAACGTACCCTGGACCAGGAGGTCCAGTACAGCCCAGAAGTCAGCCCCGAGGCCCTGCGCTACAAACCCCCGACTCAACTCACGGGTGAGTTTGACGCACCGCCAGCCCCGAGGAACAGCACCTGGGTACCCGACCTTCGGTACCCACCAAGCACCAGCCCAAGACGACACGCAAGAGGAGACTCACCCAGGAGGCCTCTCCCCCAACGCTCACCGATGTGCCAGTCATCCATGGCATCGTACCTTGGCACACCAACGTTCCCGGACTTCACACACGAGAACAGAGCACAGTACACAGAGCTACGAATGTGCTTAGAGACTATGCTGTCCGACGTACCAGATGAACCGTACAAGTATGCTATCCTACTCAAGCACCTGAAGGTGCCCAGAGCGCACAATATAGCGCTGGCATACTCCAGCTCTACTACCCCATACACCGCGGCTCTAGTAGCCCTCGACCAACGTTATGGACGCATATGGGACTACGTGATACAGGAGATAAGAGACATTGACCGTCTCCCCCCAGCCAGAGACAACAGAGCATTAGATGACCTGTCTATCAAGGTACAGTCCCTGGTAGGGATGCTGGGGGCGCAAAAGGAAAAGGGTATCTATGAACTGTACGCTAACTCTAATGTAGAGAGGATACTAGAGAAGCTCCCTCCCGCCCGACAAGAGCGCTTTCGGCGGCAGAGAGACCACCGCGACCCCAACGGTCCAGAGGCATCCCTCCTAGACCTATCTGAATTCCTCGCCAGGGAGGTCAGTAGCCTACGACTCGACACGTTCGTATGGAGTGGACCAAGCCCAAGACTCGGACCTCGGGGATCAACAGATAACCGCCGGTTGGTGACCGTTATGCACCAAGCCGAATCAGTACCACAGCACAGGAACCACAACACCCCCTCGACGAAAGAGGACCAGTGGAAGATTGAGTGCCAGTACTGTGAGGGAGAACATCGGCTGTACCAATGCGACACTTTCGGGAAGCTGACCACGGATGAGGTGAGTCAGTGGATCAAGGACCACCGCCGCTGCTTCCGCTGCGCGCACAGCCACCTAGCAGCGGAGTGCCGCTTGAAGAAGAAGTGCAGCAGGTGCAGTGGCACCCACTTGGAGGTCCTGCATGACATCAACAGGCGTCAGCCAGGACAACAGAGTGGGCCCGTCGCGGTAATGTACCATGCCGAGGCGGTGGCACCAGTACCGAAGAGCCACCAGACCGCTCCCTACTGTACCTACTGCGACGGCGGACACTGGCTGGCACAGTGCGCCGAATATAAGACACTGAACCCCGTTCAAGTTAACCAGTGGCGTGAGGCGGCCCAGGCGGGCGCCGCTTACCACGCAGGGGCGGCCCAGGCGGGCACCGCTTACCGCGCAGCACGGTGCGGAGCCCACCAGAAGATCCAAGGCAACCGACCAACAGGAGTGCTCCACATTGACCAGCATAGCGGGACCCCCCGAGTGCTCCTCAAAGTGGTCAGAGTGCTCCTGAGCTACGAGGACAAGGTCCTGGACACTTACGCCGTCCTGGACGATGGGTCTGAAAAGACTCTCCTCCTCGCTTCCGCAGCAGCCCAGTTGGGCCTGCGGGGTATCAAAGATACCATGACCATACGCACCATCAGAAGGGACCAGAAGACCATAAAAGGTGAAAAGGTCTCCTTCAAGATAGCAGCGGTGGACCAGCCCGAGAAGCAGTATAGTATAACCAACGTCTTCACCAGCCACGACATAGGCCTGTCTCAGTACACCTACCCCATCCCACAGCTGATGGCAAAGTATGTGCACCTACGTCAACTACCTATACCGCTTATCGACAGCGCCACACCGACCCTGCTCATCGGTTCCGACCACGCGGACCTCATTCTCCCAATTGAGGCGGCCCACATCGGACCCAAAGGATGCCCAGTCGCGGTTCAGACCCGACTGGGATGGACGCTCCAGGGCCCCCTCTACGGACTTGACAGTCAACCCACGTCTACACGCTGCCTACACACAAAGGCGAGCGACACCGGCCACTCCCTCGTACAGCAGAGGCTATTGACATTAAGCGAGAGGCCTGTGAGAGAACCGTGGGCACCAGAGGGAGTTCGGAACTCCACCCCCCTCAGCTGCGCTTCAGATGTAGCTGACCTCGAACCTAGCACCCCAAGCGACTCCTTGACGGGGCGGCCGGGACCGGCCCCTCCTCAGACGGGGTACAGAGCAAACAAGAGAAACAGACGGAGGAGGAGGAGGCACAGCCAAGCACAGATCAAAGCAGTCTCAGGCCCGCTTCCTCCTAAGCCCCCCTTCATCCCGTCCAGTCGTCATGACCATAGACCAGTCACTACCCCGAGCTGCGTGGCCGGCCGGCCGCGTAAACAAAGTGACCACTGGTGCCGACGGAAAGGTCAGAGCGGCAGAATTGCTCGTCCAAGGGCGGACCTACAACCGACCCGTGGCGAGGCTGATACATACTGGTAAGATGGGGGTCGATGGGGGTCGTTATTCCTGCTCCACCATGAATTTCAGGCCAGCACTTGTTGCAAAGAACCCGGACTCCCACAGCCTCCTCCCGTATCCCTCTCCCTCCCACCGTAAGCTTTTCAAACATGCTGTAACTGTGGGGGACACTATCATCTCTGTCAGGCCATCTACCTTCAGCTTGTCAAACACCTCCCCTAATACTCCTGGTTCCATCTTTATGTTACAATCTGAAATGATGATATGGTATTGTCAGTGTTACAGCGAGGGTGTGTAGGCTAGTCATTGAAATATTATATAAATTACAACTTTACGTTATTCATACCAAAGTTCATTCAAGTCAAGTCAAGTCAAGTCAAGAGTTTTAATTGTCACGGCATACAAGTATACAATTGAAAAAAGTAGTAGAACGCGCTCACCTCACTAGACTTGACACTGGGTGCTGTAACCTCTGATATCATACATAAAAAATAGGGAAACAATGTCCAGGCATGCAATGCAAGCCATTCTGAAGAAGGTGTGTTCACACCGAAACGTCATGATTACAGGCTGCCAATAAATTTGGAAAAACCTGGAGTGCGTGCCTGGACATTGTTTCCCTATTTTTTATACAAGTATACAATGAAATGCGGGTGGTCTTGCCCGCAACGATGTGCAATACAGTGTTACAACATATAATAGAATCCAATAAAAAACAACATTGTGCAATAAACAGGTAACAGGTAACATGGTGTGACATCTCGGTATCTGTACATAGTTATTTACAGAGCATATAGGACATGCTAGGTAGCTTTGGTAGTGTAATACACTGTTCTTGTTATTCTAATTTAAAGTGGCCTTTCCTTTTGGCCATAAGTGTGCGGCATGAGTGTGTGCCCGCTCAGGTTAAAGTGTTAAGTGGCTGCTAGTGTGTGAGCATGCACAGCGTGCGTGTCGTGTGTGTGTTCATGTGTGCTTGTGTGTGGATAGTTCAGTGTTCTGTGGCACTCAATGTTCATTGTTCAGGGCTCTGATGGCCTGGGGGAAGAAGCTGAGCCTAAGCCGCTCTGTCCTAGTAGCTGGGGTTCGCAGGCTCAGACCTCAGCAGCTGGAACAGGCTGTTATTGGGGTGGTGAGGGTCTTTCATTATCCTGCAGGCTCTGGATTTGCACCTCTTGTTGTATAGAACCTGCAGGGGAGGTAGTGCAATACCCGTGGTACGCTCGGCTGAGCGCACCACTCTCTGTAGGGCCTTCTTGTCTTGTGCCGTGCTGTTTCCATACCAGGCAGTGATGTTTCCGGTCAAGATGCTCTCTACAGCTCCGGAGTAGAAGGACTGGAGTATCTTCCCCGATACTCTGAACTTCCTTAACTGTCTCAGGTGGTAGAGGCGCTGTTTCGCCTTCTTTACTACTGTGTCTATGTGTGTTGACCATGTCAGATCCTCTGAGATGTGGACCCCCAGGTACTTAAAGCTGCTCACCCTGTCCACGGTAGCCCCGTTAATCATCAGTGGTGTGTGTGTCTCCTGCTGTCCTCTCCTATAATCCACGATCAGCTCCTTGGTTTTACCAATGTTCAGGAGCAGGCTGTTGTCCTGGCACCAGCGTTCCAGTACCTCAACCTCCTCCCGGTAGGCCTTCTCGTCGTTGTCCGAGATCAGCCCCACCACCACCGTGTCGTCTGCGAACTTCACTATGGAGTTGGAGCTGAACTTGGCCACACAGTCGTGTGTGTAGAGTGAGTACAGCAGGGGGCTTAGAACACAGCCCTGGGGGGACCCGATGCTCAGGGTGATGGTGTTGGAGGTCTGACCCCCCACCCTGACCGCCTGGGGTCTTTCACTCAGAAAGTCCAGTACCCAGGCGCTCAGGGCGGAGCTCAGACCCAGCTCGATCAGCTTGTCCACCAGTCTGGTGGGGACTATGGTGTTGAACGCTGAGCTGTAGTCAATGAACAACAGTCTCACATAGCCCCCCTTCTGACGGTCAAGGTGGGAGAGGGTGCTGTGCAGTACCTGGGAGACCGCGTCGTCAGTGGACCTGTTTGTCCTGTATGCAAATTGCATAGGGTCCATATCACTGGGGAGGGAGGCACAAATGTGGTCCTTGACCAGCCTCTCAAAACATTTCATGACCACAGAGGTGCCACCGGTCTGTAGTCATTTGGACATGTTGGGGAGGGTTTCTTCGGTACAGGGATGATGGTAGACATCTTGAAGCAGGCAGGGATCACCGACTCCGCCAGGGATTGATTAAATATGGCGGTGAACACAGGGGCTAGCTGGTTGGCACAGGACTTAAGGGGAGACACTACAGGTGAATAGGGTAAACAAATTAACTAATAGATATCACAATGAAACTTCCCCAGTTGATTACTTATATTAAGACAAGACTTTTTTGTATTACAAGTTTTCTGAAATTGTATGTTTAAATATGCAAATGAGGCATTATCTACTTAAATATGCACTAATTTGCATATAATTCCAGGACAGAAATCTGAACATTGGATAAAGCCATTTTCAAAATTATAGTTTCATTTTGTTGACATATTAGAGCCAAATGTTATTACAGAGGGGATTTTGGATATCTCTTTTTATCACTCCATAAATCAGAAAATACTCCATTCAGTAAATTTTTATGGTAAAATGCCATATTTCGCCATGTTTTTAGGAATAAAATGTGATATAAATCAGGGTATGAATGCGATATCAACAAACCCTTCTGTAAATACCTTCAGAACATAGATATGAATAGAACTGGAAGGTTTGGTGTATGTGAGTGCTACTGAAGTGGAGATTTCTGGCTCAGAGTATGAGGAAAAACTCTTAAAACTAATTTTTGGGAAAACGCCTTCAAAGTTCTGTATTAAAAAATGCCATACGTTTTTTTTTTAAACAGATATTTACAAACACAATATCTAATCAAACCATTAGTAATAGACAACCTAAACACATGCCTGATAACTGAATAATAATAATAATAATAATGATGTTATTGAACTGAACAGAACTACACACAGGCTACAAACAGTGTAGTACAGTGTAGTACCCCCTAATAGGCAAAACATATTTAAATAGATATCACTATGAAACTTTCCCAGTTTGTTATGTACATATAAACTAAGAAAAAATATATTGCAAGTTTTCTGACATTTATGTTTATATATGCAAATGAGGCACTTCCCCATTAAATATGTGCACATTTATGGATGCAATAAGGCAAAATGAAGTAAAATAAACAACTAAATGTGTGTTATTGACATTTTATTGTCACTAGTTTCATAGAAGACATGTTTAGGAAGCAAAATATAACAAAATATCAAAATCAACAAAAAAAGTATATTTGCCTATTCACCTGCAGTGTCTCGCCTTAAGTATGCGTCCTGTTATTCCATCTGGGCCAGCAGCCTTCCTGGTGTTCACCTGCATAAATGCTCTTCTCACACTGTGTACCGTCAATGAGAGAGCGTCCCCGCCCCCCCGCGGATGCCCCCCCCCCCCCCCCTCCACAGCAGCCGGCGCACCAGTGACGTCACTAGCCGTTGGGCTAGCAGTGCCACTGTTTGCACCAAACCGTGCGTAGAAGATGTTGAGCTGGTCCGCAAGGGAGGCGTCGTCGCTCCCCATTGAGGGGGCGCTGACTTTGTAGTCAGTTATAGCCCTCAGTCCCTGCCATAATCCTCTTGTGTCATTCTGTGCCATTTGTGCCTCCATCTTGTCGGCATATGTCCTCTTAGCAAGTTTGACAGCCTTGCGCAGAGTGTAGACTGTTGTCTTGTACTCTTCCATGTTTCCTGACTCTCTGCCCCGGTTATAAGCAGTGGTGCGAGAGTTCAGGGCTGCTCTGATAGTTCATTTGGGCACAATATGTGTGGTCATTGGCCACAGCATGAACATGTGCTGGAGGTTTTGGGCTGGTTCTCACAGCGGGACCCTTCCTCCTCTGGGGCTTCGGGCGATGCACAAATATGGTTGGAACAGCATCAGCCTTTTAGTTGGCCTTTTTGGTTTGCTGTGAATTGTTCTCCCTCAAAATGTGCCTGCAGAATCATTCCAGACTTTACCCCATAATTGTCAATCACAAATTCATTGTAGTCATGTACATATTACAGTAAAACACATTGAACCTGTTGTGGAATATTTTAAATGAGCCAAACAGTGAAACTGTAGAAATGCAGATGAGTCAAATTGTATCAAAAATAGAATAGTTTATTATCTGTTTCTATGGCCATAGAAAGATTATGCACAGTTTAAAATTTGACAAATTAAGATGACAAATTAATAACAGAAAGGTGAGATTATGGGTTTTGTCGTATCTGTCACAAGATTGATATGAAGACAACGAGAAAAAGAACAAGATGTGATTTACTTGGACATGTCATATCTAAGTCAAGCTGGCCTGACCTTTAAGTTGTTGTCTGAGCTGTAGCTATACTAGTTAAACTATATGAACTAGTCAACCTTTTTCTTCTCCTGTCTGTGTCCAAATGCTGCAAGCCAACCATGGTAAGATGTCGATCTATAAAAGTTAGATGTTATGATTAAGCAAGCAAAATATGTATACTAAAATACCAAGTTTCCCACACAGAAACTGGTGGGTGAACTCTAAACCCTCTAAAATATTGAAATCAAATCGAGTTTTATTGTCACATACACAATCATACACCTCTTGAAGCAGGATGCTTGCATGCTGTGGAATGGAAATGTTAGAGATGAGAAGAGATACAAGATGTGTGTTGTTGTAGAGTGCATGATCAACTCCATAACTCTCTATCTCCCTGTTTTGTTTTCTAGGATAAATTACCACTATAATGACGTGCGTGCGTGTGTCCAGTCTGAGGTGAGCAGCAGTCATGACAGAAAGGCCCTAGCACTACAAACAACAGGAGTGGAAGACTGGACCTCATACCTGGACATATTATAGTTAAAAATGTGTGGGATACAATTGCTTGCCTTGTATTTTTTTCGACTGTTCTTTCTTGGCTTAATTGAGTAGTTTCTGGCATGATTGATATTTAAATTAGATTAGATTCAACTTTATTGTAATTTGCACAGACTAAAAGTACTGAGACAACGAAATGCAGTTTAGCATCGAACCAGAAGTGCAAAAACAGGACTTAAGGGGAGACTCTACAGGTGAATAGGGTAAACAAATTAACTAATAGATATCACAATGAAACTTCCCCAGTTGATTACTTATATTAAGACAAGACTTTTTTGTATTACAAGTTTTCTGAAATTGTATGTTTAAATATGCAAATGAGGCATTATCTACTTAAATATGCACTAATTTGCATATAATTCCAGGACAGAAATCTGAACATTGGATAAAGCCATTTTCAAAATTATAGTTTCATTTTGTTGACATATTAGAGCCAAATGTTATTACAGAGGGGATTTTGGATATCTCTTTTTATCACTCCATAAATCAGAAAATACTCCATTCAGTAAATTTTTATGGTAAAATGCCATATTTCGCCATGTTTTTAGGAATAAAATGTGATATAAATCAGGGTATGAATGCGATATCAACAAACCCTTCTGTAAATACCTTCAGAACATAGATATGAATAGAACTGGAAGGTTTGGTGTATGTGAGTGCTACTGAAGTGGAGATTTCTGGCTCAGAGTATGAGGAAAAACTCTTAAAACTCATTTTTGGGAAAACGCCTTCAAAGTTCTGTATTAAAAAATGCCATACGTTTTTTTTTTTAAACAGATATTTACAAACACAATATCTAATCAAACCATTAGTAATAGACAACCTAAACACATGCCTGATAACTGAATAATAATAATAATAATGATGTTATTGAACTGAACAGAACTACACACAGGCTACAAACAGTGTAGTACAGTGTAGTACCCCCTAATAGGCAAAACATATTTAAATAGATATCACTATGAAACTTTCCCAGTTTGTTATGTACATATAAACTAAGAAAAAATATATTGCAAGTTTTCTGACATTTATGTTTATATATGCAAATGAGGCACTTCCCCGTTAAATATGTGCACATTTATGGATGCAATAAGGCAAAATGAAGTAAAATAAACAACTAAATGTGTGTTATTGACATTTTATTGTCACTAGTTTCATAGAAGACATGTTTAGGAAGCAAAATATAACAAAATATCAAAATCAACAAAAAAAGTATATTTGCCTATTCACCTGCAGTGTCTCGCCTTAAGTATGCGTCCTGTTATTCCATCTGGGCCAGCAGCCTTCCTGGTGTTCACCTGCATAAATGCTCTTCTCACACTGTGTACCGTCAATGAGAGAGCGTCCCCGCCCCCCCGCGGATGCCCCCCCCCCCCCCTCCACAGCAGCCGGCGCACCAGTGACGTCACTAGCCGTTGGGCTAGCAGTGCCACTGTTTGCACCAAACCGTGCGTAGAAGATGTTGAGCTGGTCCGCAAGGGAGGCGTCGTCGCTCCCCATTGAGGGGACGCTGACTTTGTAGTCAGTTATAGCCCTCAGTCCCTGCCATAATCCTCTTGTGTCATTCTGTGCCATTTGTGCCTCCATCTTGTCGGCATACGTCCTCTTAGCAAGTTTGACAGCCTTGCGCAGAGTGTAGACTGTTGTCTTGTACTCTTCCATGTTTCCTGACTCTCTGCCCCGGTTATAAGCAGTGGTGCGAGAGTTCAGGGCTGCTCTGATAGTTCATTTGGGCACAATATGTGTGGTCATTGGCCACAGCATGAACATGTGCTGGAGGTTTTGGGCTGGTTCTCACAGCGGGACCCTTCCTCCTCTGGGGCTTCGGGCGATGCACAAATATGGTTGGAACAGCATCAGCCTTTTAGTTGGCCTTTTTGGTTTGCTGTGAATTGTTCTCCCTCAAAATGTGCCTGCAGAATCATTCCAGACTTTACCCCATAATTGTCAATCACAAATTCATTGTAGTCATGTACATATTACAGTAAAACACATTGAACCTGTTGTGGAATATTTTAAATTAGCCAAACAGTGAAACTGTAGAAATTCAGATGAGTCAAATTGTATCAAAAATAGAATAGTTTATTATCTGTTTCTATGGCCATAGAAAGATTATGCACAGTTTAAAATTTGACAAATTAAGATGACAAATTAATAACAGAAAGGTGAGATTATGGGTTTTGTCGTATCTGTCACAAGATTGATATGAAGACAACGAGAAAAAGAACAAGATGTGATTTACTTGGACATGTCATATCTAAGTCAAGCTGGCCTGACCTTTAAGTTGTTGTCTGAGCTGTAGCTATACTAGTTAAACTATATGAACTAGTCAACCTTTTTCTTCTCCTGTCTGTGTCCAAATGCTGCAAGCCAACCATGGTAAGATGTCGATCTATAAAAGTTAGATGTTATGATTAAGCAAGCAAAATATGTATACTAAAATACCAAGTTTCCCACACAGAAACTGGTGGGTGAACTCTAAACCCTCTAAAATATTGAAATCAAATCGAGTTTTATTGTCACATACACAATCATACACCTCTTGAAGCAGGATGCTTGCATGCTGTGGAATGGAAATGTTAGAGATGAGAAGAGATACAAGATGTGTGTTGTTGTAGAGTGCATGATCAACTCCATAACTCTCTATCTCCCTGTTTTGTTTTCTAGGATAAATTACCACTATAATGACGTGCGTGCGTGTGTCCAGTCTGAGGTGAGATTTTTTTCGACTGTTCTTTCTTGGCTTAATTGAGTAGTTTCTGGCATGATTGATATTTAAATTAGATTAGATTCAACTTTATTGTAATTTGCACAGACTAAAAGTACTGAGACAACGAAATGCAGTTTAGCATCGAACCAGAAGTGCAAAAACGTACATATTATGTATAATATTTATAAATAGAATAAACAGTAAAGGTAGGTATGAATGTGCTAAGATACAGTATGACCATTAACAGAATTAACTGTATGAAAAGAGTGGTATGAATACACTAAGATATATACAGTGTGAACACTAGTAGTAACAGTATGGACAGTATGACATGTAGCATTTAAGTTAGTCATGGATGTATTAGAGCTCTTATAATACATCAATGGTTACAGTATGAAATGCAATGTAATAACAGGTTGAGGTATGATTCACTGCATTTCCATATTCACTTTGTGCATGTATATGTGAATGTCTTAACATAAGATAACATTAGGATGTGTGTGTATTTATGACTAGAAGCACAAGAAAAATATGAATGCATACATACTGTAAATGTTACAGTATGTAACGTTAGCCTATGCATTCATATTTTTCGTAACTTATCCTAGGTTATGGGACAGTCCCCACAGACAACAGGAAAAACTGATTAATGCTGTCACTCTGCCACCCCCCAGAAATGCTATTATATATATTGAATATAAAGTGTTGTCAACATAGTAACTGTAATGTGGGCTGATTAATAAAATTATGCTTGATTGTTTAACAACTGCCGTTAAATGGCTAATGTAAAGTAAAGATAAGATAAGATAAGATATTCCTTTATTGATCCCCTTGGGGAAATTCCAGAACAATAGTCATCAGTAGCTAGCATAGTAACGTTCGATATTGCCGCCAGCGCCTAGTGATATAAAGAAAGTATTATAAATGTAAATAATAAAGTAGCAGACAAATAAATGGTAGAACACAACAGTGATCAATGCACATTATGTATTCATATTTACCAGAAAATTGCTGTAAAAGACTAGTAGTAGTAGTCGCTGCTGCTCCTCTGTCTCGCTAAAAGCAGGTAGACAGCGCTGAGTGCAGATTTGTTTTGGAACTAAGCGAGCTACATGAACCACGTGATCGCGTGGCGGCGAGATCACAGAGTGTCGTAACTCTTATTATATGGCTCTGATCCCAGCCATCAAGCAAATCACCAGTTGGCCAATCAGATGCCCTCCTGTTTTAAAACCCATGTGGCACTTCCTGTTACCAGCCTTGCATTTCCCTTCCTTTTGTTTCTGGTTTTGCTGTTGGTTAAATGTTATGTGACTTTAGTTAGCCAACTCTGTACAAGTGTGTGTATGTGTGTTGGGAATTGGAGCAGGTAAGGGGCCCAACACATTTGGTGCTACACGTAGTGGTATTATCGTCTAGACACACTAGGTAAGGAGTGATGCCACTCATTGTATGTTTTGGACATATGTTTGGTTAAGTAGTGTAGGTAGTGAGCAGTAGGTTTTATTTGACCTTTGTGTTTATGTATAGGTAGACAAGATATTCCTTACTGAGTTAGTTGTGTTTTGTTTTACTTAGTTTATTCCTTTGGCATCATTCAAGCTCCTTTTCCCTTCACCCCCCCCCTTTTCCCCTTGGTTGTGTGTGTCTCAAATCCACCATTGTCATTGTCTATTAGTCTGTTTTGTTTGTATATATAAAAGGCACAATATATTACTTTCTTTCACCTAAACTTGTTGTGGGCATTGCTTTATTTATCATTTGGTTCATTTATCACAAATTACAACACAATCATCCTTTATGTTATGCACCCCTTCCCCTAGACATACTGGGGTTGTAACAATAACATAGTGCTGTAATTAAATGTTCTAATAAATATGCATGTTCAAGTTCAACAACGTGTGCTTTTATTTAGATATTCCGTAATACCACGTTGAAATTAAGCAATACATTAAGTGTGTTGTCGCCAAAACAAATCCTAAATAAAATGGGGTCGTGGTATAAAAAAGTTTGAGAACCACTGCTCTACCCAAAACCGATATCGGCATTAAAATGTGATATCGGAAAATATCGGTATCGGTTTTCAAATTTTTTTTTTTTTTTTTTTTATTTATTTCTATAGAAATGATGTCCGATATTATCGGCCTACCGATATTATCGGCCGATATCGGCATTAAAATGTGATATCGGTTGATATCGGTATCGGAAATTAAGAGTTGGACAATATCGGTATATCGGTATCGGTAAAAAAAGCCAATATCGAGCATCCCTAATATATATATATATATAGTTAGTTGGTGCATCAAACTTTAATTTAACTCTTTCAGGTGTCATATCACAAATGAGATTAGAATGTTTATACCTGGACAGTAAGCTGGACTGGAAGAAGAACACAGATTCTGTGTTCAAAAAAGCCCAGTCTCGGCTTTTTCATTTGAGAAAGCCTTCGACATCAGCAGGTCACTTCTTTATGTCTTCTATCAAGGTATCCTGGCTAGTGTCCTTAATGCTGTTCTCTGCTGAGGGGGGCAGCATCATGGTTTCTGACAAAAAACGTATAAATAAAATCATTAAAAAGGCTGGCTCAGTGATTGGCCTCCCTCCTGATTCCCTGGAGATCATCATAGCCAAGCGAACTAGAACCAAACTGAACACCATTTTATCCTTTGAAGGCCACCCACTGTTCAGTATTTTTAATGCTTTGCGAAGCTCATTCAGTGATAGGTTGTTGATGCCTCAATGCTTTACTGAGCGATTGAGAAGGTCCTTTGTTCCTGCTGCGGTTACATTTTTTTAACGAACACTGTTAGCACTGTGTCGAGAGGCTCTCCTACTGTGTTGTGTATCCTGTATTGTATCATGTAACTGTTTCTTTCATGTTTGTATATTTGTATTCGCTCTGGTGGCAAACCATGTTTCCCCTCTGGGATTAAAGGCCCACTTGCAGGTTAAACCCTACTCTTCAATTATGGGTAGTTTACATCATTGGTATCTATTTTCATTATTTATTTGTTTTCATTTGACGCCGGAAATTCCACTCAGAACGGGTTAAAAATGTCCACGCACGAATAACATGTATGGAGCCAATCAAAAAGCTTATCAGATGCTATCAGTGCCGTGACGTCACTGCAGGTAACTTTCCCCTACTTCTGATCCACTACAAGGAGTTTGACGAGTACAGAAAGCCATTTCCTTGATCCAAATGGACGCCTTACAAGACTCAAATGGGTTTAATCGTCGGAGAGACTTTGGTGGACCAGCTACAACTGCATTTTGGGTTGAAACAAGGTAGTTATAAGGTTTTTAATGTCGTAGAAAAATACCACCAATGTACCACTAGGCAGCCTGTTGTTCAGCCTGTTGTTCTGGCGCTTTTCCACTGCATGGTACCTACTCTACTCTACCCTACTCGCTTTAGGTACCTGGTACTTCGTTCCTTTTCCACTGCAGGTACTAAAATAAAGTACTCAGTTTGTCTCCGTGTGGGGAGGCGGGGCTGCTGGCGTACAGCTGAGAGCTCCATAGCTCTGTGAGAGCTCCAGCATAGCTATGTCCGTGAGCTAGGCGCCGCGTAAGCCAGAGTAAAACACAGTTTTCAATCAATCAATCAATAACAACATTAACGAGACTCTCGTTGTGTCTATTCTGCTAACGCTAACGTTACCTCTCATTGTGTCTATTCTACAAGCGTTAACGTTAGCTAGGCTGTCTATGCTAACGTTAATGTTAGCATTAGGCTAACAAGCTGTAACGTTACCAGTCGCGTCTATTTGCTAACGTTAGCATTAGGTAATAACCGGTTTAAAATGGATGGTGATTACCTCACGTTGTGTCTATTCTACTAGCATTAACGTTACTCATACAAACAATCAATAGCGAGTTATATTGATCACGCTATGTACGATAGCCATGCTAAAACGCTAGCACAACATTAGCACAACATAAGCTTAAGCCTTAACAAGTCAGCGATCTTTTTGCGAGACTAAACTCTCTGCTCGGTGGCAAATTGTGTTGATGTCGGTTTTGTTTAATCAATAAATGAGGCAGAATACACAGTGACTGTATCGTTTGTTTATTGAACTTGTGCCTGCTGCAACCATAATGAAATCCTATGAGAGACATTAAAGATGGCGGCTTTCTGTTTTCGTTCAGACCAGGTTCAGCCTCGAGATACTTAATGATACTTTGCACAATCGAAGCGGGCATGGCCACCTTCATTTCACTATGTCTTGTGTACTGTACTGTATGTGATGAATAAACCTCTTGAATCTTGAATCTCTACTCAAAGTTTACTCAAAGATGCCTTTATTGTTTTAACATATGCTTGGAAACATGCACCCAGCAGCACATGCATAAGCCTGGTCTCTTTTGAAAGATAACATTCTGAAGTTACTAATGCAAAAAAGGAAAATCACTTTTAGTGCTAATGAAATAGAGTAGCATATAGGTCTGAACTTGAGTTGAACGTGAACTTGTGTACTCACATTTTTCTGCAGTGGTTGCAATATCCCAAATTTAACCACATAACATGCACACATAACTGGTCTCTTTTGAAAGATAACATTCTGAAGTTTCGTACACAATAAAGAAAAATCACTTTTAGTGCTAATGAGTAACATAGGGCTGAACATGAGTTGAACTTGTGTACTCACGTTTTTGTGTAGTATAGTTGCAATATTCCAAAATAATATATATATTTTTTGTATAAGCTGGAAAACACTGCAAAACCATAGCCTGAAGGGACATGGGCCTGAAGGGACATTAACGTGTGTTGTCGGGCCTTATAAATACATTTGATTTTGATTTGATTATCAATAAGGTAGGATATCTGGAACACACAAACACACTATTTTTTGTTATGGTTTGTAACCGACCTCAAACGCAACGGCACAGACAGGAAGTTCAGAGTTAGCCAAATGTTAGGGCGTATTTATTTACAGAGTCAAAAGAAGGATAAGTACAATAATCAAACAAATAGGGAGACTGCCTTCGGCAGAGTCATCTGCCGCTCTGCAGAATCCTCCTGGTGATAGTGGTGGGGAATTGGCATGTGACGTTGTAGCGGCTCTGCAGATACTCCCAGCAGATAGTGGTGGGGAATTGGCATGTGACGTTGTAGCGGCTCTGCAGATACTCCCAGCTTTCGCTCAAGGTGGAAAACGGAGAGAGAGAGAGAGATATCAGAAATAGTCCAACGAAACACAGAGGCAGTGTGGTTCCCTCCTTCCTAGCTGGGTCCAGAACCAATTGACAGTGACGGTCTTCAGTGTTCCCCACAACACACAATTTAGAATAATCCAGAACCAATTGATAGTGACAGTCTTCAGTGTTTCTTCAATACACACAATCAGAATAATCCAGAACCAAACGATAGTGACAGTCTTCAGTGTTTCTTCAATACACACAATCAGAATAATCCAGAGGGGTTTGGTTCCACTCACCCAAGCGCAACGCGTAAAGCGGGCAAAACGAGGCGCAGCTCCAAACGGGGAACAAGGTTCTCAACAGCGGTTCTCCACAGAAAGGTCCTGGAGAGAAAGTAGACCAGGAACAGCAACGGGGAAAAAACAGGCAAATGCAGTTGTATTCCAGAACGACCCGACATCGATAGAAAGAAGGTCCAGGTATATAAAGCCCTCTGGGGCGCTGATTAGCACACACATCAGGTGCGTGATGGTAATTGATACTTAAACCTAGAAGTGTGCATTAGGCAACGGACCAATCATCACAGCACCCCAAGAAGCGTGTGGCGGGGAAAGAACCAATCCTCACAGTACCCCCCCCTCCACGGGAGCCACCCGGCGACCCACTCGGCCCCGGCCTGCCCGGATGGGACCGAAGGAAGCCGGCGATCACGGGCACTGGAGAGGGGGACAGAGACAGAGGCCCGGAGAGGGGGAATGGAGACGGGGACAGAGGACCGGTGAGGGAGGCTGGAGACGGGGACAGGGACCCGGTGAGGGGGGCCGGAGAAAGGGACAGGGAACCGGCGAGGGAGGCCGGAGACGGAGACAGAGGCCCGGAGAGGGGGCTAGAGACAGGGACACCAGGGGAACCCCGGGGCGAAGGACTGGACGCCGCCTGAAGACACTGGGCATGACAGGAGGGGCTCCACCCCCTGATGGTGCCGGAGGACCAGGCGATGTGGGGCTCATGCAGCGCGAGCCAAGGCCTGCCCAGGACTACAGGGACAAGAGGAGAGCTGGTGATGAAAAACTGGAGTCTCTCAACGTGGTTACCAGCAATGGTGAGAAGGACTGGACAGGTGCGTTGAGTGATGTCAGCCAGGCGGCGATGATCCAGCGCGAAGACCTCCAAGGGCCTCTCGAGGTCCTCAAGTGGAATGTTGGCCCGGGTGGCAAACTCAACGTCCAGGAAACTCCCATCAGCACCAGAGTCAATGAGTGCACCCACCGTCGCCCGCTGGTCCGCCCAGGCTAGGGTGACGTTCGTCAGACGGTTAGGTGGTGCACGGGTGCACGGGTGCACGGGTGCACGGGTGGGGGAACAGGAAAAACGGCTCACCAGGATCTCCCGGGGTCCTAACTAACGTTCTATTTCATTCTGGCCTCCGCTCAGCGTCAGTCTGCACTGACTTCACTTCGTGCACATGCTCTGAATAAAAAATTCCACAATGTACCTTTACATACCAACATTCGTCTGGCCACACCCCTATCCGCTTACCTTCATAAGCAGGTGTGTGGTCACCTACTCGCCTTCTTCCCTTCTTCACTTTCACCACAAGGAAGTGCCTTCGGTAGATACCCACACTTGACGAGGTTGTTTAGTTGAAGAAAGTTGATACGTGTTTAAATTTTTTTCTTGCTTTTTTCATCTCTCATATATTTAAAAAGAAAAAAGCTAAGTCATAATGTTTACCTCGGAGGGTCGCGCTCGCAACGTCACCCTTCACCAGCGGTTCTCCATTGCCGCCTCTGTCGTACGTCCTGGAGCAGGGTTGAGGCTTCTCTCGTGGTCGGCAGCCACGCCCGGTAGGCGTCCGATGGATAGTTTGCCTCTCCAAGGAGCTGGTGCACCAGTGCCGTCTCCTGTGCGATGGCCTGGTTCCGGCTCTGGTTCCTCCGCTTCCGGGGAGTCGTCCGCTGTTGGGCGGCCGGCGCCTTTGGTTGCGGGGGATTTGAGACGCAAACATTTTGCGTCAGCTCGCTCCCGTCGCAAGATGGTAGCTTGTAGACGCGAACGGCCTGGCTTTGGTGAGTTGCTGGAGCCGGATGAGGATGCGTCTGATTCTACATGGCCGATGGAAACAGAGGACTACATGATAGAAGTGGACGGGTTCTTGTTCGAAGGCCCGGTGGAGACATGTCTCCCGCCCCCGTCCAGGTAACACTGGAGGGGGGTGAGATGTCTCCTTGGGGTTCCTCGTCCGCAGATGTTGGGTTAGAACCTCCGACTCGGCGGCGGGATACCCTGCTATCAGCCACATCAGAATGTGGCTCCTTAACCAGTAGTCTGCTGCATGTGAGGGACGCAGGCTCGGTGGGGGAAAGTATGCAGGGGGAACTGCGTGCTTTGTTCCCCGAGCTCATGGCGGCGGCGGCAGTCGCAAACGGCGTGCCGCTGCCGCAGCCACTGCCTGTTCCTGTCCCTGACGATCTCATAGGTCATCTATGGCAACGTCGCCCGGTGAGAGGGGTGGATGTTGTCTGCCCATTTTTCCCCTCAATGGAGGCCTACGTCCGTCAGGGACAGGTGGTCTCCCACATCATGGGCCTTACTCCCGCCTACGTGCAAGTCACGCGGGTGGTGGGTTTGGTAGAAGGCATGAAGGAGGGCGTGCCACGGCTTGATAGGCCGATGGCGGCGCTCCTTTGTCCTGAGGTGGTGTGGGAGCCGTTACGGAAGCCGGTTCCCCAAGGGAAATCGGCGAGGCGGTTGGCGTTTTGGAGTGACCAGTCATTTATCTCCGGGACGCAATCTCTAGCTGCCACTTCCAACATCGCGCAGCTGGCGAGATTCATGTCCGGGATACTGATGGGCGGCACGGAGCTGACTGATTTACAACATGATCAGCTCGCCCAGGCGGCAGGAGCCATCCTGCATCTGATTCAGCCGCAGGCTATAGCCGCTGGGAAAGTGCGTGCCCTGGCCACTCTAATCCAGCGCCACCTTTGGCTGGAGCAGGCGCGTGTGCCGGAGAAGAAGAGGATTCCACTTCTGACGGCACCCCTCTCCGATGCTGGACTATTCGGGTCGGCACTGCAGCTGATGACCTCAACCTGCAGGGAGATGCAGGAGGAGCGCTCCGTGCTCCAGCCTCATTTCCCCCCGCCCGATGTAGCCGGTGGAGTCAGACGGCCGCCGCGTCGTCGAGGTTCCTCCGCCGTGGCCGCCGTTGCTACCACCGCCACTGCTGGACCTTCGGCGAAGAAGGCCAGGAGGAGAGAGGGCGCCTCCGCCACTGCAGCCGGCCCATCTACGCCCGGAGGTGACGGTAGGGATCGTCGTGACCAGCCGCCGATCGTTTACCGTCCCTCCGGGGCTCCACGGGGTGGAAAATCCCGAGCGGCTCGTGGCAGGCGTCGCTAAAAATAATGACTTTTTCCCTCTGTGGTCCCCCCCTGTTCCCTTCCCGGCCCGAATATGATTTTTGTTGAAAAATAAAGAGTCCCTCCTAAGCAACTGTGTGTTTATTCACCAAACATATGATGGGGATGCGATGTGTGAATCTTTCGCTAGTATGGGTTTGATAGGAGGGCTAGACGTTACATTCATGTTAGAGCTTAAGCAAGGCCTGCGGCCTACACTCGGTTGAAAAAGGCTTTTTTTCTGCCTCGACCTGAATCTTCACATAAAGGCAGAGGTTAGTTGTGTGCTCTGTTGCTTACACAGTGATATTGAGCTGCAAAACTATTGTGTTGGTTGCAGTAATGCTCGTATGAAAACGTACCGCGGCTCAGCCGCTTCTCTCTCTATCAGATTTTCTGTGTCTTGCAACATAGATACGGGTGTCGGGTTCACACATACACAACTTGGCCTTGCTATAAACCCTGTTCACAGATGTGTCTGTGGCTAGCGTGCATTGAAGTAGCTTGCGCTGTTCATTGACATTGCTACTGAAGGTATCATATGGCTGTTGTTGTTTTTGGACTTTCTTTTCATTCGGTCAGGGCCAAGCTGTTAGGCAGCTTGGCACGGGGGGGGGGGGGGGTTTCCAAGACTCCGCACCTATCACAGGCGGTTGAGTCTTGGGTTTCCCCCCGTCATATCAAACGTCACTAGGCACGTTTCTATTGGACGACGGCTTCCGTGAGTTTAGACCCGTATGTAGGGTCTGTTGTTGTCAAGTTGTCGGGGTAGAGCGTAAGAACTTACTGTTCTACTATGCTCGATATACGTGTAACTTGAGTCTGTTGGTCATGTGACTCAATGTTACCGTGACTTTTCAATCTATGGCTCACGTGGGAAGTCTCTCTGAGGAGTCCCGTCTCTCCTCTATGGTGAGGGTGGCGGGATGTAAAAATGTAAAAAAGAAAAATTACCCTCGGCTGCGTCACGTGGGATTCATGTCAGTCGGTGTTTCTTTCTTTTTTAATAAAAAAGAGTGGAGAATATGAAGCACGACAAACTTCTTGTCGTTCTCCCAGGCGACTTGAAGGAACAATGTGGGGTCTGGTTAGACTATCCATTGATGTGTTTGGGTCCTGACGCATACATAGTGCTGGCTCTGGGTGTTTCTGTTAAGAATCATGTGGGAGGCTGATGCCTTGGTTGCTCGTTATTAAAACAGCGTTTTTATAGGGCAACTGAGATGGGGGATTTTTTCCTCTTCCGAGAGCCTGTTATTGGGTCTCGAAGGGATTCTCGTTCATATCTGGGGGATGTTAACGGAATAGATCAGAACATAGGTAGAGGGGTCTCACGCCCTTGGGGTGGGCCACTGAACGCGGTATAAATAGGACCGTCTGGGTGGTGCCCTCTTTTCATGTTTTAGATCAACACGCATACCTACCCCCTCTCCTGGAGTGGGCATGTCGGCGTGGTTAGGGCACGGGACTGGTTCTGGTCGCGCTGGTCCAGGTCAGTTAAACCCGTTGTCCGCCGGGGATGCAGATCTGCTGTTCTGGTACCCTGAGGGACTTGTGCTTTTTTCGGGGGAAAAAATGCCGGGTCGGCCCGGGTGTCACAGGGTTAGGCGTTATGGAGACCCTTTGTTGGGTACACGTTGTACCTGGCACTATTATAAGGGGCTGGTTCTCCTTTCTTTCGCTCCTCTCTCACGCATGGCGAAGAGGGGGCTGTTGGGGTGGTCTTCTGGACCTCCTCTGGTAACCCTGTGTGCTTCCCGAGCTGCCGGGCCCGGTCCGAAGTAATGTTTCGTTGAAACCGTAGGCCTGGGATAACCCTTTTTTCTTGAGGGGTTATAGGAACAACCACCGTATGTGGTACCAAGAGGGTGGTTGATTCCCTGGTGTGTTGGAGCAGAGTCAACTCCCGGGTTACCCGGTTGAGTGTGCCCCTGCACGTTCATGACGTCTGCCAATCGTGTCTGCCTTCTCTGCCTCGACCCCTTTGGGTGGGTTTTTTTTGATGGAGGCTTTGTCATGGTGTGCAACAATGCCAGCATACGCCCCTTCCGCCGGGGGGGCTGTTTTCAGTTGACCCCTTTGGCGCCTGTCTCGTCCGCAGTGCTCCAGGCTCGGGTCTACAGCCTGCTGCCTGGTTTCCCCGGTGCGCTGCCTGCTTCCGTTGGTTAACCTTTTGAATGCTTTACGGCCATGCTGACTGCCTGTGTTGCAGGGTCAGTGTGCCAGGCGGTGTACTAATGGGGGGAAAGGGCCCGCTCTTGGAGGGGCCCTGTCCGAATATGCTGGCGATGTGGGGGGCGGTGTCACTAAGTGACCGCCTGGTGGGGTCTTGATGCCTGGCGTCATTGACCTCTCCGGGCCCCCTTTTTCCAGGGGATCCAGTCCCTTCAGTGGGTCTGGGTCTTCCTTCGCGCTCCGCTGCTACGGCCTTGCCACGGGGTTGAGTTTGCTCTTGACCCCGTGATTTTGGGGGCAGTAACGAGGGTTGTTCCTTTCGTTCGTTCCCTGGTGGCATGCGGGTTGTGCGTGTGCGTAGTCGTGGGGTCAAGCCACGTTCTGCTCACCCTGTGCGTTGAGTTGCTCGAGTTCCTCTTCGCACGGTCGGATCCGTCTCCCTCCCGTCCTCCAATAGGGAGGGTATCCCTTAGGGCTGGGCGATATGGCCTAAATATGATATCACGATATTTTCTGACCTTTCGGCGATACACGATACGCATCACGATGTTTTTCTTTTTTTCCCCAAAATTCATTATGAGGCTTACCAAGACAGTATTTGAGTTTGCAAGCTAACATTAAAGACAAAATAAAATACCCATGCATTTAGCATTTTTATATTATATATTAGATTTAGATTATTGGATTATTAGATTATATATTGCATATATTTAGCAATGAGATATTATATGATTTAGATATGAAATATGATGAATTGAAAATGGGGGACCCTGATGTAAACAAGACGAAAGTCTTTCTCTGGTCTGCATCCTCCAGTCCGCTGTTGACTGTTGTTGTATTGAGCTGTACTGTATTGTACCCATGCTGCAATCTTTTAATAACGTTCTCATTCATTCAGTCGGCAAACAGAATCATTTTGATTGACAGTCGTGTCTGCCAATTACGTCACATCGCTTGCACCCGCCCTGCTGTTCTTAGCACCAATCGGAAAGCGCGTATTTATTTTTTACTTCCGCCATGGAGAGCTCAATGACAATAACAATGGCAGCTCGCCGCGTCCGACGTTTAGCTTTTAGCTCCGCAGAAGGACTAAACGACTGGAGGCATAATGATTTTACTGAAACGGATGTTATAATAAAAGCCTTTCCATACATCTGTCTGATTGAAAACTTTATTAACAGACCGCAGAATGGGCACAACTGAGTCAGCACGGGCTGAGATATGAACGAGCTTGCTATATCTAGGTCGACCTCGGTCGGCACTATGTAAATACGCTGATGTTATTGAAAGTGTAACTATATAGAGACCTCTGAACAGGTCCTGCATTATTATTATTATAACGTTAATGCCACAACGAATGCCTTTGTTATCATAAGTAGTCACCTTTGATGCAGTAGTGTGTGTGTGGGGCGGCGCTGTTCAAAAGTGTCAACGTGTGGACCAGATTGACGCGACACAAGCCTCTTGGGCAAAACATCACGATATCCACGATACGTTTAAAAAGTGTATCGTTAATGAACTGTACCCGATATTTATATAATATCGTCATATCGCCCAGCCCTAGTATCCCTCCATTAGGGAGGGTCGGGGGGCTCGGTCCTCCCCGGTCTGATGGTTGTGGGGGGTCTCAGCAGGGTACATTTGTCGAGCTTCTGGCTTCCGCTCAGCTCCTCTTGTGCAGACTGACGCTGAGCGGAGGCCAGAATGAAATAGAACGTAAGGTTATGTATATAACCAAGTTCTATGAATTCTGGTGATGCTCAGCGTCAGGACGCCGCTGCGGCCCTTGATCTCGCCTTGTGGTGAAAGTTTGCGAGTAGGTGACCACACACCTGCTTATGAAGGTAAGCGGATATGGGTGTGGCCAGACGAATGTTGGTATGTAAAGGTACATTGTGGAATTTTTTATTCAGTGCACGTGCACGAAGTGAAGTCAGTGCAGACTGACGCTGAGCGTCACCAGAATTCATAGAACTTGGTTATATACATAACCTTACGTTAACGTTACAAGCTCAAACACCTTATAACTACTGTCGTCTCCATAAGTTTCCTGGCAGAATACTTTGTTTGCGAGGACAAAGGTATACAAAGAGGAGAGAACCATTTTAAATCGGGGCATGTTAGGAGTTTCGGGAATGCTGGCTAGCTAACTTAGCTACTAACGTTATATACACAATATGTACAACGACACAATAATTTACATGAGTATTTACAAATATGGTAAAGTGGTTGTGGCTTTTACAAATAGTGGTCTTTAGAGATAAATGGCTATGATCACGGAGCAATAGTGTTAGGTGAAACAGATACTAGCTCCTCGGCTAGCCTAGTAGTAACCAGAAGGCTCTTTGCTTCCTGCCACTACCTGCCTGTGATTCTCAGAGCCCCTGCTGCCCTGTACCTGCTGTGACGTCATCATTAAGATGACACACGCACGTTATGAACCATGGATTAAAATATCCATGTGCGTGGTGGTTGTGGTTGGGCGGACAAAATGTTTGATAAAAACGCTAAAACTGGGTCAATTTCGATAATTCCCCCCCCCCCCCCCCCCCCCCTCTTCATGAAAGTCACTGTTGGCCTAGTCACAATAATAATAGTGGGGGTCGCGGCTCTCTGACACCGTTATTTTTGGGGTCGCAGCCTGAAAACTTTGGGAACCCCTGTACTAGACCATGGACCCCACGTTGATATGTACTAGTGGTTCCCAACCTTTTTTCAGTACTGTACCCCCAAAGCATTTCAAGCCAACATAAATTACCCCCTACTACGCAATCAATCGTGGTGATCCCCAGGATATATAATTAATAGTCTATATATTGTGGCAGACCGGCTGTGTGTGTGTGTGTGTGTGTGTGTGTGTGTGTGTGTGTGTGTGTGTGTGTGTGTGTGTGTGTGTGTGTGTGTGTGTGTGTGTGTGTGTGTGTGTGTGTGTGTGTGTGTGTGTGTGTGTGTGTGTGTGTGTGTGTGTGTATGACCTGGATAAAGTCACATGGTCACACAGGTTGGCAGTTTATTGAAGTAAAGCTTTAGTTCTGAGACACCATTCACCATGGATAGCCACCAGCCACCATGAGGGCACAGAGCAGTGTATAGTCAAATCGGCACGTACTGTACATTAAAATGTATTCTTATCGAGCATAGTTGCTGTGAGAATTATAGCAGCAGGCAAGATTAGCTCTTCGGCTATGGTAAATGGCTTTTAGCAACGAGTAGCGACACGGCATAAGATGCCTTCAAGGCCTTGGTTGAGACCGATGTCGCTTTCTTTAGTTTTTCTTGGCTTCCTTTAAATTCAGCCAGCTTTTGGTGGAAAAACTCTGCAGGCTTACCCACACAGGAGGGATGTTTAGTACTGAGGTGCCGATGTAAATGTGATGGTTTCATGCTATTATTAGAAAGCACGTAGACTACTGTAGTTGTGACAGTAAACCCGGAGAGCACATAATGTTCACCAAACTGCTGATTCTTCACCTTCTCGGTTTTCTTTTTCTTGAGAACAGGTTCTCCTGATTCAGCAGTATCACCTGTGCTGTTGTTTATGGATGAACCAGCTCGACTCAGCCATTGATCCAGATCTCAATAAACACCAGCGCATTCACTTGATAGGATGTTGTTTTGCTAGCTAGCAAGAAAACCAGCGCGCCACTACAATGATGATGATGATGATGATGTAACACCTGACAGTCCGGCGGGAAGCTGAACGCCGCGCCAATAATAATATATAGCCAGCAAATGATTACTTGATTTGAATGTCCCCAATTTTGAAAGGAAACATTCTGAATTGAGTGTTTTTTTTCTTTTTTTTTTTTTTAAAGGGGACATGCATTATAAATGGCTTTTTTCTGTGTTTAGCATGGTTTTATAGTAATAGGGGTTAGTATCAATGGGTCTGTGTCTCTAATTACCATATTGACTCGTCAGTCTAGTCTCGAGTTCACGAGATCTTCCCTCACTCAACTAAGCTGTTCTGATTTGACGGTATTGCTGACGTGAATAGGGTACTGATTTGCATAACTAACGCCCCCTCTATGGTTGACAGCGACAGCAGAGCGAGTGGAAATATCTTCACTTCCTCAAACAGAGCGAGGCAGAGAGCGCATAGTGTAACCCGACACTTCCTCAAATGGGGTTTTGACTGTGAGCAGGGAGCGGACGAGCGAGAGAGAGGGAGAGATAGAGAGGGAGAGAGAGAGAGACCCGTCTTCTCTCACACACACACAGCGTTTACACAGTGATCCGTGCCTCCGTGTGTCCCTCTCTCCCTCTCTCCCTCTCTCCCTCTCTATCTCTCTCTCTCCCTCACAGTCGAGCACCAGCATATCACTGTAATATCTTTGTGCATGCTCCCACACACACGCCCGTATTCCGATCCGTATAATAATAGTCACAGGGGTATATATTGTCATTTGAAACAAGTTACCAACATTGTCCCGTGGGATTATGCCCCCCCCCCCCCCCCCCCCCCGCGGCAAAATTAATTAGTATCCCCTCAGTCTCTCTCTATCTCTCTCTGTGCCAGTCGCAGACTGTGTGGATGACTGTCACTCAAAGTGCTTATGGGCGGAGCCAGGCCAACAAAGTGAGAAAAATTTGGCTTTTGAGTACTTGATTAGAAATATAAAACAATGAATTTCTTTGAATAAAAGCTTACAGATGTGTTCAATAGACTCACAGGAATTGTGTAAAGTTGTAAAGTTGCCCAAATAGTGCTAGGAATAGCAATGCATGTCCCCTTTAAGTTAAGTTAAGTTTTTAAGTTTTTTTTACTTCCATTTGAATTATCTTGCAAACAGAGGCCTCTTACAGGTTCCAGCTGATAGGTATGACCTGGAAAACATAATGGGTCCATAGCCTAAAGCTTTATATAGTACAGTTCCAAAGTTGATAACAATACCACAGAGAATGAGTGTTTTACACAACTTTTTCTAATAGTATGTCTATGCGTTTTTCCAAAGTGGCCACTTGGAGACCCTATGTCTCCAAACACTATAACTCTTGAACGCTTCAACGTACAGTCAAAATCTTGGGCTCTAATGAAAGGTTACACATAGAGCTTTCATGTTTGGTCCCATATACTGTATGTCAATCTTGCATAGAAATAGTGTCTCTGGCTACAGCTAGCATGCAGAGGAGGAATCTGCGATGTTTTGTGTGGTGGGGGATTCCATTATATAAGAGGGTATAATGGAACTCAAGGCTACTGTCAATGTATGGACTGGTGCTTTCATACACTTCGACATCTCCCTTCACCCCTCCATCACTATCCAACAAAAAACTAAATGGGTCTTTGTGTGTACTGGATAATGTGTGTGTGTGTGTGTGTGTGTGTGTGTGTGTGTGTGTGTGTGTGTGTGTGTGTGTGTGTGTGTGTGTGTGTGTGTGTGTGTGTGTGTGTGTGTGTGTGTGTGTGTGTGTGTGTGTGTGTGTGTGTGTGTGTGTGTGTGTGTGTGTGTGTGTGTGTGTGTGTGTGTTTCCATCTGAGAGTATGTTTATGGGGTATTCATACCAGCGCAATTATACGGGCTCGTCTGTGATCATGGGAACGCAAGCATGTATATACGTTAGGGCTGTATGTTCTATATCTATATCTGTATATATTAGGGCTGACCTTGACTAGTCAAATAGTCGACTAATCGATCGAAAGGAGCCGTAGTCGATTGCCAACCTCTTAGTCGAATGAAAAGAAAAAGAAAAAATTTGAATATTATATTTAAATTGTTTTGGGATCATTCTTTCCAAAAGCAAAGAGGCGTAGAAGCGTGCATGGCTAACGCTTATGGCGCGCATACCAGCAGGGCTAACTGCCTAAGAAAACGGGCACAGAGGCACTGAAAGAGGATTTCACCCGTCTAATGAACACACTAGACAAATATAAAGATGTATCTATCAGTGGACCAATTGCATGCTTTCGCAGAGGACAAGAAGCCTTCAGTCAAGTCCTTCAGACATTAAGCACTCCCCACAGCCCAAATGGAATGGTAAAAAAATATATATCTATATTTATAATTTATTATATATTTATTTTTTTGCATTCAGGGGGGGTAGTCGACTATTAAATTTCGGCCAATCAAAGTCGACTATACAAATCCTTAGTCGGGGACAGGCCTAATACGTAGACTTGAGCAGTGATTATGTACTTGCACGGCAATGTATGCATTGTGCATTCACATTCAGTAAGCAGCGCATTGCCACACACACAGACCCACACACCCACAGCACAGCTGTACAAACAGAAATGTCCGCCATCGCCTGCAAAAACCACTGTATGCATTCAGGGGAGGCCTCCGCTGCGCTCCACTGCCCCCGTGGACAGAGCTATTCTGGGGTGACATGGTGACAGTCAGGGTGGCGGTGGCGGGTGGGGGGTAGTGTAGTGGTAATTATGGTGGAGTGTCGCTCACCCTTCCAGGCAGTGACAGGCCTCTCGGTGCCCACCCGGGGAGCTCCATGCCTGGGTATCTCAGAGCGCCACCCCCCCCCCCCCCCCCCCTCTCTCTCTCTCTCTCTCTCTCTCTCTCTCTCTCTCTCTCTCTCTCTCTCTCTCTCTCTCTCTCTCTCTCTCTCTCTCTCTCTCTCTCTCTCTCTCTCTCTCTCTCTCTCTTTTCAGCAGCCTCTGCAACCAGTCAGCCATCCATCCCCAGCTACTAGGAGCCTTTAGGCTGCAGCTAACATGCAGTGTGTGGTGGTGTTGTTACTGTCACACACACCGCTACCCAGATGCTAAGGTTCAGCAAGACGCGCGAGTGAAGTACACACAGCAGTCCACTACAGGACAGCATGTCAAGATAAACATGAATGGTGCGTGAAAAGGACATGCGGGTATGAAGGTGTAGTTAAGGTGCACTACCAGCAGGGGGCGTTAACCCCAAAACAACAACAAAATAAGAACTTCTTGAACCAGCGGTCTCTGCAGTTGGAGGCATTAACCACTACACTAAGGGTGTGTGTCAACATAGCGGTTTTCTTCTAGAGATGTTCCGATACCATTTTTTCCTTTCCGATACCGATTCCGATACCTGAGCTTTGGGTATCAGCCGATACCAAGTACAGTTAGTTTCTCCTCCCTATTTTTTTATCCACTTTTTTCAATTATTCTCCCATCCCAATTTAGCCGTGCCAATTCTCCCCTCCCCTGTCTTGAACATTGCTCGCATATGCCCCCCACTGGTCGGCTGTAGGGAGGATAGAAGCCTTGCATCACATGTCCCCTACGACGATACATGTGGAGGCAGCCTGTCACATCTTTTCACCTGCCAGCGCGGACTCTCATTTGGCGAGGTGGTACGTGTGGTAGGCTCACACTACCCCCACTATTTTCATGTCTCTGCTGAGCAGGGATACCCCAACCGACCTGTAGGAGTCGCTGTCCACAACGTCCAGATTACCACCCATCGACTTCCACCCGCTAACTCTGCCAATTGAGTTAGTATGACGGTCGGCCCAAGCCGGAGGCAACGCAGACAGCCGGAGTCGAACCTGGTGTCTCTTGCGTTGGTGACGAGCACAATGTCTGCTGCGCCACCCAGCCGCCATTCTCCTCCCTATTGTTAGCATGTAGCAACAATCTTGAATTTGAAATTAGTTTCAAAATGGTTGCACTGTGGTGAAAATAAAAAAGTACAGTAGATTTCATTATCTGTTATTATGCACGCCTGGTGATACTAAATCCAAATTGAACTCGGGCATTTGAAAGATAATATATGTATATAATATATAAATGTGCGAATTGGCTATAATACGGTCATTTATAGGCCTCATATTCTATAATGATATTTCAAATTGCATGGGTCCGGATGGCATAATTCAGTACTGTATCTACAAAACCTTCTGTTTAATCATCTTACCTTTATTAATTTCCTTCGATTTTTTGTACACGTGATCTCAAGAAGGTACTGAACGAGTTTCCATGTCTGGTCATTATTAGCATGGTGTTATTCACTGTCAAAGATGCAAAGAAAAATCATAATTCATATTCTCCTTTGTTTCATCACAATTTAAGCAAGCCTAGTAATATACACAATATTTCTGACACTGGGAATACATTCACTGAGGTCCCTAGATACCAAGAATATGCAATATTCTTTTTTTTTTATCATTTCTTTCCAAACTGAGACAGTGCCAATGTTCACGTTGACAGCCAAAGACGCAGCACACAAGTCAGTGCCTTTTTTTAAACTGATCGCTGCACAGTTAAAACTCTTAAAGGGGAACTATCTTATAAATGGCCTTTTTCAGTGTTTAGCATTGTTTCCTAGCTATGTGGACTTATATTAATATGATCTATGTCTCTAATTATCATATTGGCGCATTCTTCCAATTCTCCTCTCACAATATTCACCCTCACTGAACTGAGTCATCTGAAAATGTGATGATTTGTGATGTCAGAAAGACACCGCTGCATGATAATGTTCAGGTGAGTCAGTAACTTACCATTGTGGTTGGAGCCCAGCCTCAAAACGGCTTAGGATCTTGAGGTAGAAAAATGCTGTTTTTGAGGACTTGATTAGAAATACAAAACAATGAATAAAAAAAAATTAAAAATTACAGAGGTGTTCCATAAACTCACAGGAATTGTGTAAAAGTGCCCAAATAGTGAAAGAAATTGTAAAATAGTTCCCCTTTAACTCATTGACCGCCAATTTCAGTCGAAAATCGCTTCCTGTTGAATACGGGGGTCAGCACAACTCAGATGCAATGCTGAGCCTCTCGCTTCCGGTATACGGAGCTGTTGAATCTCTTGGCACACGGCCCTTCATGTCCTTATAAGGAGCTGGAGGGGCGTTTCTGTATGCAAATTCAGGTGTACAAGAACGTGCTTTCAGTTCAACTCATTCTCTGCCACGCTGGGAACGGGATATGACTATGTGCTGCCAACACATTAAACCTATGGAGTCGCTCACCTTGTTTGCAGGGCTATAACTATATATATATTAGGGATGCTCGATATTGGCTTTTTTACCAATACCGATATACCGATATTGTCCAACTCTTAATTTCCGATACCGATATCAACCGATACCGATATATGCAGGGTCGTCCCCCCCCCCCCCCCATATCTCTTGTTGTGGAATTAACACAACATTATGCATACTTTTGACATTAAAAAAAATCAGAATTTGTTTTTACTTGCTTGCCTGGGTAAATAAAGGTTATAGAAATGTAAAAAAAAGAAAAAAAAGAAAAATAAAAATTTAAACCGATACTATATTTTTCCGATATCACATTTTAAAGCCGATATCGGCCTTAAATATATATATATATTATAGCTATGGATGCAATAATATGGCCCATTTGGCATCGAGTATCTATCGTTCAAGATGTGAAAAAGAAATAATTTGTCCATCCATACATTCCCGTTTTATACAGTGGTTAATGTAAGTATGGTTTTAGAGCGGTTTAGGGTAATTCCAGGAAGGTTAGTAATGGGCCGCGATGCATTATTATACTTAATCCATTGGCATTTCGTCCCTATACACGCTATAATAAAAAATATAAATGCATATGATCGGTATATTATGTTCCATCATGAATGCATGAAAAGGGGGGGGGGGGGGGGCGTTTCTGATTAATTGATGTCAATAACGGCATTCGCACGTACGCTGAACAGGGCGATGACTATGAAAACAAGGCATAATCAAGCTGAATGAATGAATGAATGAATGAATGAAAAAGTTTATTTCTTGGACATGTTATTCTTCTTATTTCTTCAAACAACTCACAGTGTCTTGATCCGTCAGACCAAACAACCTTTAAACACAAATTTAAAAAAAAATCCTTAAAGGAAAAAAAACATTTAAAAAAGAACAAAGAAAAAAACAGGATTTATAAACAAAATAGCAATGTGTTTGGTTAGCAGACATGTCCAAAAAAGGAGTAGAGGGAAGCTTAGCTTATTGATCCCTACCCCCTTACATTTGTATTTGTTCTTCCATAAATTTTACTAGAATTTACATAATTTAGTATATTACAATATAGAATATTATTTTTACTTATATTAAAAGTTTACAATAAAAAACATGATTCACTTGACAGCAGTGAATATAGTACATCACTACATACACAATATACCATAACTTTGTTTATCCTCACTACTCATTTCTGTATTTTTCTAATGTGTCTTTTTTTAGCTGCTTTTTAAATTGTGCCACATGTTTACTCATTTTGATGTATTCGGGTAAATTATTCCACAACTTCACTCCACACACCGATATGCACATGCTTTTCAGCGTGGTGTGTACCATTGGTTGTTTGAGATTCCCTCTCCCTCTTAAATTATATTCACCTTCCCTGTCTCTGAACCATTTTTGAATGTTGCCTGAGATTAGCTTGTATCTGGCTTTGTATACAATGAGGGCAGTTTTGTAATCCACTAGGTCCGTAAATTTCAATGCTTGTAGCTTTATAAATAAGTTATTGGTGTGTTCATAATATCCTACATTGTTGATTATTCTTATTGCTTTTTTTTGCATGGTGCATATTGGCTGTAGAGTGCTTTTGTAGGTATTACCCCACACCTCTGCACAGTAGCTCATATATGGTAGGAAGAGTGTACAGTACAGTGTATACAGTGTTTTTTGGTTTAGAATGTGTCTTATCTTGCATAAAACACCAACACTCCGGGCCAATTTAGTCCTGACATATTTGATATGAGCTTTCCAGTTGAGTTTGTGGTCTATTATCACACCCAGAAATGTATTCTCAAATACCCTCTCCAGTTTAATACTATCAATCCTTAGTTTAACTGGTGTATTTACTTGTATATCCCGTTTACCAAATATCATGATTTTTTTTTTTTTTTTTAATATTTAATGATAATTTATTTACATCAAACCACACTTTCAGCTTGGTTAGCTCAGCTGCGACATCCTTTAAAAGCATTTGGAGGTTCTCTCCCTCACAGAAGACATTTGTATCGTCAGCAGAAATTTAATTTTTCAATATTTTAGACGCATTACCTATATCATTTATATACAGTATGAATAATTTCGGGCCCAGAATTGACCCTTGCGGCACACCACAGATTATGTTTGACTGAGTGGACCTGTACTCCCCCAACTGCACAAACTGTTGTCTTTGTTCTAAGTAACTCTTTAACCATTTGAGCCCTACTCCTCTGATCCCATACCTTTCCAATTTTAGTAGCAGAATATCATGATTTATAGTGTCAAACGCCTTCTTCAGATCTATGAAGACCCCTATTGCAAACTTCTTATTATCAATTATGCTTGTCAGTTCTTCTACTAGGTCCATTAGTGCCAATGACGTTGAATGATTCGATAAGTCTATAAGTAATGCGTGTTTATCAATGAAACTGTCCAATCGTGCAGCAAATACCATTTCCATTATCTTTGAGAACTGGGAAAGGAGAGAAACCGGCCTGTAGTTGGTGAATAGATTTTTCTCACCGGCTTTGAAGATCGGTATCACTTTTGCAGTTTTCATTTTGGTTGGGAAGGCACCCAGTTTGAATGAGAGGTTACAAATATGCACTAAAGGGTCTGCTATGGCTATTATTACATGCTTAATTAAGGTCATGTCAATGCCGTTCCAATCTGTTGATGTTTTATTCTTAAAATTGTTCACAGTATCCATAATTTCATTTGTATCCGTATTTCTCAAGAAGATAGAACTTGGGTTTCGTTCTTCAAAATAATTAGAAACACCTCCCCCTTGTGGCGGCGTTATCTCCTCTGCCAATTTTGGCCCCACATTAACAAAGAAACTGTTGAATCCTTCTGCCACCTCATTTTTATTACTTACTGACTTTTCCTCATCTATAAATTCATCTGGAAAGCCAGAACTAGTTGCTTTATTTCTTATAATTGAGTTTAATATATTCCAATTGACGTTAAATTGCTCTTACTTATATGGCCGGTCGAACAGAATATTCCAATTATTTGATTGCCATCTGGTAGATCGTATGTCCATTTGGCCCACCACATAACCCACCCAGCATAATGAATCGGGGGTCCCGAAAGCGATTCAATGCGATCGGGTAGACCCCTCGGTCCAGGCTACTCGAAAACTCCGCCCGGATGAATTTCAATGACACACAGCCACATACACAGTCACAAAGGGAGTGCAACACCGGCTGCATGTCTGTATGTCGTGTGTGTCATATATGTTATGATGAATTGAAAATGGGGGACCCTGATGTAAACAAGATGAAAGTCTTTCTCTGGTCTGCATCCCCTTAACAATTGTATGTATTGAGCTGTACTGTACTGTACCCATTCTGCAATCTGTTAATACACTTTTCAATCAATCAATGCATGCCACCAGGTGGCGGTATTGTACTTTTGCGATCTCAGACTCATTCCATATGGTTACACAGGCTCCCTGGATGGATAACGATTGGAAATAGCAAATAAAAGAAATAACGATATAGATGAACGTGGTTGGCATTATTCGATTGCCGGACAAACACGTATTAAATCGTTGTTGGCAGGGAATGACCTCTGACCTCTGAACTGACCTCCCCAGCACCGCCTGCCTTGCCAACAACACTCATCAGCTTGTCCTGCATGACAACAACAACACTGTGATAGCTTGTCCTGCGTGACAACAACAACACTGTGATCAGCGTGTCCTGCATGACAACAACAACACCACTATGATAGCTTGTCCTGCGTGACAACAACACCGGAAGCCCGGAAGACAAAGCCATCTTTTCTATGAAAAGTTAAAGTTAAAGTTAAAAGATAATCCTCAAACAACAGTAGGGTAGTAAAGTAGGATAGAGTAGAGTAGATAGAGTAGAGTAAAGTAGAGTAGAGTAGAATACAGTAGAATAGAGTAGAGTATAGGGTTGGGCGATATAACGATAACGATAAATATCGCGATATATTTTAATAATCGATATCGAATATCGGAAAAAAAATCGAAAAATCGTTTTTATTTTATATATATATATATATATATTTATTTTTTGTGACCTGCAACAGGGCAGTTTTAAAACCAGAGACAGTGGACAGACTTGTCTTTCTTGCCTGCAACTTAAAGTAATGGCTTTGCTTGTCCAAATGACAATACTGACCAAATTGAGATTTATTTTTCTCTTGTCCATTTATTTTGTTTGCTTTCTAATTTAAAATACAGTTTGAAACCATCTGTACACAGTAGGCTATGTGTGCTAGCAGAGCTAGACTCCAGTCACGAGTCACGGTGCACATGTGCGGTGGTTTGTCCACCAAAAAAGCGCCAAAAGATCGAAAATAAACTAGCAGAGCCAGAACTGTTCAACTCCCCTGGAGCCACAGCCAGCAGAGAAGCCGGTTTACTTTCGCTTTTAAACCAGCTGCAGCCTGAGAACTGGAGTGTGAGGGGATGTAACACTAAAGATGGCGACAACGAAAAAAGAATTGCTGCAAAATAAACATACATCTGTTATTTAAATTTTTTTTTTTACTTATAACAATTTCGATAATTATCGATATCGAGAAATATGATAACATTATCATATCGTTATCGCAATATGAATTTTTGCCATATCGCCCAGCCCTAGTAGAGTAGAGTAGACAAGAGTAGGGTATGGTAGGGTAGAGTAAAGTAGGGTAGAGAAGGGTATGGTAGAGCAGCGTAGAGTAAGGTAGAGCAAGGTAGGGTAGAGTAAAGTAGGGTGGAGTAGGGTATAATAGGGTTGGGTAGAGTAGAATAGGATAGGGTAGAGTAGGGTAGGGAAGGGTTGGGTAGGGTATGGTAGAGTAGGGTAAGGTAGAGTAGGGTAGGGTAGAGTAGGGTAGGTTAGGGTAGAGTAGGGTAATTGTAGGGTAGAGTAGGGTAGGGAAGGGTAGGTTAGAGTATGGTAGAGTAGGGTAGGGTAGGGTAGGGTAGGGTAGGGTAGGGTAGGGTAGGGTAGGGTAGGGTAGGGTAGAGTAGGGTAGGGTAGGGTAGGGTACTAGGGTAGGGTAGGGTAGGGTAGGGTAGGGTAGGGTAGGGTAGGGTAGGGTAGGTACTTACATCGGTGACTCCGGCCTCCAGGATGCTGACTTTAGCTTCCTTTTCTAGTGATGCCTTCTGGCGAACTGGGGAGAGAGAAAAGAGTCATTCTGATTGAAATATTGTATATACTGGAGTATTAACACGTAGGGCGGAATCCACGAAGGGTTTGCTTTTTCCAACGCAAAGCCAGTGCAAATAGGGCTGAAACACAGTTTGCTATCCACAGAGGAGGCGCAAGGGGGGAAATGAGGTGGTAACTGCGTTCCATCAGCATTGTGTCCGGTACAATTAGTGCATATTTAAATGAGGTAATATGGGTGGAACATGTTCCCCTTTCTATGCAAATGAGCCTCGTCCAAAAACGCTCCGAATCCACAAAGCCGGGGGCGCAAATTGCACCGAGCAGTCTTCCGCCCATGCGGTCCGTCAGCGTATTCAAGTATAAAAATCATGAACATGTCACAACAGCATTTATAATGTATATTATCATCAATACGTTAGTTTAGGAATAGGTTGAAGTGCTATATAGATAGATTTTCCTCTTTGGAATGTCTGTATAATCCGGGAGAGGCAACCATTTTGTAAAACCTTGAACCATGGGAATTGTAGTTTTTTGCGGCCATTTTGTAACGGAGATCCATAGGTCTGGATCTGCATTGGAATTTTGGAAAACTACACTCCCCTTAAAGTTGTATGGGGTTCAAGGTTCTCTATGAATTATTTCAATAACTGTTATTATTTGGGATAATTTTACCACAAAAGGTAACGTTTTTGACAAATTTGAAAATGCAGTTAGTTTCTCTTGCCTATTGTTAGCATTCAGCAACAATTAGATTTGAAAATAGTTTCAAGATGGTGCCACCCTGATCAAAATAAAAAAGCTACTGTACATTACAGTATATTTCATTATCTGTTCTCATGCACGCCTGGTGATACTAAATCCAAATTGAACTTGGGCATTTGAAAGATAATATATGTTATGTATGTAACAAGTGCCTTGTTGCCTTGTATGGATAATTACACCCCATCACAAAATACACTTTAATACATTCCACTAATAATCCTTAACGTTTTAATTTATTGCTTTGGTTTTATTTGATTGCTTTCGTATTTTTTACTGGCACTTTTGGGAGCTAAGTCTTTTATTTTGAAATCGGCACCTCCCTTCCGGAGCACGCATATTCTCCACTTGCACAACGTGAAGTATGCACTTCCGGTAGGACTTCCTGGTGGAGGATGGTACTTCCTGTCCCATCGAATTACATTGTTTTCAGCTACTTTTCTCCTGTTATTTAAACAACTTTGTTGTCACAGAGAGGTAATGAAACGTTTGTAATATTATATTATAGAATGTATTTAATAAGCAAACGTTTGTCAGCAGGGTTTTCGGGCTGTATTTCATGTAAAAACGTTTACTGTTAGTTTCCTTGCTCAGCCAGCATTAGCCTTCATTAGCTAACAGAAGCTAGTGGTTAAACAGGCCGGATTATCTTTGAGCTAACGATCTTTCCCGACCCATACTTGATGTATTCATTCCATTCTAAACATAACGTTAGCTTACAAAACATTACCTGTCTATATAACGTTGAGGAACAAATTATAAAGTGTGTGGGTGTGTGTTTTGGTGAACATTGGACCGCATTAGCCTTCATTAGCTAACAGAAGCTAGTGGTTAAACAGGCCGGATTAGCTGTGGATGACAAGTGTATGATGGCATCTACAATAATGCTTAGTATCTACAGATATGTAGGATTATATGCAGGTATACATATATCCCTTACCTACTCTTACTAGTTACGCTGCTGGCCAGTATGACTACTACCATAGTGTCTTTATACCTGTATCACTAGACATAATACTACAACTCTGTACATACATCTGATTAGCATTATTACTCAGTGGTACTGATTTATATATTTATTAGTAATTAAAAAGTAAGTAAAGGAATGTTCAATATACATACAATACAGAGTAAAATTAGTAACAGTGAGGTACAATGCAGAATTTATGATGTTGTAAATGCCATTATATGAAACCTTGCTTATAAAGCATGCCTGTGTTCCTTAGATTTAGTATTTTGAAAAGTGAGGTATGTTTTTACTGTAGCATATCTATACCACAAAAGTATGTAATCAAGATCAGGTGTAATTAAAAGTACAGCAACATGGTGATGGGGAAATTTGTTCTCTGCATTTCTCCCATCCTAACTGCTTTAGAGAGCATTGAATAGCCATAATGCAATGTAGATGGACCAGCTGCAGTTATGATGCCAGTACCTCGGTCAAGGGAAATGGCAGGAATACGTATAGCATGCATGTATTTTTGACATCAGTAAGAGATGAGATGGCTGTGTAAATATCTGGGAAAAAAACATTTCTTTCCCTCTTCTGACTATTGGAAATATGTGGGAAATGAATGCTTGACATAATAATTGTCTGATCTGTTTTGTACAATTTCTTACAGAGACATGCTCTTCCTCTGCTGGATGAGATGTTCCTGTACCTAATGTACATGGCATTGGGATCCACAGAAGTTGACCTGGCAGATCGCTTTGGGATCCATCCATCGACGGCTAGCCGGATCACGACATGGACCCATTACCTGTACTTTCTACTTGGCTCACTGAACATCTGGCTTGACCTATGCCCTTCCTAAAAAGCTCTGCATATACACATAGTAATAGTACCAGTCACCCTTCTGTCTGATGTTCGCCAACACACCTGGATCTCTGTATATCCTTTGCACAAACAAGTCATCATGTGCAACAAAGTCACACCACTCCAAGCCTGAAGTAAGAAGCTGCCCTTGAACCTGCCAGTAGTATGAATGCTGTTTTTTCAATACATGTTTGCCATCTGCCATGCTCATGTATTTGCAGTCCACAAAACTTGGAACATTGGGGCACTTGAACTCCACCAGTCCAAATGTCTGTACAGTCATTACAAAGGACGCACCACACTTACGGCTCTGATTGGTGTACCTCGGATCACAGCTGTTCTCCATGTTGTGTGTTTACAAGTTTCATTCCCCTTCATATACTAAATATCATTTACTTTTGTAAAACGTTGTGTTTATTCCTGCCGGGACCTGTGCTTAAAGCCCTGACTGGACGGGTTGGCTTCACAACAGCCTGGTCCAGGTATGTTATTATAGACCTGTTTATGACAGTCTGCCACAACATTTTAAAGTGTGTGAAGAAACTGAAGTTGTGATTCAAGTGTATTGCATATCAGGTGGAAGAGCCTAGAGTTGTGAATGTCTTAAGATGCCATGTTTATCATACTGTGTTCCACTGCACATGCGAGGCAGGACTTCAGAAGTCAAACTTAATGGCAGACTTGTTTTGTTCATACTGTCACAATAGCTTCATAAATGTAACATTTAGGGAGGAAGGAAATAAACGGAAGCCACAGGCTTTAACCATAAAACAGCTCTCCCAAAATGGAACAAATCTAAACATTCAGAATTAAATCCTGCACTACAACAGGTCATGAATGCAAGGTCAAGTTTCAAGTTCAAGTTTAGTTGTCATCCATTTCTAGAAAGAAATCCTTTCTCCGCCGCCTGCAGGTGGGTCTTTGGTTTCTTCACTGCTTTCAACACCAAACCAAAGTTGCTGGCTGTGACTCTTTTCTTGCGATATGCCGTCCTGTTATAAATAAACCCATAAAGATTAATCTCATGCCACTTGAATAGGTGAGGGATATATGTATACCTGCATATAATCCTACATATCTGTAGATACTAAGCATTATTGTAGATGCCATCATACACTTGCCATCCACAGCTAATCCGGCCTGTTTAACCACTAGCTTCTGTTAGCTAATGAAGGCTAATGTTCAAGTTCAAGTTCAAGTTCTTTAATAGTTGTCATACAGAAGTACAGAATACTTTCATACAAAATGCTTCTTACTGTTACGCTCCAGAGACTGTGCTAGACAAGATAGTATCAAATAACATAATAACATAATATAGCATGAATTTAGAAGAAGAAAATGAGGTCACAGTGTTCGGTATAGACATATGTACAATGTTCTGAGTTACCATATAATATACAATACACAATACTATGCAGTGTACTAATGTACAGTACTATCTAGTGCAAAGCAGAAATGGGATGAGGTACAATTTTAGGTACAATTTACAGTAAGGTGTACGAGTTGTAGTGCAATCCTTCATCCATAAATATAAAGTGTGGGGAGTGGGTGCTACAGTGTGTTTGTTTAAAGTGGGTGTGTGCTATAAAGTGTGTGGAGTGGGTGCTACAGTGTGTTTGTTTAAAGTGAGTGTGTGCGTGTGGATGTGTGTGCTATGTGCGTTTGGTGGTTGTTGTTGTGTAGTGTTCATTCATTGTTCGTTTAGCAGCCTGATGGCCTGGGGATAGAAGCTACTTCTGAGTCTTTCTGTGCTCGCCTTGAGACTCCGGTATCGCTTGCCTGACCGCAGCAGTTCAAAGAGGCAGTTGTTCGGGTGACTGGAGTCTTTAATGATTCTCTTAGCCTTGCCCTTGCAACGCTTGTAGTAAATGTTCTGGAGGGTGGGGAGCCCCCCTCCAATTGTGCGTTCGGCTGAACGTGTCACTCTTTGTAGTCTGCTTCGGTCTTTTGCAGTGCTATTCCCAAACCAGGAGGTGATGTTGCCGGTCAAGATGCTCTCTATTGTACATGAGTAGAAGTTCTTAAGGATCTTCTGGCTGACTTGGAACTTCCTTAGGCGCCTGAGGAAGTAGAGGCGTTGTCGTGCCTTCTTCACCACACTGTTAATGTGTGTGGTCCATGTCAAGTCCTCGGATATGTAGGCTCCGAGGTACTTGAAGCTGTTGACTCTCTCAACCGGTGCCCCGTCGATGCTGAGGGGGCTGTAGTCCTTGACCCCCGACCTCCTGAAGTCCACAATCATCTCCTTTGTTTTGCTGACGTTCAGGGAGAGGCTGTTTTCCTGGCACCATCCCGCCAGGACCTTGACCTCTTCCAGGTAGGCCCTCTCGTCGTTGGCAGAGATCAGGCCCACCACCACTGTGTCGTCAGCAAATTTGACGATTGTATTGCTACTCCGCTGAGCCACACAGTCGTGTGTGTACAGGGAGTAGAGGAGGGGACTCAGAACACAGCCCTGGGGGGCCCCTATGTTGAGGGTGATGGATGAGGAGGTGCAGTTGCCTGCTCTCACCACCTGGGGTCTGCCAGTCAGGAAGTCCAAGACCCACTGGCAGAGGTCATAGCCCAAGCCCAGGTCCCTGAGCTTGGCTATGAGTATGGAGGGGACTATGGTATTGAATGCCGAGCTGTAGTCGATGAATAGCATTCTCACATAGTTCCCCTGCCTCTTGTCCAGGTGTGATGCTGCTGTGTGCAGCACATGGGATATGGCGTCCTCCGTGGACCTGTTGGGGCGGTATGCAAATTGCAGGGGGTCCATGTTGATGGGGAGGGAGGAGCAGATGTAGCCCTTTACTAGCTTCTCAAAGCACTTCATGGCTATGGAGGTGAGAGCTACAGGGCGGTAGTCGTTGAGGCAAGCAGGCTTGGATTTTTTGGGTACAGGGATAATAGTGGACTTCTTCAGGCAGGTGGGGATGACAGCCTGTTCTAAGGACAGGTTAAATATGTCAGTGAATACTGGGGCCAGTTGGTCGGCACAGACTTTTAGGACGCGGCCGGGGATGCCGTCCGGACCTGCTGCCTTCCTGATATTCACTTTTTTAAAGGTCCGCCTCACCTCATGCTCTGTTACCCTGAACACTGCGCCTCCATCAGCAGCCGACCCCCCCCCCCCCCCCATTGCCGAGGCTTGTGAGCTGGTGTTGTTATTACCAGCATCAAACCTCGCATAGAAGGTATTGAGGTCGTTTGCTAAGGAGATGTCACTGTTCAGTTTGAGGGAGGCACCTTTGTAGTCTGTCATCGTTTTGAGCCCCTGCCACATAGCTCTAGAGTCAGCTTGTTCAAACTGGAGTTCAATTTTATCCCTGTAGCGCCGTTTGGCCTCTGACACTGTCCTCCTTACGTTGTGTCGCGCCACCTTGTGGTCATTCATGTTGCCTGCCACTAGGCCGTCATTGTATGCTTTGGTGCGCTCTCTCAGAGCTTCACGGACGGATTTGTCTACCCAGGGTTTTTGATTTGGGTAAACTTTCATTTTGGTAGTGGGGATTGTTTCTTTCACCCTAGTACAAACATAGTCCAGCACTGTCTCCGTGTAGGCATTAATGTTATCTGTGTCGCGGAACACAATCCAGTCTGTGTGGTGAAACACTGACCGGATCGTCTCTTCTGACGTCAGATCCCATTTCTGCACCTCTCGCGAGACTACGGGAGTACTTTTAATTCTCTGTTTGTACTTTGGTGAAAGAAAAATTGACGCGTGATCTGATTTACCAAAGCCACTATCAGAATGAGCCTTGTAGCCACCTTTAAATTGCGTGTAACAGTGATCTAGGATGTTACCGCCTCTGGTGTTGCAAGTCACATGCTGATAGAAGTCAGGCAATACCTTTCTCAGATTGGCGCTATTGAAATCTCCCAGTACTAAAATGGCGGCGTTAACGTTAGCCACTTGTATTCTATTTACCTCGTCGTGTAGTCTGGAGAGCGCAACCTTGTTGCTGGCTTGCGGTGGAATATACACTCCGATCAGGACGATCGCCGTTAACTCCCTCGGGAGGAAGAAAGGACGACACTTGATGGTTATATATTCCAGTTCTGGGGAGCAGTGGTTGGATAATTCCTTCACGTTCGTTGGATCACTCCAATTTTTGTTAAACATGAAGGCAATACCTCCTCCACGTTGTTTACCGGACTCTGCTGATCTGTCCTTGCGATGGATAAAGAAGTGATCCGCTGGTTGAATTGCGTGATCTGGAACCTCCGGTGTGAGCCATGTTTCGGTGAAGCAAAGGACATTGCAGTCCCTAACGTCTCTTTGATATTGAATCCTTGCTCGGATGTCATCCAGTTTATTGTCTATTGATTGTACATTGGCTAGCAATATACTGGGCAGTGGTGTGCGGTGTCGTCTGGATCTCAGCCTGTTTCGGATCCCAGCCCTCTTTCCTAATGCGGTCCAATGTTCACCAAAACACACACCCACACACTTTATAATTTGTTCCTCAACGTTATATAGACAGGTAATGTTTAGTAAACTAACGTTATGTTTAGAATGGAATGAATACATCAAGTATAGGTCGGGAAAGATCGTTAGCTCAAAGCTAATCAGGCCTGTTTAACCACTAGCTTCTGTTAGCTAATGAAGGCTAATGCTGGCTGAGCAAGGAAACTAACAGTAAACGTTTTTACTAGTGCTGTCAGGCGATTAAAAAAATTAATCTAATTAATTACAGGATTTGTAATTAATTAATCTAATTAATCGCATTTTAATCGCATAACCATTTTATGCCTGATATTCTATATTCTATAATCATATTTCAAATTGCATGTGTCCGGATGGCAGAATTCAGTACTGTATCTACAAAACCTTCTGTTTAATCATCTTCCATCTATTAATTTGCTTAAATTTTTCAGGTCTGGTCAATTTGAGCATGGTGTTATTTACAGTCAAAGATTAAAAAACAATTTATTGATATTCTCATTTGGTTCATTACAATTTACTCAAAATAAAATTTTCATTCGGTGATTGATTGAATGAAAATGTTATTAACAGATTGCAGAATGGGTACAATACAGTACGGCTCAATACACACAATTGTTAAGGGGATGCAGACCAGAGAAATACTTTCATCTTGTTTACATCAGGGTCCCCCATTTTCAATTCATAATGAATTGTAAGTAAGGGTGCAACTTGCACTGTGCAATCCATTCTTTGTGGATCTAGCCCACAGTATTTCTGACACTGGGAATACATTCCCTGAGATTCATAGATGTCCCTAGAATCAGATACCAAGAACATGCAAAAAAAGTCTGTAAATGTGTATTCTACATTCTTATGGAATGAATGAGATACAAAAAAAAATTATAAAAAAAGAAAAGAAAAATTGTAATTAATTTTGAGTTAATTTTCATAACGCGATAATTTGCTGTGTAATTAATTAATCTAATTAACGCGATAAACTGACAGCCCTAGTTTTTACATGAAATACAGCCCAAAAACCCTGCTGACAAACGTTTGCTTATTCTATAATACAATATTACAAACGTTTCATTACCTCTCTGTGACGACAAAGTTGTTTAAATAACAGGAGAAAAGTTGCTGAAAACAATGTAATTCGATGGGAGGATTGTCTGGTTCCTGTTTAATGCGCCAGTGTCTCCGAGGTATGAGACAGGTGAGGTCTTGCACCATGTTCAATAATAGATTTCGATCTAAAAGTTGTTAAATATTGTATATTATATTCCTAAACTGTCAAACGAGTTTGTAATGTAACTCATGTTGATAATGTGTACTTGTGCAGTTGTTTTGCGGGAGGTTTGACTGTGTTAGGGAACTTGATAAATGCACTTTAAGCTAGCATGAGTGGGGGGTTCACACACAGCACGTGCGCTGGTAACAGGCTAATGGACTTCACGTCTTTTCTCAATCGCAGCTCGTGTTGCAGAACGTCATGACTGTATCCCTGATGCTGCTGCATTTTGTGCCTTTGTAACCAAACAGGTATGTGTGTACAGTAGCTCCCATGTTTTTGGTCCGTTTTGTATTGAATTGTTTATTTTTCCAATGTATTTTTCTAATGTTGTATTCTAATGTGTAATTCTAATGAGTGAGTGTCTCCGAGGTATGAGATAGCTCGTGTTGCAGAACGTCATGACTGTATCCCTAATGCTGCTGCATTTTGTGCCTTTGTAACCAAACAAGCTGAAAATAAATACAACCAACAGTCTCCCTGTCTGTCATCTTATACACAACGCCGTCTAACTACACCGGTCACACTTGGTGCCGTGACCCGGATGCCCTGGGTGGAGTGAGTTTAGGGGGGTGAGTGTAATGGAGGTACCGCATGTTTATCCACAGTCACGAGAGACTTGTATAGTGAAGTGGCTGTGGACGTTAAGCGGTACTGCAAGTAAACTCACTCCCCAGAGGCATCCAGACCCAATAGCAAGAAGTGAATTCACCTCTTGATACAGTGGTCTGTGATGCCGCCCGCGGCGCAGGAGACCGGGGTTCAACTCCCACTCAGGGCGATCCCTTAACAGGGGTCGAATCGAAACACAATGCAGAGCGAGATCACACCGGATACACGTGGTGCCGCGACTCCGGACTCCGGACAACGCTTGTTTGTTCCCCGGGGATGCCGTCTGCCTGGGAGCACGCCTCTTCTTCACCCAACTGGCTGTGCTGAGTAACGTTACAGCTTCGAGGAATGATTACGTGTGCGCATAGGATAAGCGCACATGAGATGTTGGTTGTTTTTGTTTGATATGCGTATGCTATAGATTGTAATTATAAATATTATTGTAATTATACATATTAATAATTGGATACAACACTAGTTGTACATGACCAATATATATATATATATATATCTTTTTCTCATTTGTTCTGGTATATTGTGAATGGATAGCCTACATGTATCTGTGTAGTCTAGTGTTCAAAGTCTGAGCAGTGACAAGTGTTGCTATACAACACATGACCCCTGTATAGATATAAATATAATTAGGAAGTAATTCGTTTATATGGTTGGCTGGTAATGAGATATATATATATATATTTCTTTTTCTTATCTGTTCTGGTAAATTGTGAATGGATAGCCATAGCCTACATGTATTTGTGTGTAGTCTAGTGTTCAAAGTCTGAGCAGTAACAAGTGTTGCCCTTTAACACATTCACACATAATTCTTTTTTAGTTTATGGCCCTCTAAAGCATTTTTCTTTATTATTCTTAGACATGTCTGAGGCAGATGAGTCAGTAGTAGTGATGCTGTCGCACCGGATCTGGAGATGGTGGGTATAACGCCTGCACCCACCACTGCACTTTGTATCAGTCATTAGGATGGTCCTCTCTGTACCAAAGAAGACAATCACACATGTTGATTTTTATCCTTAAGTCATTGCTAGGTAAGCTGCCCTTATATATCTCCAGACTTCTGTCCTTTTATACTTGCTTTTTTAATACCAGACGAGCAGCAAATGGGATGCTTTTAAATGTTCCTTTGATGCAGTCAGAGCTTGGTAAAGCTGCATTCTCCCACTATGCTCCCTTTTTATGGAATACGCTGCAAGTAAAACTTTGTCTAGAGGCACTTCCTACTGTGAATGCTTTTAAAGGTATGCTACGATTAGCCCTTTATGAAACATGTAACTGTTTTACCTGATGCTATTGCCGATCTGATTATGCTCCTTGCCACTGCACAAATGGCCTTCTGTATTTATATTTGAATTGTATGTTTTTTGTTTAATGCCCTGTTTTATGTTGAAACTTGTTGTGTGCCGTGTTGGTCAGGACTCCCTGGAAGAAGAGATCTTGTATCTCAATGGGACATTCCTGGATAAATAAAGGATAAATAAATAAAATACGGCAGGGGTCGGTCAGCTTTTGTGTGGGGGAGGGGTAGACCAGTGGGTCCTGCAGAACTGGGTCAGTCAGTTCGTATGTATGGGAGGGGAAGGCCAGTGGGTCCTGCAGAACTGAGTCAGTGCACAGTTCGCCAGTCAGTGTTAGATGCAGTGGGGCCAGTGGCTACATCTACTCCCATCACGCATGGCGATGACGCAGCCCCGCAGGCCGTTAGGTCAGAGGATTTAGGCAGCCTCGTCACATACCTTGCTATACAAATAGGAGAACAAATTACATCTACTCTACATGCCATACACCAGTCCAGTTATCAGCCCCAGGGCCCCTCCCCTCAGCGTCTCTACAATTCGTAGCCGCATTTCTGCAGACCCCTCTCTGATTGGTTGAGGCCATTTCTGCAGACCCCTCTCTGATTGGCCGAGCGCGCGCATGCGCATGAGCCGCGACAAGCTCCTCTAGCCAGGAGTCGAAACTCTGTTAAGCTCCAGAGAGAGAGGCTGAAAACCCACAGTTGTTGCCCGACGGATGGGAGCCGAATCCCGGATCCGAGTTTTCTGATGAATAGCCCCAAAACATGGAGGTCGCAAATGCAATTTATACGCATGGAAGTATTGATTACGCCATAACGAATCATTAAAAAAATATACCGTTAACTGGAATATGTTGTGTGTGCCTTTACACATATGTTGGATAGGATTATGTAATTGGTTTGTCATTAAAAACCAATAATAATCGCTCGCCGGCTTCGCTGACCAGAGCTCTTTCAGATTCAAAGTTTTAATTGCAGCCTGGAACATACATGTTTCGGAACCAATGTGTAACTAGACAGTTACAATATAACATTTATATTAATTAACCCAGTTAATGCCTTAAGAGAAAGAGTCTGGTGGTCAATTGCTACGGAAATGTTGTGTCTTACTAATAATAACAGATTCGCGTATAACGTTATTTCGCGTGACTTCGCGGTTTATTCATAACGTTATGCACATTTCACAACACAGCCAGCTGTCAGAAACTGTACATTGTAACGTTGTTATTTTGCGGCCTGCCCATTTGATGTTCCCAAATCATATTCAGAAAGTATCACAGAGACTTCTATTGACCAAGGAATTAGTTATTATTAGTAAGACACAACATTTCCGTAGCAATAGACCACCAGACTCTTTCTCTTAAGGCATTAACTGGGTTAATTAATATAAATGTTATATTGTAACTGTCTAGTTACACATTGGTTCCGAAACATGTATGTTCCAGGCTGCAATTAAAACTTTGAATCTGAGAGAGCTCTGGTCAGCGAAGCTGGCGAGCGATTATTATTGGTTTTTAATGACAAACCAATTACATAATCCTATCCAACATATGTGTAAAGGCACACACAACATATTCCAGTTAACGGTATATTTTTTTAATGATTTGTTATGGCGTAATCAATACTTCCATGCGTATAAATTGCGTTTGCGACCTCCATGTTTTGGGGCTATTCGTCAGAAAACTCGGATCCGGGATTCGGCTCCCATCCGTCGGGCAACAACTGTGGGTTTTCAGCCTCTCTCTCTGGAGCTTAACAGAGTTTCGACTCCTGGCTAGAGGAGCTTGTCGCGGCTCATGCGCATGCGCGTGCTCGGCCAATCAGAGAGGGGTCTGCAGAAATGGCCTCAACCAATCAGAGAGGGGTCTGCAGAAATGCGGCTACTCAGCCCCAGGTCCCCACCCCTGAGCCCCAGGTCCCGCACCTCAGCCACAATGTGTTTCTGGGTGTGCAGACATGTCAAGGATGAAAGTAATAGTGCAGGCGGAGACGAAACCACCTCCGTTCTTCAGAGGTGATCGCACTGAGCCATTCTCCATACATGAGTGGGAAGACATGATGCTGGTGTATCTGAGTAGAATGAGTTGTAAAACCGACAGAGAATTGTGTGATCTAGTGATGGGCAGGTTGACTGGTAAAGCTAGAGACATAGTGAAGGTGTCACTGCATAGCCGGCCTGAGTTGTTTGCCAATATGACCCCCGCAGCTGTGTTTGACATTTTAAAGCGTAACTTCAGCGAGCTGACATACTCCAGTATGCCCATGGCCGACTTCTATGCCATGGTTCCCAGGCCTAGTGAGGGAGTGATGGATTACTGGGTCCGGCTGAATAAAGCAATCTATGTTGCAGATGAGTGTCTACGTCGCCGGGGTCGGTGTGTTGATGATTCGAGCGCCGAGGTCGTGATGATGTTAATTACACACTGCCCAGATCCCAGTCTAGCCATGTCCTTCCAGCTGAAGCCTGTAGAGCAGTGGACTGCAGCTGAGGTCCAGGAGCGTCTAGATGGTTACCAGAGAAACCAGAGGAGATCCAGTTCATGGGTGCAGCAGGTTAACATCTCGGCATGCAGTCAGAGCCCATTGGCTGGTGGCCCATCCCCTCCTGTCCCGTATGGTGGGGCCCAGCAGTCTTCGGTTGTCATACAGTCATCGCAGCCTCCCTCCTTTGGCTCTTCTCATGAACGGCTTGGTGAGCCCCACAGGGTCTTAGCTGCAGCGCAGGCCCTCAGCCCTCCTACACCCATCTTGATGACTCCTTCTCTTTCTTCTGCTCCTGCGAGTCCCTCCTCTGTAGACCCTGGCCTTCATCAGGTGGTTGACTTGTTAGACCGTGTGCTCTCACTGTGTTCGGCCTCGCTGGCCCCAGCAGTACAGGCTCAGCCTGGTCAGCCGTCTCGCTCCCACATCCAGCCAAGTAATGGGCAGAGGTACCACTCACGCAACCAGGCCAGACCGAGTCAGCAGAGTTACTCGCACAACCAGGCCAGACCGAGTCAGCAGAGTTACTCGCGCAACCAGGCCAGACGAATCAGCAGAGTTACCCGCACAAACAGCATAGTCCCGGTCGGCAGTCTTACCAGCACGACCCATGCGAAGTGTGTCAAGACAGCAGTCATAACACTTTCCGCTGGTTCAACGCAAAGACCGTCAAAGATGCTCATCCGTTGCCCCATCAATCCAACTACCTTGCTGCCCTTGGTGGGAATGCTTTCTTTAGCACCATGGATCTGACCTCAGGGTTCTACAATGTCCCTCTCCATGTGTCTGACCGGCGGTACACTGCCTTCACAACACCACTGGGCTTATACGAGTACAACAGACTCCCACAAGGCCTGTGCAACAGTCCGGCATCTTTCATGCGTATGATGCTCGGCATCTTTGGCGACCTCAACTACTCCAGCCTCTTGTGCTACTTGGACAACTTGCTGGTGTTTGCGCCATCTGAGGAGGAGGCGCTGAAGCGATTGGAGGTGGTCTTCTGCAGACTCAGAGTGAACAACCTCAAGCTCTCACAGAAGAAATGCAACTTCTTACAGAGGTCGGTCAGGTTCCTGGGTCATGTGGTCGATGCCAGTGGAGTCTCTGTCGACCAAGAAAAGGTCTCCGTCATCTCTGGCTTCCAGAGAGAGGATCTGATGGACTCTGATGGCCGCACTCCCGCTCAGAAGAGAGTAAGATCCTTCCTCGGCATGGTGTTGTATTACCAAAATTTCATTCATGGCTGCTCCAGTATAGCCAAGCCCCTCTTCGCCTTGACAACTGGCCAGAAGAGAAAAGGGAAGACCAGTGCTGGACGTACGAGAGCTGGTACAGTACGTTCTGGTAGCTGACTCCTGAGGACTGGACTCCCGCCTGTGAGACTGTGTTTGAGGAGCTCAAGAGGGCGCTCGTCAACTGTGTAGTGCTGGCTCACCCGGACTTTGAGAGGCCGTTCATCCTCTCCACTGACGCGTCGCTGGACAGTATTAGAGCAGTGCTCTCTCAAGTCCCTGTCGGGGAGGAGAAGGCCAGACCAATCGCCTTTGCGAGGTCAGTGTGTCTGGTCAGAGCCAGGGTCCACAGACCACTGAACTCTACATGTCCAGGTTCGGTAGGGTCATCAAGCCAGTCTTTCGGCTGATAGAGACAATGGTCCAGCTTGAAAGTATGATGGGCTTCGAGCCACAAGCCTCTATCCAACATGTGTAGAGGTCAGCTACAGTAATGTGTATAGCACTTACAGCCTGATACAGTGTCCTTTGTGATGAAAAGGAGTAAAATTTGTATTTATGTGTATGTGCCCTCGTCAAGGTATAGTCAAGTGTAGCTGGATGGTGTATAAGGCACCGTCGTTATCCCTGGAGGTATGGTGGGAGTTGGCCACTCCTAGTGCCCTCTTGGCCTTTTATTAGGTGACAGGTATCGTTGGATTGTTCCGCAGTGTGTGGTTCTCATAGTAAGCTTGTGACTAGTGTGACACGAGGAAGGCAAAAAAATATTTCAATGTGGGTGTAATTCTGGGGGGTGAATGTAACAAGTGCCTTGTTGCCTTGTATGGATAATTACACCCCATCACAAAATACACTTTAATACATTCCACTAATAATCCTTAACGTTTTATTTGATTGCTTTGGTTTTATTTGATTGCTTTTGTATTATTTAATGGCACTTTTGGGAGCTAAGTCTTTTATTTTGAAATCGGCACCTCCGGAGAACGCATATTGTCTGGTTCCTGTTTAACACTAGAACAGCCATGGAGAAAATGTCACTGATTCACGCCGGAAGGGGTCAGATGACCCCACAGCTTGAGAAATATGAGAAAAATAAACAGTGTAAACTATATAATTACCTCTTAATATACAAATATGAGGTTTACCACAGGTTTGGGTAAAACATTTTAAAATAATAATAATAATAAATAAAAATATTATAATTTTTATTTAATTTTTTTGGATGGAAGAGCCACACATTGACGGGCAAAGAGCCACATGCGGCTCGCAAGCCATGGGTTGGCCACCCCTGCGCTAGACGCTTGCAAAGTGCTGTGACTTTCCACATATATATTCCATATATGTGGAATAACGTTATAATTACATTTTCCTGAAGTCATTTAGAAATTTCAGAAACCGTGCGAGATAAAACGGGTACTTTTAGGAAAAGTCATTGAGTGACAGAGCTGGAGCTCGACCGAGTGACAAGGATACATTTATTGAAAATGCCTAGGGGTCATTTGACCCCTTGTCGGCTGTGCTAGTGTTAACACTTTGACTGCCGGAAAACGCTTAAAAGCGTCATTCCCAGCCATGCTCAAGTTGCCGGAGGACGCTTTACAGCGTCCTTATATCAATATTTCAAAAATCTGCGATCGGATTCATATTTCCCCTACGCTGGCCTGAGATCCACCAGGAGGACCCACTGAGCTCTCTGGCGGTTCAGGAGCGCCATCTGGTGGCCGATCGGCGCAATCGCTTAACAGGAAGTGCTATGGAGGTTGTGCTGATCGGCCGTATTACTTCCGGGCACTCGCTATAGGTTCCGGGACTCGATCTCGACACACTACATAGCGATCGATTGCCAATAACTCGATAAACAACATGATTTGGACGTATATACCATTATACAAGCTGGAAATGGACCGGGTATAACGCTGCCCACGGAATTATAAACGCCCCCTAGCCCATCCGGTCAACATCAGATGATGTGTAGTAACTTCTAGAAGTACGTCTAGTTGGAATTTTTTATATCGCGCTGATTGCCATAAAACTGTATTGCATCATCAATATAATGCATTTGGGGCTATAGATCACGTTCTGGAGAAAGCTGCAGAAAGAGATGAAAACATACTTATACATTAGACCATACTTTACTATGAATATGTGAATGAAAAAGTTTAACGTTGCTACACAATGAACAATACATATAGGACTTTGAATGGGCCCTAATAATGGCAATGTAGCAATAGAATTTAAAAAGTTATAGCCATGCAAAGAAGGGGTACTTCTCCATAGACAAATAGAGCCGGCAACCTATGGTATATCATGAATTTAACCCATGGCAACCAAAGTGTTAATGCGCCAGTGTCTCCGAGGTATGAGACAGGTGAGGTCTTGCTCCATGTTCAATAATAGATTTCGATATAAAAGTTGTTAAATATTGTATATTATATTCCTAAACTGTCAAACGAGTTTGTAATGTAACTCATGCTGATAATGTGTACTTGTGCAGTTGTTTTGCGGGAGGTTTGACTGTGTTAGGGAACTTGATAAATGCACTTTAAGCTAGCATGAGTGGGGGGTTCACACACAGCACGTGCGCTGGTAACAGGCTAATGGACGTCACGTCTTTTCTCAATCGCAGCTCGTGTTGCAGAACGTCATGACTGTATCCCTAATGCTGCTGCATTTTGTGCCTTTGTAACCAAACAGGTATGTGTGTACAGTAGCTCCCATGTTTTTGGTCCATTTTGTATTGAATTGTTTATTTTTCCAATGTATTTTTCTAATGTTGTATTCTAATGTGTAATTCTAATGAGTGAGTGTCTCCGAGGTATGAGACAGCTCGTGTTTCAGAACGTCATGACTGTATCCCTAATGCTGCTGCATTTTGTGCCTTTGTAACCAAACAGGCTGAAGATAAATACAACCAACAGTCTCCCTGTCTGTCATCTTATACACAACGCCGTCTAACTACACCGGTCACACTTGGTGCCGTGACCCGGATGCCCTGGGTGGAGTGAGTTTAGGGGGGTGAGTATAACGGAGGTACCGCATGTCTATCCACAGTCACGAGGGACTTGTATAGTGAAGTGGCTGTGGACGTTAAGCGGTACTGCAAGTAAACTCACTCCCCGGGAGGCATCCAGACCCAATAGCAAGAAGTGAATTCACCTCTTGGTACAGTGGTATGTGATGCCGCCCGCGGCGCGGGAGACCGGGGTTCAACTCCTACTCAGGGCGATCCCTTAACAGGGGTCGAATCGAAACACAATGCAGAGCGAGATCACACCGGCTACACGTATATATATATATAAATGTGCGAATTGGCTATAATAAGGTAATTTATAAGCCTGCTATTGTGTATTCTATAATAATATTTCAAATTGCATTGGTCCGGATGGGAGAATTCAGTACAGTATCTACAGAACCTTCTGTTTAATCATCTTCCCTTTATCCATTTCCTTAGATGTTTTGTACACATGATCTCAAGAAGGTTTAATAATGTCATTATTAGCATGGTGTTATTCACTGTCAAAGATGCAAAGAAAAATCATAATTCATATTCTCCTTTGTTTCATCACAATTTAAGCAAGCCTAGTAATAGACACAATATTTCTGACACTGTGAATACATTCACTGAGGTCCATAGATGTCCCTAGATAACAAGTATATGCAAATGGACCTTGTAGAAGTGGAGCAATATTCCATTTACCTAGGTATATATTTTAGGCGGATTTTCAGAAAATAGGCTCCGGGTGGAAGAGGTTAACGCGACGCACCTACCGTCTTCACAGACATGGTGGTAACTAAGCGCAAAGCCCTAAGCGCTATAAAGGGGCATCATGCCAGCATCACTGCCAGCGTCACAGGTGATCATGGCAGCAGTAATTGTTGCCAGACACAGGCATCATAATGCCAGGCGTGCCCGTAAAAGAATATTTAGAAGAATATCACTTTTCTTTTCAAGTGAGACCGAAATCATCCGGAGACACAGGTTGCCAGCTCAAGCAATCCTTCTACTAACTAGAACTAGAAAATTTGATCACATCACACCAGTTTTGTCCGCCCTACACTGGCTTCCTATCCAAGCCCGATCTGACTTTAAAGTGCTACCCCTCACCTACAAAATTTTAAATGGGCTTCTATCTGATCTCATCTCCCGATACTCGCCCGCTCGTGCCCTGCGCTCACAAAATGCGGGGCTTCTATCGATCCCTAGGGTTAAAAAGAAATCCGCAGGCTACAGAGCCTTTGTCTACCGCGCTCCCTACCTGTGGAACAAATTACCTGCCGTCATCAGGTGCACCTGCTCTGTCGAAGCTTTTAAATCCCTGCTTAAGACTCATCTTTTCTCTCTCTCCTTCAACCTACCCTGATCTCACCTGGTCGGGGACTGACCTTTAGATTAATCTGTCTAGTTTAGTTAGGGTACAGGGTACTACATGGTACTACTGGGTAGTTTACTACAGGGTAGTTTAGTTAGGGTACAGGGTGCTGCATGGTACTACGGGGTACTGCATGGTACTACATGGCACTACGGGGTACTACATGGCTCTATATGGTACTGCGTGGCACTACATGGCACTACATGGCACTACGGGGTACTACATGGTACTACATGGTACTACAGTGCACTACGGGGTACTACATGGCACTACAGGGTACTACAGGGCACTACAGGGTATTACATGGCACTACGGGGTACTACATGGCACTACAGGGTACTACATGTCTGCTCTTTTGCAGCACCACAAACATGGGAACTCTCTAACTCTTCCCCCCTCCCCCCCCCCTCCCCCCCTTCCCTCCCCCCTTCCCTCCCCCCCCCCCTCCCTCCCCCATCTCTCTGAGTGCCCGTCTCCTGGCGCTGACTAAGGTGATGGATGCCTCGGGGTCTTGGCCAAGATTGTAGTGACTGCTCTACATGCACCTCCGAGGCCTTGGATCAGTTATTTACCGTCGTCTGTCCGTGGTCCTGTCAACTGATTAACAGCATTAACAGACTGTTAACAGATTAACAGTCAACGCGGTTTCATTGCTGGGTTAAGTACTTCTATTCTATTCACATAATATGCTTACTTCATATATCTACTCCTTTCACATATATGCTTACCACTTGTATCTATTGCTATGTCCGCCCACTACAATCACATGAGCTGTCTAACGCCTGTCCCGTCTCCCTGTCCCCCTATGACTTGCTGTCCTGGAGTGCTGACCGGAGTGTCGGACATCCCGTGATGAAGGCCGGGAGGTTGCGACCCCCTCTGCGTGCCCCCCTGTCTCCGGAGGTCTCGTAGTGGTGACCGGAGTGCCGGACGTCCCGCGATGATGTCGGGGAGTTCGCGACCCTCTCTGCGCCACCCCCTATCTCCCTGTCTCCGGCTGTCCCTGAGCAATGACCGGAGTGTTGAATGTCCCGTGACTAAGACGGGGAGGACGTGACCCTCTTTGCGCCGCCCCTGTGCCTCAAATAGATCCGCTATCAGCTCTATCTTTCAAAATGTTCAGTTGCTATCGCTATTTGCTTTATCTTTAATCTTTCAAAATGTTCAGTTGCTATTGCATGCACTCATCTGTGTTTCACTACACACATGAGTGCATGCTTACCAACTGTCCGTCTGCAACACTACTATCACCAACATCTAAGAAGGGAGATCCCCCCTTTAATGGCCCTTCTAAGGTTTCTCTCCTCCACACTGCCTGTGGAGCTTTTTTCCCTATTGTTAGGTTTTAGTGAGTTTTTCCTTACCTTCGCGTGGGGTATGTCTGGGAGTGCTTGCATTCTTTAATTTTTAATTTAAATTTTTTGCATTCATCTAAAAATGTTTGGACCTTATGGTGTTCTTGTTCTGTTCTTGACTTATTGTTATGTTTTCTTCTTGACTTGTTTAAAGAAGACCTGTACGGCCCATGGGGACATTAACGTGTGTTGTCGGGCCTTATAAATAAATTTGATTTGATTTGATTTGATTTGATCTACTGGATGAAATCAATGGGTCTCATTTCTCCAACGGATTTATGAAAAAAATTTGCTCTTAGGGCCATTTAAGACCGATTTTGGGATTCCCCAACCGTCCCTACTAACACAACAGTAAATATAAGGTTTAAATAAATATAACACATTGTCATATTTATTTAAATGATGATTCATTCATTCCAAGGAGGCCTGTAGAGTTGACATGAAGGAATCACTATGATTCCTCCCAAATAAAGCCCTTAACTCATTCTGCGCCAATCACGGAAAAAGTCGGGTTAACTCGCCAACCGCTCAGCGCCAATCGCGAGAAAAGTCGGGTTTTAATCGTTATCGTGTGTGTGTGTGTGTGTGTGTGTGTGTGTGTGTGTGCGTGCGTGTGTGTGTGTGTGTGTGTGTGTGTGTGTGTGTGTGTGTGTGTGTGTGTGTGTGTGTGTGTGTGTGTGTGTGTGTGTGTGTGTGTGTGTGTGTGTGTGGCTGTGTGGCGTTGGGTGGGAGGAGGTGGCGGGGGAGCCCCGCGGTCCAGGGCTCTTTTCATTCTTGCATGAGGAAGGATAATAATGATGATCTAGCGTTGATTTCAGGAAGATTCGATAATCAGGCGAAAAATTACAATGTGTTTAGTGTATTCCACTAAAGGGCTATTATCGCGTCTTTTCCTGGAATTACTCAGAAGCACCAAAACTATATTCATATTCAAAACGGTATAAAACGGAAATGTACGGATAAAAAAAACTATCCGTTTTGTACATTGTACATCACTGATAATCGACGGGTGTATTAGACGACCCATAGCTATAATTTAAGATATATTTTAAGCACTCGCAAATCTCGCAGTCCCCCCATTGATTAAAGCGGTGGCATTCTAGCGCCCTCTCGCGCATTAAGCGATGGCGCATAATGAGTTAAGAACAGGGATTGTACCACCGCACACTTATATATTCATAAATTAGGTCTCGGTTCGCTTCCAAGTGGACCCTGGTACATACTTTTGTGGTGTGAACGCTCATCGGACCAAACGCGGAGGGAGTTGGGTAGGCGGGGTGGGGGGGGGGGGGGGGGGGGGTGGAGGGGGTAGCTGTACATTGGATTATTGACGAAACCTTACTTGGTCCCAAGAAGCGGGTCTCGTGTATTATTGGGTTAGGACATTTACTGTACATTGGAGGGGCTTGGGTTAGGACATTTACAGGGGCCTGTTTCGAATTGCAGTCTCCCGTAGGTGCTCTTTGAGAGTGGTTTTGAAAGTGGGTAGTGATTCACATTCCTTTACGGCTGTGGGTAGTGCGTTCCACATTGATGTGGCATAATTGCTAAACGTGTTTAGTCCCTTGTTTGAGCCGAATCTGGGTTTAACATGATTTGTGGAGCTCCCTCTGGTGTTGTGGTCATGGTATTCAATGACCTTTGGGAAGTAATTTGACATGTACTTGGGTACCTTAGTCGTGTTGTAGTGTATCTTGTAGACCAGGCCCATTGCAAGTTGCTGTACTCTGTCGTCTACTCTAAGCCATCCTAGGTGGGCAGGGGTGAGGTGGGTTCTAGGAGTAAGGTCAAGCAGTAGTCTGACTAGTTTTTTTTGTGATGTTTGTAATTTTGTTTTTAGCGCCTTTGAGGTGCTTTGGTACCATGAGGTGCAAGCATAGTCGTAGTACCCTTGAATGAGTGCTCCTGCCAGAGTCTTCAGGGTATTCTTGTTTACCAGAGAGGAGATCCGGTACAAGAATCGAGTTTGTTGTTTGCCTTTTTTTTTTTTATTATTACATTGGATGCCATTTTGTCACAGGAAAGATTTGCCTCTAGGATGGAACCTAGGTATGTAATTTCATCTTTCCTTTCCTCCTGTAACTGAGAAGCCGTCGTCTTGCTGAGTTTGTTATTTGAACCGAAGAGAATGGACTTACCCAGGTGTAATGATAGTTTGTTATCAGCGAGCCAGGTGCAGATTTTGCCTAGTTCCAAGCCGAGGGTTTTTTCAACCTGTAACTTGTTCTTGTCAGAAACCAGCAGGGCTGAGTCGTCCGCAAACAGGAACAAGTTGCAGTCACAAGCTGACGACATGTCATTTGCATAAATTAGGAACAGTAGCGGACCTAGTATGCTTCCTTGTGGAACACCACAGCTCACTGGGAGGGGGATAGGGTACCTTTTACCTCCACCATCTGATCTCTCCCCTCCAGGGAGGATTGCATCCAGCTCACTGATAGACTATCAAAACCAATTGCTTTTAGCTTGTCAATCAGAATGGATGGCAATGAGCTTCAATCGAACAATCGACCAATGTCACATCAAAGTTAAAAAACTGTGTCAGCATTTCAGCAATATATGAGAATAATGTGTGTGCGCTGGGCTGCTCCGGGGAATAATGTGGTGTACTGTATGTGTAAGTGTGTGCGCTGGGCTGCAGGCTGCTTCGCAGAATAATGTGGTGTGTGTGTGTATGTGTGTGCGCTGGGCTGCTTCGCAGAATAATGTGGTGTATGTGTGTGCGCTGGGCTGCTTCGCAGAATAATGTGGTGTACTGTATGTGTGTGCGCTGGGCTGCTTCGCAGAATAATGTGGTGTGTGTGTGTATGTGCGCTGTAGAGCTGTCCCTGAAGCCTGTTTTGGGGATTCTATATATCCAATAGACAAGCGCCCTTTTCGATCGCGTGACATTGTTCAGAAAGTTTGGTGCACTTGACAAATTGCAGTGTGAAAGCAAACCGAACCAAATGAAGAATGCAACAATGTTGCAACTTCACCCCCCCGAATCGCACAGAGTCCGTGAAAGCGACCTTTAGGTCTGTTAGGAGCAGAGCCAGGACTAAACAGTGACTTAGGTCTGTTAGGAGCAGAGCCAGGACTAAACAGTGACTTAGGTCTGTACTGCAGCAGAGCCAGGACTAAACAATGACTTAGGTCTGTACTGCAGCAGAGCCAGGACTAAACAGTGACTTAGGTCTGTAGTGGAGCAGAGCCAGGACTAAACAGTGACTTAGGTCTGTAGTGGAGCAGAGCCAGGACTAAACAGTGTTTTGTTCATAGGGACAGCAGCAAACAGAAATGTCACATACTGTAGATCTGAACCCTCTGTGGAAAAAAAAGTCTTCTAAGTGGGATAAGCAGTGAACTTGATCCAGTCAGCTCAGTGCCTTGGTGATGCACACGGTTAAAAACATTTGAAAAAATAAAGAAAAAGGTCTGACATCTGGTTAATTCTTTTTTTAAGCTTCTACTGTACTGCGTCTTCTCATTCTAAAACATGTTTAATATTACCTAAATGTCTCCCTCGTCTAACAAATGTTAAGGCACCCTCCTCCAAAAGAATTAAACCTCACACAGATCCCTTTTATTACCTTAAAATGTAATAATTGCTCAACTGAAATTGAAATTCAGGAGGACCAAATATTAAAGGAAGTACAAAATGTTACGAATGGGAGGAGATAAAAAAAAACGAACGAAAACCAAAAAGGGGGGGGGGACAGCCCTAGAGTCAAGGATAAACAGGGTTTACTTTACAGGATAGTAGGGCTGTCCCCGACTAAGGATTTGGATAGTCGACTATGATTGGACGAAATTTGCCGATAGTCGACTATTAGTCGGCTATGAAAAAAAAAAGTATCATTATTTTTTTTAATTATTATTATTCTTTTTTTTATCATTCCATTTGGGCTGTGGGGGTGCTTAATGTCTGACGGAAGGCTTCTTGTCCTCTGCTAAAGCAAAATAAAGTGTGGATTGGCTCCTCCTCCTTTGTCCGGTTTCATCAACCTCAAGTCTGCCTCAACCAGGAACACTAGAGGTGCGGCAAGGGGGGACTGTACAATCCCTTTAAAAAAAGTGTATTTGGCCAGGCCGTCTTCTCATACAGAGCATCCCACCAATGGAACTCAATTCCTCAAACAATTAGAGTGTCCACATCATACCATTCATTCAAGTGCAGGGTTAGGGAATGGCTCATTGAAAACCAGAACTGTCAACACTGAGGTGTCTGTGTGTGTATGCAGTGATGGGCAAGCTACTTGGAAAATGTAGCAAGCTACACTACAAGTTACCCTCGATTAAATATAGCTCAACTACAATGGAAGCTATCCCCAGAGAAATGTAGCAAGCTACACTACAAGAACATGGCACAAATAGCTAGCTACATCGGCACTACTTTTTTTTTTTTTTTTTTACTTCGTGATCAAGTTTCCACCAAACAAATAGGCAGGCAAAAAATATTCTCAGTTTGATTGTTTATTATAAAACTGAAACAAGCCCTCGGTCTGGATTTTTGTGTCATCCTTTTAACATGAACTTGTATTATGTACAAAATCCAGGAAGGCAAGTTTAGCTGGGTGCAGCCTCTACAAAAGAAAAGAAAGAGACCATTTGGTTTTATCAGTTTTTATAGTATAGTTTGTTGATTACTTTTGATGCAGTAATGGTATTTTTCTTTACTATTCTATCTTTATGTATTATTTATCCATAAACTCTGCATCTTCTGAAACCTGCCCACTTTATCAACCAAAAACACACTTCTTCAATATCTGAATTGTTCTGTTTTACTTCATTTTACTAGTATTATGCTCAGGGCCGCCTCAGGGGGTGTGTGAGCAGTGCGGTCGCACAGGGCCTCGCGGGAAGGGGGGCCTCGCAAAAATAAAATAAAAAAAAAACAATTATAAATTTTTTAATTTTAATTTTAATTTTAATTTAAATTTTTATTTTTTGCGAGGCCCCCCTTCCCGCGAGGCCCTTTTTCATCACAGACCTCAAATCTAGTTTTGCTTATATGCTTATATATTTCACATTAGACACGTTTGTAGAATGTGTCTGACTTGTTCCTGGGTCTGCGGCTCTGCAGGAGACATACTCACTATTGGAGCTCTGGGGCTCTGCAGCAGACATACTATTGGTTTCAACGAAGGGAGTGGTTACATCATGTGTACGCCGGCGTGCGTCAGCTGCGTTTGACTATTTTGCGCGTGCAGCTTTGGAGGTTATGCTTAGTTATGCCAGCCAAGACGAAGAGGTCGGTCATTATCAGTCGGTCGGTCACCAAGGAACGTTGACGAAAGGCCTCTCGCTGGCGGGACAAATGGCCGGAGCCTTGTCATGGTGCAGTCGGGATATAGCCATGATGATGTCGGCTAGTAGCTAGCTTAGCTAAAGGCTAACTAGCGTTAGCTAACCTAGAGACAGCGCATGCAGCCAAGATGAAGAGGATGGTCGTTTGGCAGATGAACTTCATCAACTCCACACGGTTGTCTCCATCCTCTTGGACGTTTGGTGAGTTTTTAACCTATTCTATTAACTCTATTCTATTCCCGCCGTGGATATCTCTCTCTCTCTCTCTCTCTCTCTCTCTCTGGAGCCAAACTGGCCGACTAGCTGTTGTAGTACTAGTAGCTAACGGTGTGTGGCCTGGTGTCAGCACCTGTATTGCTTTTCTCACATTGTACAGTTTTTCAGTGGTAGCCGCATAGCTTGCTTCTGCGTTAGCTAATGGTTAGCGATAGCCGGGTTGAGCTAACGGTTAGCCAGTTAGCTGTTTAGCTACGACGTTAGCTGCCGGCTGCGCTCGGCTGGGAACGTTAGCTTGATGCTATCAGTTAGCCTAGAGTTAGCTGTTAGCTTGTGCTACGACCATTGACATTAGCCGTGAGAATAGCAGGGGGTTCTGGCACTCTGACTACGACATCATCTTTGACAGAAGATGTAGTCGGGCCTGCACCATGACAAGGCTCCGGCCATAGCTTCTTTTTGTGCCGCCAGCGAGAGGCCTTTCGTCAACGTGGAGACCTGTGTTGCGGCCTTTCGCCCTGCGTTCCTTGGTGCAGGTAAGATGAATGAAAATGTCATGACATTACCCCACTCTTCCTTCCTTCCCCTCCCGAATGTTTTCTTAATAACGATGTTTTTTTCGAGGCAAAACATATGTTACTTCACAACATTTGGAGATACGACATGTGCTGTGTGAATTGTCTTGGTCGTTTGTGTAGCTTGGGTAGCGTTGGGCCGTTGGCCAAAGCTGTGTGTGGCCTGGTGTCAGTAGCCTACCTGGCTAGCCTATTTAGCTGATGTCGGCCATTGGCTCCTTGCTGCTTTGTTTTCTCTGGTATAGACCCTCTTCTCTTTGGATTTAAGTGTTGATCTTTGTCCTTTTGGATCTATGTATATTCATGTTGCCTTTGTGAAGTTATCTTTTCCTTCTGTTTTGTTCTTTCATTAAAAGTTGAATATCCTTTAGGGGGTCATCTTTGCTTATCTCTCTCATACATGCTCTCTCTCTAACACACACACACACGACAAACACACATGCTCTCTCTCTCTCTCTCTCTCTCTCTCTCTCTTTCTAACACACACAGTCTGCCTATGGCGGCCTTTCTCGATGGCTAGGCTGTGCTCGCTGAGTCTGTACCTAGTCAAGGATCTTCAGTCACAGTGCTCAGGTATTCTGCCACTGTGTACTCTCTGTTTAGGGCCAAATAGCATTTAAATTTCTTTCCAATGTGTCTCTCTCTCTCTCTCTCTCTCTCTCTCTGTACACTGTATATTGACTGTAGAACGGGAGCTCTCTCTCTTGCTATATGTTGACTGTATCATGCCCAGCCTCGGGCAGCGCTATTATTTAAGAATATGTTGACTGTAAAAAAAAAAAAAGAAAAAAAATTATATATATATATATATTTTTTTTTTACCTTTGGGGGGGGGGGGGGGGGGGGCTCGCGTTTAAATCTCGCACAGGGCCTCGCATTTCTCCCAGGCGGCCCTGATTATGCTACCATGTATATACTACTACCAACTATGCTAATATGTCTATATTACTACAGTATGTACTCAGAGTAGAACACTCAAGCTTGACACTGACAAACAATACTACTTATCCTTGGCTGCTAGATATGTACCACTGGGGGTCCCCTGGGGGTCCCCCTGGGGGTCCTGTCCCACAGGTTGAGAACCACTGCTTTTCCCTCTTTTTTTCCTTTTCCACCCCCATAATATTGTTCATTTTCTGCCTACAGTGAAACATCATCAGCTATCTGTTAGTTAAAGCTGTTGACAAAAAGTGTACTGACTTGTGTGCTGTTTGGGAACAGTTGATTTTCATCAGCTCACCTGAATGTGTTCTCAAGTTACTGCTGGACGCAGCATATGTTTTAGCCGTTTTTTCAGTCAAACTCATACATGTGTCCCAGATAGGGCCATTGAGAGACATTGTTGTTATTGACATCATCATCTTCATCAATGCCATCGAACCCCTCTGCCATTTCGCGCGGACTGGTTCATGTAATCCGTTAAACTCTGACACTTCAGCTATCAATTCGCACGCGGTCTCAAGGCTCTATTTCAGGGCAAAACGGGCCCACTTCACAGCACGTTGTATCGTGGTGTGAGGCTTCAACTTGTTACTAAGATTACTGCTGTATCCACCTGCGCCGTATTTATACGTAAGGTGAATAATCTAGTACCAGCCTTATTTCTGTCTCATATTACTGCGCAGAACCGGGCATGTTCAGGCATGTCTTAGCGGTGACTTTGAACTAGACATTGGGGGTATGGCCGTGGCGCCTAGGGGATCGCTGTCCAATAGGAGAACGAATATTATGGTCTGGCCTATACTAGGTAAAGGGATATTCCGTGTATATGTACAAAGAATATACAAGGGATATCAGACGATATACAAATACTATACAATATATCTCAAGTAATAAATATATATATTCGGTTTAATCTGACCCTTTGTAACAACGTCTGTGTTTTGATTTTCACTTCCTGATTTGCGGGTTGGAGTCCCGCCCTGTCCTGCCTCTGATTGGCCTACCCGTAATGTTTTGGCCTACCATACCCAATCGTGAGTCGTCATACTCATATCTAAACCAACCAACCAATCATAGTGGGTTTTTTACGGGGAGTTTTTTTTTCTCCTCACAAATCTTTATACTAGTCTAGACTGTTTCTCCCGACAGTAGCGTGTAGCGTTTCCTCGTCGCTACGTCACTACTTCGTTCTATAAATAGCTCCGCTACAGAGACCGCTACCCTGGTTAAAAAGTAGCGACGCTACCATCACGCTACTGAGAATTGTAGTTAAGCTATGTAGCGTCGCTACTTGTAGCTAGCTACTGCCCATCACTGTGTGTATGTGTGTGTGTGGATATGGTGCGTCTGTCTATGTCTGGGTCTCTTAATATGTCGTGCTCTGTCCTTGTGTCCATGACTGTATTGTGACCTGTATCCCTACTATGTCTATGTGCTTTTGTTGTGTTTTTATTCTAATGTTATTTATCTTGATTTTATTCTGTTTTTATTGCTAACCCTTTTTTTACACAGGATTTTAGCCTGTACCTAACTGGAAATTAGCATTTTGGCTAAAATTGGGTGCATTTGCATCTGTAAAATGTTTTATTAATGCACACTGTCCCCCTTGAACAAATAAAGTAAACCTAATCTAAACCTAGTCGACTAAAAAAAAATTATATATTTTTTTTATTATTATTATTATTATTATTATTATTATTATTATTATTATTATTATTATTATTATTATTATTATTATTATTATTATTATTATTATTATTATTATTATTATTATTATTATTATTATTATTATTATTATTATTATTATTATTATTATTATTATTATTATTATTATTATTTTTTTATCATTACACTTGGGCTGTGGGGGTGCTTAACACTTTGATTACCAGCAATGTGGTG
>NC_140172.1:84039643-84049643 GCF_963971535.1 Notolepis coatsorum
TACTCTCTCTCTGTGAGGGAGGGCCATGGACACCTACTCCCTCTCTGCCCTGGGAGGGCCAGGGACTCCTACTCTCTCTCTGTGAGGGAGGGCCATGGACTCCTACTCCCTCTCTGCCCTGGGAGGGCCATGGACTCCTACTCCCTCTCTGCCCTGGGAGGGCCATGGACTCCTACTCTCTCTGCCTAGGGAGGGCCATGGACTCCTACTCACTCTCTGCCCTGGGAGGGCCATGGACTCCTACTCTCTCTCTGTGAGGGAGGGCCATGGACTCCTACTCTCTCTCTGTGAGGGAGGGCCATGGACTCCTACTCTCTCTCTGTGAGGGAGGGCCATGGACTCCTACTCTCTCTCTGTGAGGGAGGGCCATGGACTCCTACTCTCTCTCTGTGAGGGAGGGCCATGGACTCCTACTCTCTCTCTGTGAGGGAGGGCCATGGACTCCTACTCTCTCTCTGTGAGGGAGGGCCATGGACTCCTACTCTCTCTCTGTGAGGGAGGGCCATGGACTCCTACTCTCTCTCTCTCTGTGAGGGAGGGCCATGGACTCCTACTCCCTCTCTGCCCTGGGAGGGCCGCGTCTATGCCAAATACAACGCAGTTCGGTTTCCGGATTCCTCTGATTGGCCACTAAGCCCACGTGACCGCACGTTAGCACGCCCCCCTTATCGCCCGCTGCCGCGCTGTGAAGCGGAAGAGCCAGTGGGGGCGACGCGAGGCGGTGGTTTCAGCAACAGCGGCTGTCTTCTTCCGAGGCGGCTCGTTCTTATTAATCCCTAATGTCATGTATGTTGTGTATGTCATAAATGTCGATATGAATTGAAAATGGGGGACCCTGATGTAAACAAGACAAACGTCTTTCTCTGGTCTGCATCCCCTTAACAATTGTGTGTATTGCGCCGTACTGTATTGTACCCATTCTGCAATCTGTTAAATAAAGTTTTCATTCATTCATTCATTCATTTCTCCCCCACTACTCCTCCGTGGTTCGGGGAGAAACCACCGCCTCGCGTCGCCCCTGCTGGCTCTTCCGCTTAACAGCGCGGCAGCGAGCGATAAGGGGGGCGTGCTAGCGCACGGTCACGTGGGCTTAGTGGCCAATCAGAGGAACCCGGAAACCGAACTGCGTTGTATTTGGCATAGACGCGGGAGGGACTCCTACTCCCTCTCTGCCCTGGGAGGGCCATGGACTCCTACTCTCTCTGTGAGGGAGGGCTATGGACTCCTACTCCCTCTCTGCCCTGGGAGGGCCATGGACTCCTAGGGAGGGCCATGGACTCCTACTCTCTCTGCCCTGGGAGGGAGGGTCATGGACTCCTACTCTCTCTCTGTGAGGGAGGGCCATGGACTCCTACTCTCTCTCTGTGAGGGAGGGCCATGGACTCCTACTCTCTCTCTGAGAGGGAGGGCCATGAACTCCTACTCTCTCTCTGTGAGGGAGGGCCATGGACTCCTACTCTCTCTCTGTGAGGGAGGGCCATGGACTCCTACTCTCTCTCTGTGAGGGAGGGCCATGGACTCCTACTCCCTCTCTGTGAGGGAGGGCCATGGACTCCTACTCTCTCTGCCCTGGGATTGAGGGTCATGGACTCCTACTCTCTCTGTGAGGGAGGGCCATGGACTCCTACTCTCTCTCTGCCCTGGGAGGGTCATGGACTCCCATGTTGTCCTATAAAGGATATGCTGAACTGCTGTACAGCTAACTGGGTCCACCGGTCTGTGTGGAATGCAGCTTAGGGACTCATTGACTCCAGAGTACACTCTGCTGTCTGTTATCTTTTCCGCATCAACTGCTCTGTTTATTCTTATTACTTTTGCATAATTAAACTATAAAAATAAATCCAAGTCTGACTAGAACTCAATTATTTGTCGCAACGGATCCCCTTCTTTTTCAGGAGGATCTGAGCATGAGAGAGAGAGAGAGAGTGTTGGGTGTTCTGCGATAACACAGATAACATTAATGACTACACGGAAACAGTGCTGGACTTTGTTTGTACTTTGGTAAAAGAAACAATCCTCACTACCACAATTACAGTTTACCCAAACCAAAAGCCCTGGGTAGACAAATCCATCCGCGAAGCTCTGAAGGCGCGCACCTCAGCCTACAACGCCTTGATTTTGGTTGGGTCTAATCTGTGTCTAATGAATGGGTTCTTGTGTTGGGTTATGTGTTGTTTTGGAATGTGTTTGTCTAGTGGTTATGAGGAGTATTAGAGTATGAGTGTATGGAATGTTGTGCTGTTTTTGAGCACGTTTTAGTTTTTTCTGAGATGTCTTTGTGTTATGGTTTGACACCGACCCCAAACGCAACGACACAAGAGAGTAGGATTCAGAGTTGCCAAAAACAGGGGCTTGTTTATTGAGACTAATTAAACAGCATAGAATAGGAAGAGTCTAAACAAGACAGGAATTCAAGCAAGGATGAAAATGTTCTGCTGCTCTGCAGCTTCTCCCGAGGTGGTAGCAGGGGGTAGCAGATGCTGACGTCAGAGCTGCTCTGCAGACCTCTCTCGGCAGAATCTCCGAGGTGATGCGGGACCGAGAGAGAGAGAGAGGGAGCGAGTCAACACAGGGTGCAGGTAGAACGAGCAGGAGAACAGGAGAGGTGACTTGTACCCAAAAACAAAAGTTATCCAAGTGAACTAATCTTCGTGTAAACACACACAGTGAGCAATGTTCCAAAACACAATCCCAAGTGCAAAAATATCTTCGGTGCAAAAATAGACACTGAGAGCGAAGTCCAAAATACAATCCAATGTGATAATATCTTCGGTGTGATAAACACACAGTGGGAGATGTTAGGTCAAAATATTATCCCAGTGAAACAATCAAAAAGGCAACCGCTGGGTGAGTGACTGTCTGATAAAAAGGTGGTAATCTTCAGTGTTAAAAAAACACACGAAAACGGAATTTGATAAAAGACAGTCATTAAAAACTCACCCAGGCGTTGTGCGTAAAGAGCGCTGGAACAGCAGCGGAGCGAGCGCGTCGCCACGGGAAAAAGGTGTCCAAGAGGAAGGCTTCTTGGATATCCTGGAGGTAAAGCACAGGGAACAACAGCAACAGCAGGAACGGCGAATGCAAACAGAAAATATCAAAACGATCCAACAAAACTTGAGTGGGGAAACGGGGTATAAATAATACGGGATTGATTGATTGACAAGCAGTGACAGCTGGGGGATGTGATTGAAAAGCGTGTGGACGGGAGAGAACCAATCAACGACGTCTCTGGGAAGAAGCGTGTGAATGGGGGAATGAAATGATTAACAGAAACAAATGGAAAACAGAGCGAGGTGGTTTAAAGGAACAGAGCGAGTAAGTGAGCAAGGACAGAAACCTCACAGTACCCCCTCCTCCACGGGAGCCACCCGGCGACCAGGCCGACCCGGCTCGTCAGGATGGGCACGATGGAAGTCAGTGATCAAGCTGGGATCCACGATGAGCTGCCGGGAGACCCAGCTACGCTCCTCAGGACCGTAACCCTCCCAGTCCACCAGGTATTGGAACCCCCGGCCCCGCCGACGAACGCCCATCAACCGGCGGACCTGCCACTGGGGGTGACCATCCACCAACACGGGAGGCGGAGGATCAGGAGCTGGAGGCATAAGGGGACTGAGGGAGACGGGCTTAACCCGGGAGACATGGAACACAGGGTGGATGTGCATGGACGCAGGAAGTTTCAGGCGCAGGGCCGCCGGACTGAGTACCTTCAGGACCTCGAAAGGTCAGACGAAACGGGGGTTGAGTTTCTTGGCCGAGGACCGTAGCGGCAGGTCCTTTGCGGAGAGCCACACCCTCTGCCCAGGGCGGTAAGTCGGCGCAGGAACCCGGCGCCGGTCGGCACCACGACAGGCGCGCTCAGATGTCCGGAGCAGCGCGGTCCTGGTGATCTCCCAAACTCGTCGGCAGCGGTCGAGGTGGACCTGCACGGAGGGAACTGCCACTTCCGCCTCCTGTGCGGGGAAAAGAGGGGGTTGGTAGCCCAGGGAAACCTCAAAGGGTGAGAGGCCGGTGGCGGAACTGACCATTGAATTGATGGAGTATTCAACCCAGGGAAGGAAACGGCTCCAGGATGCCGGTCTCTCGGCTGCCACACACCGAAGAGCAGACTCCACGCTCTGGTTCATCCTCTCCGTCTGCCCGTTAGTCTGGGGATGATAACCAGAGGAAAGACTGACCGTTGCCCCCAATCCCTTGCAAAAGGCCCGCCATACCTGGGAGGTGAACTGGGGCCCCCGGTCAGAGACGATGTCCTGGGGAAACCCATGAAGGCGGAACACGTGGTGAGTCAGGAGGTCCGCCGTCTCGGCCGCCGAGGGAAGCTTGGAAAGGGCCACGAGGTGAACCCCCTTGCTGAATCGATCCACCACGGTCAGAAGGCAGGTGTTCCCCTGGGAGGAGGGCAGACCTGTGACGAAGTCCAGCGCCACATGTGACCACGGACGGCTCGGAACGGGAAGTGGCTGCAAGAGCCCGGAGGGTGCCTGGTGAGAGGCCTTGCTGCGGGCACAGACAGCGCAGGCCAATACGAACTCCTTGACGTCGTTCCGCATGGTGGGCCACCAGAAACGACGAGCCAGGAAGGAGAACGTGCGATGGACGCCAGGGTGGCAGGCGAACCGGCTGGTATGGCCCCAAAGCAGTACCCGGGACCGGGCAGAGTCGGGGACGAAGAGACGATGCATAGGGACGTTGCTAGGAGCACGCTGGAAGCGTAGGGCACGCCTAACCACACCCTCGATGCCCAAGGTGATGGCTCCAACCACTCGGGAGTAGGGTCCTCAGAGGGTGGAGCCCCCTTGGAGTGTAACCGGGACAGGGAATCGGCCTTGGTGTTGCGGGAACCGGGGCGGAAGGTCAGCGAGAAGTCGAACCGACTGAGGAAACTGGCCCATCTCGCCTGCCGACCGTTGAGGCGCCTGGAAGCGCGGATGAACGTCAGGTTCTTGTGGTCCGTCCAGATGGTAAAAGGCTCCTCGGCACCCTCTAGCCAATGACGCCACTCCTCCAACGCAGCCACGACCGCCAGCAGCTCCCGATTGCCGGTGTCGTAGTTCCTCTCGGCAGGGAGGAAGCGACGCGAGTAGAAGGCGCAAGGATGCGCCTTCTGGTCCGAAAGAGAACGTTGGGATAGGACAGCGCCCAGGCCAGTATCCGAGGCGTCCACCTCCACAATGAACTGTCTCTTGGGGTCAGGGTGGAGCAGGATAGGGGCGGAAGTGAACCTCTTCTTGAGGGAGCAGAACGCAGCGCATGCCGCTGGGGACCAGTCGAACGGCAGAGCGGGGGAGGTCAGCTTGGTAAGTGGCTCCGCCACTTGACTGTAGTTACGGATGAACCTTCGGTAGAAGTTGGCGAACCCGAGGAAACTCTGTAAATCCTTCCGAGTGGTGGGTTCAGGCCAATCCTCCACAGCTTGGATCTTGCGAGGATCCGCTCGGGTCAAGCCCTTCTCAACGATGAAGCCCAGGTAGTCGACGGAGTCGGAGTGGAAACGGCACTTCTCCACCTTGACGAAGAGCCGATTGTGGAGGAGGCGCTCCAGCACACGGCGGACATGCTGGATGTGTTCCTCGAGGGTCCTGGAGAAGATGAGAATGTCGTCCAGGTACACCACCACGAACACCTCCAGCATGTCACGAAGGACGTCGTTCATGAGTGCCTGGAATACCGCCGGGGCGTTGGTGAGGCCGAACGGCATCACTAGGTACTCGTAGTGGCCCCTGGGGGTCTTGAAGGCGGTCTTCCATTCATCGCCCTCACGGATACGGACAAGATGGTAGGCACTCCGGAGGTCCAGCTTGGTGAAGAACGAGGCCTGGGTCAGTGGCTCGAAGGTGGAGCTCATGAGAGGTAGAGGGTACTTGTTCTTGATGGTGATCTCGTTGAGCTGACGATAGTCGATGCAGGGTCGCAGGTCCCCATCCTTCTTACCAACAAAGAAGAAACCGGCCGCCACCGGGGAGGAGGAAGGCCGAATGAGTCCTGCTTCCAATGACTCAGAGATGTAGAGATCCATCGCCTTCTTCTCCGGAACGGTCAGACTGTAGAGGCGGCTGCCGGGAAGGGGAGCCCCTTGGCGGAGGTCGATGGCGCAGTCATAGGGGCGGTGAGGTGGAAGGGCCTGAGCCCTGGATTTACTGAAAACCTCCAAGAGGTCGTGGTACTCGGGAGGTATGGACGAGAGGTCCGGAGGCAACTCACCAGCGGGCCTCCGGGGCGGGGGACAGGACGCCGCCTGCAGACACAGGGCGTGACAGGAGGAGCTCCAGCCCTTGATGGTACCGGAGGACCAGGCGATGTGGGGCTCGTGCAGCGCGAGCCAGGGCCTACCCAGGACCACCGGGACAAGGGGGGATTGGGTGATGAGGAACTGGATTCTCTCGACGTGGTTCCCAGCGATGGTCAGCACGACTGGGCCGGTGCGTTGAGAGATGTCGGCCAGGCGGTGTTGGTCCAACGAGAAGATCTCCAAGGGCCTCACAAGGTCCTCAAGTGGAATGTTGGCTCGGGTAGCGAACTCGAAGTCGAGGAAATTCTCGTCTGCCCCAGAGTCGATGAGGGCCTCCACCGTGGCACGTTGGTCCCCCCAGGCCAGGGTGACGCTCATCAGATGGTCAGGTGGTGCGCGGCGCTGGGAATGGGAAAAGCGGCTCACCAGGATCTCCCGGGGTCTCGGCGAGCCTGATCTTTTGGCCGGGTGGGGCAGTCGGCGATTCGGTGTCCCGCACCTCCGCAGTAGAGGCAGAGACCGGACCTGAGCCTTGCCTCACGCTCCGCCTGGCTCAGATGAGAGCGTCCCAGCTGCATGGGTTCCTCCTCGCGAACCGAACGGGGAGGCCTGCTACCACCAGTAGTGTTGAGGACAGGGCGTCCAGGAGTGACGTCATGCGTCCGGGGAATCCGGGGTACCTCAGGAGGTAACAGTCGGGTCCTCTCGCGCCTTCTCTCCAGGAGGCGTCCGTCGATGCGGATGACGAGGCTAAACAGGTCCTCGAGGGAGTCGGGCAACTCCCGGGTAGCGAGCTGGTCTCGGACTGCGTCACTGAGTCCCCTCAAGAAGGTTAGGCAAAGTGCAGGGTCGTTCCATCCACTCTCCACCGCCGCCAGTCGAAACTCCAGGACATAGTCCGTCACCCTGCCGCTCCCCTGTCGGAAAGTCCCCAACCGGGCTCCGGGGTCCAGACCTCGGGCTGGATGGTGGAACACTCTGCGGAGCTCCGCCACGAAGTCTGGATAGGAGAAAACAAAATCTGCATCCATTGCCCAGGAGGAAGTGACCCACTGGGCAGCATGGCCTGAAAGCAAGTTCGTCATATAAGCCACTTGGGACCCTCGAGCAGTAAAACGGCTTGGTTGATGACGGAAAACCAACTCACATTGCATGATGAATGTGGCACACTCCTCGGGATTGCCGTCGAACAGCCGTGGGACGGAGAGACGGGGTTCCCGAGGTGCGGGATCTGCTGGGGCTGCGGTGAATGCTCCTGAAGGATGTGAAGGAAGTAAAGCATTAACGGTGTCGCTCAGCGAGTGAAGCTGAGCGAGAATACCGGATTGTTGTCCCGCCAGAGCGGCCATTGACCCTTGAATAGGCAGGACCTGTTCCCTGAGATCCTGCACCGCAGCCGCAGCCCTCTCTAGTTGGTGACTGTGATCCCTGGTCAACTCGACTTGATTAGCAAGTGCGGTTCTGACCCTCTCTGTGTCGGCTGGGGTCGTCATTTTGGTTGGATCGTAATGTTATGGTTTGACACCGACCCCAAATGCAACGACACAAGAGAGTAGGATTCAGAGTTGCCAAAAACAGGGGCTTGTTTATTGAGACTAATTAAACAGCATAGAATAGGAAGAGTCTAAACAAGACAGGAATTCAAGCAAGGATGAAAATGTTCTGCTGCTCTGCAGCTTCTCCCGAGGTGGTAGTAGGGGGTAGCAGATGCTGACGTCAGAGCCGCTCTGCAGACCTCTCTCGGCAGAATCTCCGAGGTGATGCGGGACCGAGAGAGAGAGAGAGGGAGCGAGTCAACACAGGGTGCAGGTAGAACGAGCAGGAGAACAGGAGAGGTGACTTGTACCCAAAAACAAAAGTTATCCAAGTGAACTAATCTTCGTGTAAACACACACAGTGAGCAATGTTCCAAAACACAATCCCAAGTGCAAAAATATCTTCGGTGCAAAAATAGACACTGAGAGCGAAGTCCAAAATACAATCCAATGTGATAATATCTTCGGTGTGATAAACACACAGTGGGAGATGTTAGGTCAAAATATTATCCCAGTGAATCAATCAAAAAGGCAACCGCTGGGTGAGTGACTGTCTGATAAAAAGGTGGTAATCTTCAGTGTTAAAAAAACACACGAAAACGGAATTTGATAAAAGACAGTCATTAAAAACTCACCCAGGCGTTGTGCGTAAAGAGCGCTGGAACAGCAGCGGAGCGAGCGCGTCGCCACGGGAAAAAGGTGTCCAAGAGGAAGGCTTCTTGGATATCCTGTAGGTAAAGCACAGGGAACAACAGCAGCAGCAGGAACGGCGAATGCAAACAGAAAATATCAAAACGATCCAACAAAACTTGAGTGGGGAAACGGGGTATAAATAATACGGGATTGATTGATTGACAAGCAGTGACAGCTGGGGGATGTGATTGAAAAGCGTGTGGACGGGAGAGAACCAATCAACGACGTCTCTGGGAAGAAGCGTGTGAATGGGGGAATGAAATGATTAACAGAAACAAATGGAAAACAGAGCGAGGTGGTTTAAAGAAACAGAGCGAGTAAGTGAGCAAGGACAGAAACCTCACACTTTGTTTGTTGTTTTATTGATATTTGTTGTTTTATTGATATTTGTTATTGTTCTATATTAGAAAATGTGGCATACATATTTGTTTGTATGTCTGATTTTGATTGGTTTAATGTTCTATAATTGTTTGTATATTTTATTGGTGTTTTATTGATATTTGTTTTGTTTTTATGTTGTTTTATTGATTATTCTTGTTTAATTTTATATGTTTGGATCCAGACACCAGGAAGAATAGTTGCTGCTGAGGCAGTGACTAATGGGGATCTGAAATAAAGAAATAAAGAAATAAACAGTGACATCTCCTTAGCAAATGATCTCAATACCTTCTATGCGAGATTTGAGGCTGGAATAACAGCACCAGCCTACAAACCACTGCAATAGAGGGGGGGGGGGCACTGCTGATGGAGACTCAGTGTTCAGGATAACAGAACATGAGGTGAGGAGGACCTTTAAGAAAGTGAATAGTGGAACAACAACACAATCATCAAATTAGCTGACGACACAGTAGTGGTGGGCCTGATCTCTGCAAACGACGAAAGGGCCTACCTGGAGGAGGTTAATGTTCTAGCGGGATGGTGTCAAGAGAACAGCCTCTCCCTGAACGTCAGCAAAACAAAGGAGATGATTGTGGACTTTAGGAGGTCGGGGGTCAGGGACTACAGCCCCCTCAGCATTGGCGGGGCACCGGTTGAGAGAGTACCTCGGAGTCCACATATCCGAGGACTTGACATGGACCACACACATTGACAGTGTTATCAAGAAGGCACGACAACGCCTCTACTTTCTTAGGCGCTTAAGTTCAACGTGAGTCAGAAGGTCCTCAAGAATTTCTACTCATTCACAATAGAGAGCATCCTGACTGGCAATATCACCTCCTGGTTTGGGAATAGCACTGCACAAGACCGGAGCAGACTACAGAGAGTGGCCCGTTCAGCCGAACGCACAATTGAAGGGGGCTTCCCACTCTCCAAGGCACTTAAAACAAGCGGTGCATGGGCAAGGCTAAGAGAATAATCAAAGACTCCAGCCACCCAAACAACTGCCTCTTTGAACTGCTGCGGTCAGGCAAGCGATACCGGAGTCTCATGGCAAGCACAGAGAGACTCAGAAGGAGCTTCTATCCCCAGGCCATCAGGATGCTCAATGAACAATGATTGAACAATGAACAATAACAAGCCATCAACACACCCACAGCAC